>NC_143148.1:1152142-1488214 GCF_059928025.1 Delphinapterus leucas
TTTGGACCTTAAGCCTCAAGTATAATCCTCTGTGGTTCAGTGCTCTGCCCTCCAGGCCCACTGGGGAGCAGTCCTGACTCTGCTGCTCTCCTGGATTGGGATCTCATGATGGTGGCTCTCAGACTGGCACTGTTAGCTGGTGGCTCTGTTGGTGTTGGGTCCAGGTGCTACGGCTCTGGCAATCCCTGGCTCCATGTGTCCGTCGAGCACACCACAGCTCTCTGCCAGGGCCCCACCGTGAGGCACGGAGCGGGAACATCGTGGTGTGCCTGACCCAGATAGGTGGCCCCACCCATTGGAGTCATGTTGCTCTCCCTTGGCCCTTGCTCTCTGGGCCTGTGGTGGAGGTGGCAGCCATGAGGGTCCCTGATCACCTTAAGGGGGATCATTTTTGAGATGGCAGATGAGGTTTCTGGGTCATATGCATGCTAATCTTATCAAAGTCTTAGTGTTCTCTTCTGAAAACACCTTGTCATTCTTTTCAAAATGGATAGGCTGAGAATTTTTCAGATCTTTAAGTTCTGGTTCCTTTTTGCTTAACAATCCCATCCTCAAGTCATCTCTCTAATTGTATCTTACTCTAAGCAGCCAGGAGGAACCAAGCTTCTCTGCAGCACTGTTTAGAATTTTCTCAGCTAAATATCAAATTTCATTGCTCACACATTTTACCTTCTATAAAACACTAGAATATGAACAAAATTCAGCCAAGTTCTTTTCCACTTTATAAAAAGGATCTTCAGTGTTCCTTGTCTAATAACATGTTCCTCATTTCTTTCTGAGACTTCATCAGAATAGAATAGCATTTACCATCCATATTTCTATGCACATTTTGTTCATGATTCATTATCATCTAAGAAGATGGAAGCTTTCTCTATAACTCCCCTCTTTTCTTCCTAAGCTCTTACCAGAATTACTTAGCATTCTTGACAATATTGGCTTTTGCAAATATGCACCTCAAAACTCTTGGTAGCCTCTGACCGTTACCCAGATCCAAAGCCACTTCTAATTTTTCAGGTTTTCCTTGCAAGCAGCATCCCACTTCTCAAACCAATTTCTGTTTTAGTCCAGTCAGGTTTCTATAACAAACTACCATAGGCTGGTACTTACACAACAAACATTTATGTCACAGGTCTGGAGGCTGGGCAGTCCTCGATCAAGGCACTGGCAGTTTCAGTGTCTGGTGAGGCCCACTTCCTTGTTCATAAATGGTCTCCTTGTTGCTGTGTCCTCACATGGCAGAAGGGGAATGAGAAGGCTTTCTGGGGTCACTTGTACAAGGGCACTAATCCCATTGGTGAGGGCTTCACCCTCATGATCTAATCACCTGCCAGAGTCCCCCACCTTTTACTACCATCACATTGAGGGTTAGGATTTCAACATATGGTGTTTGCAGGAACATAAACATTTGAGTTTGTAGCATAAATCCAGCTACAGCAGTATGAATTCCATGGGAGCCTAGCCCTGGGGGAGGCACGATGTCTGAGCTGTGCTCAGATCATACAGAAACCTATTCTGTTTGAGTAGTATTTTGGTGCTGTTGACAAAGGCAGCCTAATGCCTTTCCTTTCCCATTCTTGACACTGCCAACTTGTCAGCTCTGCTGACAAGTTGTCTGCTCTTCCAGCTCAGGGCTGTTCACCACATCTGTGGGCTACACATATCACTCGTCGTTCTCATTGCTCCACCTGTAGTACTCTCTGACATTGGCCTCTACATGTGCATTGTAACATGCACACATATTCTTTCTTTCTTTATTTTTTTTTTAAGACTTTTTTGATGTGGACCATTTTCAGAGTCTTTATTGAATTTGCTACAGTATTGCTTCTGTTTTATGTTCTGGCCCTGTGGCCCCAAGGCATGTGGGATCCCAGCTCCCCGATCAAGGATCGAACCCACATCCCCTGCATTGGAATGCAGAGTCCCAACCACTGGACCGCCAGGGAAGTCCCACACACATATTCTTAAACAGTCATTGAACACCAGCTACTCTGTTGTAGTTGCATTTTCTTGGGCCTGAACACACTCTTCTACATAACACACCAATGTCAGCAGAAGACCAGATCTCCAGAGAGAGTTGTTTCCAAAGGAAGGAGTTGTAGACCCTTTCCTCCCTGTGCTGCACCCAGTGGTGCTGTATTTAACCTCGTGAGTCCTCCCCTGTTCTGTGATCTTTAGAGGCCCAGTTCTGCTAATCAACCCATTCTCAACCTGTACCCAACTCTTTGGTCCCCAGAACAATTCCACTGATTGTTCCTGGGTTTGTCCCACACACACTTTTCTACAGGTTACCCTTCTCACCGGAATCAACATGCACTTCACCAGCATTTCTTTCTTTCAGGTTGTTGGTGTGGAGTGGAGGATAAGGAGGCATCTTCTGAGCACAGCATTTCTGCCAAAGTAATGCCACAGGATAGGACTCTCAAAGCAGGTCTGTCTCCCCAGAAGGCCCACCTCTGTGAGATGTGTGGACCCATGTTGAGAGACAGTTTGCACTTGGTTGAACACCAGGAAACACATCACAGACCGAAACTGCACATGTGTGGGGCATGTGGAAAACAATTTCCTCTCACTGCAGACTTTATCAGCTGCACAAGCAGCGTGTTGGAGAGAAATGCTTCAAAAGCAATATGAGCAGAGCCTTGTTCTTGAAGAGCTGCTAATTCCATGTGTCAGGGAACTCCTTTACCCATAAGGAGGTTGGGAAGGACTTTCTGGCCAGCTCGGGACATCTTCAGCAACAGGCTACTCACACCAGGGAGAAGTCAAATAGTGGACCGGAGTGTGTGGTGGCCTTCCACAGTGTAAACAACCATTACAACCAGCTAGAGTGCATGAAAGCTTGCAGCCCCAAACACACCCTTGTTCCACACCAGAGTCCTCAAGAGGGAAAGATCTTACAGGTGCCGTGAGTGTGGGAAATCCTTTAGAAAAAACTGTAGCCTCAGGGAGCATTTGAGAGTTCACACTAGCAAAAAGCCTTATGAGTGTGGGGAAGGTGGAAAATTATTTAGCAAGAAGTACAACCTTATCATGCATCGAAAAGTTCACCCTGGTGAAAAGCCATGTGAGTGCAGTGAACGAGGGGAATGTTTTAGCCAGAGCTCTCGCCTCATTAGACACCAGAGAATTCACGCTGGAGAAAGGCTTTATGAGTGCAGTGAATGGAAAGTCCTTTACCTTCAACCCCAATCTCCTAAAATACCAGAATGTTCACAAGGAATAAAGGCCTTTACATAATATAGGTAAGTCTGTTATGGACTGAATTGTGTCCCTCAAGATTCATACGTTCAAGCCCTAACAGCCAATGTAACTATGTTTTTAGGTATGTCCTATAAGGAGATAACTAAGGACAAATGAGGTCATAAGAATGGGGTCCTAATCCAGTGTGACTTGTGTCCATGGAAGAAGACAAGGCACCAGAAGGTGCTCACTTTCTCGCTGTATTCACGAACAGAGGAAAGGCCTTTTAATGACACACCAAGAAGGTGGTTGATTAGAAGTCAGAAAGAAAGGCCTCACCAGAAACCATTCCTGATGGCACCTTGGTCTTAGACTCCCAGCCTCTAGAAATAGGAGAATATACATTTCTTTAAGCCACCCAGTCTGTGGTATTTTGTTGTGGCAGCCTGAAAAGAGACAAAGATGCAAAGAAGGTACCACATTGTATTCTGTTTTTGTGTACTGATAATAGTAGACGCAAATAACCTTGAGAATGTATAGAATAGTAAACCATAGTGAAATAATTAGGAAGTTACAAATTTTAAGAGTTACCTTTGCTTTTTAAACAGCTTTACTGAAGTACAATCAGTTGTCATTCACGCTAGTCATGTCCTTTAATTCACTGAATTGTGAATATAGAGCCGTTGTTCCTAGGGGAAATCTGTAATTAGGTTCCTGACAGCCTCTGGTTACAACGTTTTGCTCAATTGGTAAGTACATAACGTGGTTTTCCATGTGTTTCTGTTTAAAAACAATTCATTTACTGTATACTGTTGATTCATTAACACTGAAATCATGGCCAACAGCACGATGATTCATGCCTGAACAATGCTTACCTAACATGTATTTTCTTTAAGCCACATTGTTTGGGCTTAGGAACTCTAGGCGGCACATGAGCGCCAGTTTTGGAGGCCATTTTGGACCACAAAACCACCAAGAAGAAGCATAAATGGGGCACTAAATACATCATGGGAAGAATGCTTGTTTACAGTATGAGAGCCGCAAAGAGAAGGCAGAGCATCATCTTGTGTATCTCACATACACTGGGTGACTCGGATATTTTGTGTCTCCACATGTCTATGAATAAGTGTAAAAATGTAAGTATTGATTTGGGGGTTTTCCAGTTTTGGCAGGTAGGCAAATTTACAAATACAGAATCCATGAAAAATGAGGATTGACTGATTGTCTTGCCATAAATTGTGCATACTTAAAGATATACTCAGGCTGAAACTTGTGCTTTTTTACCATTTTATGGACTAACCAAGATTTTGTGAGGACTTTGGTGGAGTCTGGGATGTTTCATTCAGCCAGGTGCATGTGATCAGGGGCAAATTCAGTCATCTGTGAGTCACAAGATCTGGGGTGGGTTATCAGTGGGGCTGGGCTTTGAATGATGGTTGGATGGACAGAGGAAAGGTGTGATTTCTGAGGGCACAGCAAGTGCAGGAAAAGCAGATAGGACCATGGGTAGCTGAAATCCACACATGGTTCTCTGTGACTGCGTCTGAGCCAAGGAGTTGAATGAGACCTGCATGGAGTGATTTGGGGCTGTGGTTGCTAACAGGAACCATGGGAAGTCTGTAGTCATACTGGATCCTCTCTGAATTTGTCAAGGATATTCTGCCAAGTTGTGTTGTAAGTTCTAAAATTAAGGCCAATAGGTATGCTGCCTTGACACCTGGTGAAACAGGGATGCCCTCAAATGGCCGTGGTGCAAGTTTCCCTTCACATGCTTCTCACAGGTAATGTCTCCTAACCTTACAACCCTTTTTATCAAAGGGAGCAGGCACAGTTCCTGCTTATCCCTTTGTAGTTAGTTTCAGTTCCCTACCAGCCTGCAGAGTCATTTAAACAAGCCAGTCATGTCCTCTTGCGGGAAGCAGGGCACCGTACCCTCTCGATCCCACAGAGACTGCATCCCACAGCCCTTTGTTGTTCACTCCGCCAGCGTGTGGCCTTCCCATGGCCTTGTGTGTTGTCTCCCACATGTTAATATGTGGTTAATAAATGGCTGTTGATTGCATCTGGCCAGTGTCAGGGGTCGTGTGTTTGGCCACACCCTTAGGGTGGGAATTATACCCTCACCAGTGGGGTTATGAGGAGGTGACTGAAACATGAGTAACAAGACGCCTACAGTAAGGGGCACTGATGCTGGTGGCCATGGGTATGGGGCTCTGAGGGATGTGCGTTCAGACAGGGGGCACGTCTGATGGTCTAGGGCACTGCACTGGAAACCACATGACTGTGGCCACACCCAGGTAATAGCCTGTGGAGGTGGTACATCCTTCTGTGCTTGTCCCAGAGCTTAGCTGTTGATTGCCCATGTGCCTCCTACCACTGATGGCTTTGTCCAGTGATCAATGGACCCCTGAGGAGACAGAGGCACCAATGGCAGCAGGGCCTGGTTTCTTCTCTGAGTTGGGGAGGTTGGGAGGAGGATGGGCATACGGTAGATGTGGGGGTGGGTGGGTTGGTGGAGAATGGATTGTGGCTCCTTGAGAGTGGGGCTGTTTGTGGTTTCATCTGTCCCCATCATAGCAGGATGGCGTGACCTTTGAAGATGTGGCTGTGACATTTTCCGGGGAGGAATGGGGTCTCCTTGATGAGTCTTGGAGATGCCCGTATTGTGATGTGAAGCTGGAGAACTTGGCACTTACAGCCTCCCTGGGTAAGAACCTCAGATCCACCCCTGTGTCCTTCCCCTTTCCCCAGTGACAGCTCTGTCCTCTCATCAGGACCACGGATACTGCTTCCTTTTCCATTTCCCTGGGTTGGTGCTGTTGTTGGTTGAGATGATGTGTGAGCACTGCCTTCTGCTCTCCTTGAGCAGCCCCAACACCTGCTTCCTGTGGTGTCACGTGGAAGGTGTCAGAGGCAGAGGTTTTTCAGTCACCTTAATGGACCCCCCTTTGTTTGGCCTTGCCCTGGCCAGGTAACTGTCCAGATCCAAGGCACCTGTGTACACCAGGTTCTAATTTTTTCCTCTAGCTGACATTTCCTCATGCCTGCCTGTGCCAGGAATTGTCATCGCTGACATGGTCACTACTCATGTGGACCGTGGTCTGTTCTTGAAGACCCGCCTCTGAAATTCTCTTTTTATTTTATTTTATTAATTTATTTATTTGGCTGGGTTGGGTCTTCGTTGCTGTGCGCAGGCCTCCTCTAGTTGTGGCGAGCGGGGGCTACTCTTTGTTGCTGTGTGTGGGCTTCTCATTGCGGTGTCTTCTCTTCTTGCAGAGCACAGGCTCTAGGCGCGCAGGCTTCAGTAGTTGTTGCTTGCACGCTCTAGAGCACAGGCTCAGTAGCTGTGGCACACGGGCTTAGTTGCTCCATGGCATGTGGGATCTTCCTGGGCCAGGGCTCGAACCCATGTCCCCTGCATTGGCAGGCAGATTCTTAACCACTGTGCCACCAGGGAAGTCCCTCTTTTTTTTGTTTTAAATGTAATGTTAATTTTATCAAAGTGTAGTTGATTTACAATGTTGTGTTAGTTTTAGGTGTATAGCACAGTGATTTAGTTATGTATATATATTTTGTTTGTTTTTCTCAGATTATTTTCCATTGTAGGTTATTACAAGATATTGAATATAGTTCCCTGTGCTCTACAGTAGGTCCTGTTGCTTATCTATTTTATATATAGTGTTGTGTATTGGTTAATCTCATACTTCTAGTTCACCCTTCCCCCACTTCCCATTTGTCAACCATAAGGTTTTTTTTCTAAGTCTGTGAGTCTCTTTCTGTTTCTTGAATAGATTCATTTTTATTATTTGTTAGATCCCACATGTAAGTGATACATAATATTTGTCTTTCTCTGATTTCATTTAGTATGATATTCTCTAGGTCCATCCATGTTGCTGCAAATGGCATTATTTCATTCTTTTTTATGGCTGAGTAATATTCCATAGTGAGTATGTGTTGTGGATATGTGTGTGTGTATATCACATCTCCTTTATCCATTCATCTGCTAATGGACACTTAAGTTGCTTCCATGTCCTGGCTATTGTAAATAGTGCTGCTATGAACACTGGGGTATATGTGTCTTTTCAAATTATGTTGTTCTCCAGATATATGCCCAGGAGTGGGATTGCTAGATCATATGGTAGCTCAACTTTTAGGTTTTTTGAGGAACCTCCATACGGTTTTCCATGGTGGCTACACCAATTTACATTCCCACCAGCAGTGTAGGAGGGCTCCCTTTTATCCGCACCCTCTCCAGCATTTGTTATTTGTGGACTTTAAAAAAAATTTTTATTTTATTTATTTATTTATTCTTGGCTGCTTTGGGTCTTCGTTGCTGCACATGGGCTTTCTCTAGTTGTGGTGAGTGGGGGCTACTCTTCGTTGTGGTGCACGGGCTTCTCATTGCTGTGGCTTCTCGTTGCAGAGCATGGGCTGTAGGCGTGCAGGCTTCAGTAGTTGTAGCGCACGGGCTTCAGTAGTTGTGGCCTGCGGGGTCTAGAGCGCAGGCTCAGTAGTTGTGGTGCACGGGCTTAGTTGCTCCGTGGCATGTGGGATCTTCCCAGACCAGGGCTCGAGCCCGTGTCCCGTGCATTGGCAGGCGGATTCTTTACCACTGTGCCACCAGAGAAGTCCCTAAAAATTTCCAGTTCTTAAGGATACACTCCAGAGGTGTTTCTTCTGGCTTAGAAGGGGATACTCCCATGTTGAGCAACCTACAACCAAGCATTCCTAGAAATGGAATCTGGCTTCCCGGAAACATTTACCAGGAGGCTTTAACTTGAAGGGGTCAGAGCATCCTCCGAATTCCTTTCGAACCTAATGGGGTTTTCAGTGTCTTCTGCTCTCCCATCGCCCAACCAGATGCCTGTGGTCAGCCCAGTCCCTTTCATGAGGGTCCCCAGGGGTTGGGGGTGGGGACATTTGAACCAGTGCCAGTGCGTTGCCAGGACTCTCCCTGAGGGGCATCTGTTGTGTATAAAGCCTATGTCCTATAACAAGTTTCCCTACACTGGGGTGTATTCCTCATGCTTGAACGTCTACAGAGTTTATAATATGGGCTTCTGGGCAGCGGCCAGCCCGATAGGCTGTCCGTAGCAGTGTATGGGCTGCCAAGGCCTGGAGTGAAGGGGGTCCGATAGATTCAAAGAGGAATCTTGGGAGAAAGTGGAGCTGGGCAAGGGGTTCAAGACCCGAGGCCGGGAAACAGAAATTCTTTAGATTTTTGTAAGTTGGGTGAGGTGAGAGACTAGAGAGCAGAAGAACCCCAAATCCTTTCCCCTGTCTGTTTTGTGGCTATGAAAAAACTGGGGAGAGCCTGATGATTCCATCTGCCACAGGCAACAGCGAGCTTGGACAATGTTTTCCATGTAATTTAACACACCAAGTGAACCCAGCTAGTTTAGGATCTCTCTTTGGGATGCTCCAGGAGCCCTTTGAAGCACCCCAAAGTTAGCTGGAGTTCAAAGAATCTGCTATTTGGAAAGTCTGTTCAAAGTTTTCAAAAGTTTTAAAACACCTCGTCAGAGAGGATCATACCCAAAAGATTAAAAGCAGGGCCTGGGACAGAAATGGGTACACCCACATTCCAAGCAGCGTGAATCACAATGCCAAGAGGCAGATGCCACCCAAGTGTCCATCGATAGATGAATGGGTAAACTACATGTGATATCCACACAAAGGAATGTCATTCAGCCTTAACAACAAAGGAAATTCTGACAACTCCTACAGCATATACGAACCTCAAAGGCATTATGATCAGTGAAATAGCCCTGTCACTTTAAAAGGACACACATGATAAGTTACTACATATAGGAGGTATCCAGAGAAGTACAATTCAAAGGCAGAAAGTAGAATGTGGGTGCCAGGGACTGAGGGGAATTAGTGTTCAATCAAAGTACAGCGTTTCACTGGTGAAATTGGAAAAGATCTGGACATGGATGGTGAGGTTATTTGTACAACAACGTGCCTGTGGTTAATGCCATAGGACTGTGTACTTTAAATGGTTCACATGCTAAATGTGATGCCCACTTAGTCACAACAAGCAATGAATGAAGTACTGATCTGTGTAACCACACAGAAAAGGCCACCCAGATCATACTCGTGTTGTGTGCTCTCGATCCATCAAGGTTGTGAAAAGGAGGGAAAGGATCTGTTAGTGTTTCAGAAAAAGAAACCTGGATCAGAATGGAACAAGACATTTCCCTAGTGTTGAGGCACCTGGTGAAAGTGAACGTGGGCCTGTGGATTGGATTATAATGTGGAAACCATAAAAATGTCCTCACTTGGAGGTCACGTGCTGCTTCCCTGGAAGAGGATTTCTGCTTTGCATAAAACACAATATAGAATTCTGTGTGAAATGGCAAATGTGAGTCTTTTCTACTGCTAGGGACAATTTTCTAGACTTTGGAAATGACTGCAGAGTCAATTACTTTTCAAAACAAACATGTCAGTGAAGGGACAGGAAAGCAGAGAAGATGTCATAGTTTGTTATGGAGGCCAAGCCCTACCCAGCTCCTGCTCCCCAAAGTGATGGTTCAGTTCACCGCTGTAGGATGGCAGAGATTTGAGGGGCACAGCGGGAAGATTATGTCAGTAGCCACCATGTCTTGGCGTTCTGGATGACCTGGATGTTTTAGAAACAGTGGTATTTCTAGTTGCAGCTTTCCACATCCAAACACCAAAACACGGTTAGCAGTAGTGCATGAATTCAGGGAAGTTGCATGATACAAAATCACAAATACACAAAAGTCAGTTGTGTTCCTATACACTAATAATGAAACATCAGAGAGAGAAAAGAAGAAAACCATCCCATTTATAATAGCATCAGAAGGACATAACCCCTAGGAATAAATGTAACCCAAGAAGTGAAAGACCCGCAAACCTGCCCACAGAGAGGCCAGGCCTCTGCTCCTGGCTCCGGGTGGTCACCTTGCATCAGATGGGTGTGTCCGTGCTCCGTGGTCTTCACACTGGGCTGGTCTGTGCTGACGGCGTGACGCATGGTGGGGTTTCCTGAGCCCCTCACAGGCGCTGGAGTGAAACTCCAGCCACACGGGGTTCCCCACATCAACGTGGTGGACCTCAGTGACACCCTGCACCCCAGGGCTCAGGTCGCTTCCCTAGGTGGTCATACCTGATGGACCCCCCAACTCTCCTCCTGACCTCTGCTCTCAGCTAATGTTATCTGATTTCTTTCACCATAGCAAATCCTGAGCCTGAGTATAAAGCTTCAGTGAGTCCTGGGAGCCTCTAAGAAAAAAACCTGGGGTGGTCTAGGGGCTCCCAGTCTTGCAGTTGGGGTCAGAAGTGGGGTGGTCTCAGAGCCCTAGAACCTGCAGGGCCCCTCTACCAGGCACGGTGTAGGAGACACCTGAGTCTAGTGCCCTCGGCATATGGGGCATCCTAGGCCCGTGGATGAGGAAGGGGCCCGCTGCCTCTCCTCCTCGGCTGAGTCTCTGGCTTTTGTAAAATGCCCTGGGGGCCGAGGGGGTGGGGGAGAGTTGGAAAATCACCCCGCCCTTATCTAAACCTCCCTCCCCTTAGGGGCACCCCCCTGCGCCTACACTGTTTGCACAAACCATGTGGTTCGCGCTGAGCAAGGCTCCCCTTCTGGGCACAGGCATTTGGGAGGGTGAGGGTGGAAATCACGTGACCAGCCCCCAGCTGAGTGCCAAGTCTATAATGAGCTTCCCTGGGGGAAATGTCATGGTTTTATCCTTCGTCACTGGGGAAAGAGACGTTCTCGAGACCCTTGAGGAAAGGAGGGGTCACGAAGATGCTGGCGCAGGGATCCCCTTTTGCATCCCTACTGCACGTCCTGACCCATCTTAGCCTTGAGCACACAGCATGTGCTGAGCCCCGTGACCTCCCAGCAAGTCCCCGAAGGTGAGGGAGGCCCTACAGACCCCACCCCTTTCCTCCACGTCTAGTAGGTGGAAGACCCACTTCTTGCCATTCTGGGAGCAGTTCTAGAGCTGATCTGGGAGCTGTTCTGGGGTTTTGTGGGCTGAGCCCCTGTTGCTATACCCCCACTTCCCCACAAGAGCCTCCAGAGAAAGCTGTTTGCCCTGTTGCCTGAATGCCCCGCTCCACCAATATTCTCAGGAAAGAATCGGGTTTCTGGGGGCTTCCCTGGTGGGGCAGTGGTTGAGAGTCCGCCTGCCGATGCAGGGGACACAGGTTCGTGCCCCGGTCTGTGAATATCCCACATGCCGCGGAGCGGCTAGGCCCGTGAGCCATGGCCGCTGAGCCTGCGCGTCCGGAGCCTGTGCTCCGCAACGGGAGAGGCCACAACAGTGAGAGGCCCGCGTACCACACACACACACAAAAAAAGAAAAAAAATCAGGGGTTTCTGTAGCAGCGTCTGCAGGCAGCTCTGCATCTCCGGGTGTCCCACCCCCCCAGCAGGAAGCATCCCACCACATTTTCTTCACCTTTCCCTCCCAGGGTGGAACCTCCCGGCAGTTCTTGGGGAAACCGAGCTACACTTCATGTGGATGCAGGTCTGCCTTTTCCAAAGACAAAGCCCTGGCGGGTCCTGCGGAGACCTAACCCCTGTCAGCTGTGCACAGGGCCAAGCCTGTGGGCAGAAGAGGCAGTTCCCGCACTGGTGAGAGATGCCGGCTTGTCGCCCTCCGCTGGCCACCTGGGAAAATGCAAGCAGCACCCACTCCCACTTCAAGGGAGGCTGAGTTCCCTGTGGGCAGCCCCGCTCAATGCACTACACTCTGCAGGTTCCAAGGGACAGAGGCCAATATCCCAGGACTTCTGGAACCTAATTACAGGAGAATTAGGAACCACGTGCCACGAAACGAATGTAGGCACAGACTTTACAACTCGCACCAAAAGTCACTCCAAATTGTCCACAGGCAAATTTAAAATATAAAACTTTAAAAATTATAGAAGATCATATAGAAGAAAATTGACATGGCCATGGGTTTGGTCACATAGATCACGATCTTTGATTTCTAACACCACGTGAAAAGCCCTCACACAAAAGGGAAAAACTTAATAACGTACTTTATAAAACTGAAAATTGTACTTGGTTAATACCTTATTCTGAAAGCCAAGAGACAAGCCAGAAACTGGGAGAAAAATATTTGCAAAATACATATGTGATAAATAATTTATATTCACATAATATGAAGTGCTATAAAACAAATAGCTACATTCAAAGCGAGTCTGCAGCACAGCAGCCAGCGCCCACCTGCTGACCTCCTTGCTCTACATGAGCCCGCGCAGGGTTTCTGCTTCTCATCTCACCCCAGCACTGCCCAAGGGTGAGGAAGCAACTGTGTGCTGGTGGCAAAGAGGATGCTTGTTCCACAGCCCCTCCCACTGCAAGGGCTCTTTTACACAGGCCCCTCCCAGGATATGGAGCTCACCTGAGCAGACACCCAGCAGCCCATGGGGCTAAGGTGGGCAGGCACCTTCCAGAACATGGGACTAACCTGGGCAGCCCATGGGGCTTATCTCGTCTCCCTCCACCGGGTCTTCCAGAGACTTCTACTGCAGCCGGGGCACCAGGCCTCTGTCTCCACCCACCACCCCTCCTCTCCCTGACTCCTGGGTTCCTCTGATTAAGAGAGGGTCTTCTTGAAGTTGTCTCCCGCTCATGGACCAGATAAAATGATTAGAAAACAAGCCAGGGCTGCAGCCCCTTGTCTATCCTGACCCTCAGGACCCCCCCCCCCCGGTTCCTTGGACCTGGCCGGTGCAGCAAGGCCCAATTTGTGCAACTCTGAGCCCCTGATGGGCGAGGAATGGCTGACCTGGGCAGCCTGACCCAGCCGGCCAGCCCTCCCCAGGTGTGCCTGGGTTGAGGTCAATATAAATACCCCTTCCAGGCAAGAGTACCTGCAGCTGTGCCTGACGCCATATTCTCTGCCCCATCAGCAGTCTCGGGTTGGGCTGGTGGGAGGGAGTAGGGCCCACGGCTTTGTGGGTGGCCCGGTGTTAGTGGGGCTCTGCTGGACTTTCTGCAGGAGTTGCTGGGCTGCCACCTGCTAAAGAAGAGGATGTGTCACCCATACCTGCTGCTGGAATTTCTCCCCGGGCAGAGGTGAGGAAGGAAAAAAGCAGTGGGGGCCGGGACAGGAGGGGTACCTCAGGCAGGGAAATGGAAAGCTTCCAGAAGAGCGCCCGGGGCCAGGACCATCCCGGCTGGCCTGCAAGCACCAAGTCGGCCTGCGTGCTGTCGCTGGTGTGGCTCCACGGCCCTTCCTGTAGGCTTTCAAGTCCTTGTACATATTCAGGTGTTTTACCTGGGAAGGGTGGGAAAAGTTCAGCAGCAGCTGGCCTGGGGCTCAGCTCACGTTTACTCACAGACGCCTCCGCACGGTCCCCCAGCTTTGCAATGAGGACGCTCCTTGCCGGGGTGGGGTGGGGGTGGGGGCTGCTGGCTGCATGGGAGACGATTCCCCACCTCTGACCAACTTCAGAATTGTTTACCACTGGAGCAAGTGTTCTGATAGGGTTTTCATCTGTATAACTGGTGGGTTCTTTTTTTTTTTTTTTTTTTTGCGGTACGCGGGCCTCTCACTGTTGTGGCCTCTCCCGTTGAGGAGCACAGGCTCTGGGCGCGCAGGCCCAGCGGCCATGGCTCACAGGCCCAGCCGCTCCGTGGCATGTGGGATCTTCCCGGACCGGGGCACGAACCTGTGTGGCCTGCATCGGCAGGCGGACTCTCAACCACTGTGCCAATAGGGAAGCCCCAACTGGTGGGTTCTTAATTAACAACGTGAACGGTGACATCAGAGGTCCTGAATCAGGATGGAAATACTTATCCCCAGCATGTACATGCGTAAAAACCTGGGGAGGCCGTGTGCAGCCGGCACCCTTAGGGATGGGCTTCCGAGTTGACCCCTCAACGTTCCGGTGTCTAGCCACTGCTTTAGGATTTCTGGGGCCCAATGCTGACTCTAAGGGTTCTGTAATCCAACCTCTATCTGCCTTTAGTGAGACCTGCACTTCCAGGATCCTACAGAGCAGGGTCTGTGTGACTGTTCTGTGGCTTCTGTAACAAATGACCACAAGCTGGGTGGGGTGGTTTAAAACAACAGGAATTCATCCTCCCCCAGTCCTGGAGACCAGATGTATGAATCAAAGTGTGGGCCGGGCCATGTTACCTCTGGAGGCTCCAGGGGAGTGTTCTTCTTGCCTCTACTGGATTCTGGGGGCTCCAGGCGTCCCTGGGTTTGTGGCCACCTCTCTCCCATCTCTGCCTCTGTCTTCACGTGGCTTCCCTGTGCCTTTCCTCTTCCGTCTCATATAAAGACACTGTTATTGGATTTAGAGCCGCCCTCATCTATGATGTCCTCATCTCAGATCCTTCACTAATCCTGCAAAGACCTTTTTCCCAGACAGGGTCCCTTCACACGTTCTGAGGGACACATCTTTTGGGGTCACCATTCAACCCATTATCTTTGTGTAAAATAACCCTCTTGTTTTAGGAGGTCACTGAGGTCCCATATAGACTGGCACTGGCAGCAGCCATGTGGGTGGGGGTCTGAGGAGAATGAGGACCCTGGAAACACCCTGGATGGGGTAGGGTGAGTGGCCAGGCTACCTCCCAGCTTGCCTTTCAGGTTTTCACTTCGATGTTGGGGCAGCGTTGGCCTCACCACTGGGTTTTGTTTGTTTTGAAGCAGATAATCAGACTTTGTACGTGGCTTCTCCACTTATGACATATTTGGAAAGACCTTCCCTATTCTGACAACATAAAAATTATTATCCCTCGAGTTCTTCTACTACTGTCCTTCTGTTTTTTGGCTTCTGGTTTCACATCTTTGATCCAGCTGGAGTGTGTGTGTATGTGTGTGTCTATCAGGTGTGAGATAGGAGGCTTTTTTCCTAAATGACTACCTAATTTTCTCAATACCAGCCAATGAAAGACCCCTCTTTTCCCAACTAGCTGCAATATTTATCTTCTACTAAAGTCACGTATGGTTTTGGGTCTATGTCTGGCATTTTTATTGTTTTGTTCATCCGAGAATCCATGCATCAATGCCATTCCAAGGCAGATATCTTTTCACACTGGTAAGATCTTTGAATCAGGAGGCATCTAACAAGTCATAGCCTAATAGCCAGTGTTTTTCTTAGTGGCACACGAACCAGTGATGCACCTTATAATACAGTGTCCTAGATTCAACAAGACGGTAATAATTGTGACTGTAAAATATGTTTTACCTCCTGGTAGGCCTTATCACACTTCACTACTTGGACCCACTTTTCTCCCCCTCAGTGTTTTCCTAGGTATTCTTGCTCATTTTCCTGTATGAAATTTAGAATCAGATTATTCTGAAAATAAATCTGAATGGTTTTTAATTAGGATTACATTAGATGATAAACTAATAAGTGACATTTATATGACATTCAGCCTGACCACTAAGAACATTATGTGTCTTCACAGTGACCCAAGTACTTGTATGTGTGTATATCCCTCCAGAGAGTGTGGAAGTTTCCTTTACGTTCATTCTGTAAATACTGGGCGTCTACATTGGAGATGCAGCATTAGACACCGCAGACACAAATTCCTGCCCTCAGATTTTTGCCTACATGAGATCATGAAGACATTCTCCTACGTCATCTTCTGGTTTTTCTTACCTTTCCCATTTAGATCCACTATTCACTTGGAATTGACTCTTTTTTTTTTTTTTTTTGCGGTACGCAGGACTCTCACTGTTGTGGCCTCTCCCGTTGCGGAGCACAGGCTCCGGACGCGCAGGCTCAGTGGCCATGGCTCACGGGCCCAGCCGCTCCACGGCATGTGGGATCTTCCCGGACCGGGGCACGAACTCGTGTTTGAACCCATCGGCAGGTGGACTCTCAACCACTGCTCCACCAGGGAAGCCCCTGGAATTGACTTTTGATGAATTTTATTCTATCTAGATGGTCAGTTGATGAAGCACCATTTACTGAGAATCTGCTTCACTGCTCACCAGTACTCATATCGTAATAAAGCAAGTGCTCATATATGGGTAGATATAGATGTATTTCAAAATCAGAATCAGCTTTCTTTTTCAATTCAGATCTGGAGTTTGTGGAAGAGGAAGGAGCCAAGAATGACCCAGCTGGTTGGGGCCTGAGAAACAAGAAGAGGTGTCAGATATGGGGGAGGCACCTGGAGGAACAGAGTGGGGGTGGAAAGTCATAGCTTTGGATGTGGGTGAGGTTGAGGCAGTTCTTAGACATCAAAGTGAAGATGTAGGATAGGCAGGTGGAGATGAAAGTATCAAATTACATCTCTGAGAACCATTACCTTTATAAACTTTAAATCTTAATACTTTTTTGAAAAAGATTTTTTTGATGTGGACCATTTTTAAAGTTTTTATTAAATTTGTTACAGTATTGCTTCCGTTTTATGTTTTGTTTTTTGGCCGTGAGGCATGTGGGTTCTTAGCTCCCTGACCAGGGATCGAACCCGCACCCCCTGCATTGGAAGGCGAAGTCTTAACCATTGGTCTGCGAGGGAAGTCCCAATCTTTATGCTTTTTTGCTTTCAATTCTTTTGCTGAAATTAAAAACTGCCATTACTGTTTCTTTTTATTTCTTTGAGAATTGGTAATTTAAGTGTATAATTTTACACTTTTTAAAGTGTATAATTTTAAGTGTATAATTCTGTGGCATTAATTACATTCAGAATGTTTGCAACCATCGCCCCATTTCCAAAATTTTTTCATCACCCGAAACAAAACTCTGTACCGAATCATTCCATTTCTTTCCTCCTCCTAGTTCCTTGTAACCACAAACCTTTCTGTCTCTCAGAATTAGTCTTTTCTAGATATTTGTCCTTTTACATCCAACTTCTTTCAATGAGCATAATGTTTCTAAGGTTTATGCATGTTGTAGCATGTATCATAACTTCATTACATTTTATGGCTGAAAGACATTCCACTGTATGTACTGTTGACCTTTGAACAATACAGGGGTGAGAAGCGCTGACCGTCCATGCAGTCAGAAATCTGTGTACACTTTACAGTCAGCTCTCTGTATCCTCAGTTTCACATCCGTGGATGCAACAACCATGGATAGTGTAGTAGTACATATTTATTGGAAAAAAATCTGAGTATAAGTGGACCCCTGCTGTTTAAACCCGTGATGTTTGAGGGTCAACTGTCTAACACGATTGTATATCCATTCATCTGCCGATGAACAGTTGGGCTGTTTCTACCTTTTGGCTGTTGTGAATAACGCTGCTGTGAACATTCATGTACAAGTATCTGTTGGAATCCCTGTTTGCAGTTCTTTTGGGTATAGACCTAGGAGTAGATTTGTCAGGTCATACGGTAATTTTTTTAAAACTTATTTATTTTTGGCCGTGTTGGGTCTTCGTTGCTGCACGTGGGCTTTCTCTAGTTGCAGCGAGCGGGGGCTGCTCTTCGTTGCAGTGTGCAGGCTTCTCATTGCAGTGGCTTCTCTTGTGGGGCAGGGGCTCTAGGCACGCGGGCTTCAGTAGTTGTGGCTCGTGGGCTCTACAGCGCAGGCTCAGTAGTTGTGGCACATGGGCTTAGTTGCACCAGCATGTGGGATCTTCCCAGACCAGGGCTCGAATCCATGTCCCCTGCATTGGCAGGTGGATTCTTAACCACTGTGCCACCAGGGAAGCCCTCATATGGTAATTTTAACTCTTAGAGGAGGGACTTCCCTGGTGGCCCAGTGGTTAAGAATCCACCTGCCAATGCAGGGGACACGGGTTCAAGCCCTGGTCCAGGAAGATCCCACACGCCAAGGTGCAACTAAGCCCGTGTGCCACAACTACTGAGCCTGTGCTCTAGAGCCCACGATCCACAACTACTGAGCCTGCATGCCACAACTACTGAGCCCACGTGGCACAACTGAAGCCTGCACGCCTAGAGCCCGTGCTGTGCAACAAGAGAAGCCACTGCAATGAGAAGCCCGTGAACCACAACAAAGAGTAGCCCCTGCTGGCTGCAACTAAAGAAAGCCTGCCCATAGCAACGAACACCAAACGCAACCATAAATAAATACATACATACATACAAAAAACACTTAGAGGAATGACAAAATCGTTTTCCACAGTGGCTGCATCATTTTACATTCTCGCCAGCCAAGTACAGGGTTCCAGTATCTCCACGTTCTCCTCCCAACACTTGCTAATTCTCTCCATTCTTGTTATTTTCTGTTGTTGCAGCTTTTTAAATTGTAGCTATCTTAGATGTGAGGTAGTTTCTCATTGTGGGCCTGATGTGCTTTTATCTAATGACTACTGGTGTGAAGTACATTTTCATGAGCTTAATATAATCTACATGCAATAAAACTTAAGGGTAGAGCTTCATGACTTCTGACAAATATATACACCCATGTAACAACCACCACAATTGAGATACAGAATATTTCCATCACCCCAAAATATTCCCTTGTCCCTTTCCCAACCATTTCCATCAGCACAAGGCAACCAATGATCTACTAGTCTTCAGAGATTAGTTCTACTTTTCTAGAATTTCATACATACCGAATCATGTATATTCCTTTGTGTCTGGATTCTTTTGTTCAGCATAAGGTTTTTGATATTCTTAGGTATTGTATCAGCAGTTCATTTCTTTATAAAGCTAAGATTACATTGTATACACATGTGTTGTTCAGCTGTTGGATATTTGGATGTTTTCCAAGTTTGGGCTATTTTGACAAAAACTGTTGTAAACATTCACATGCACGTCTTTGTGCACGTATTTTTCATTCCTGTTGGCAAAAAATCCTAAAAGTAGAATTACTAGGTCATATTGTATTAACTGTGTTAAGAAACTGCCCAACTGGTTTCCAAAGTGTTGATAACATTCCCACCAGCAGTAGATGAGATTTCCAGTTGATCCAAGGCCTCACCAACATTTGCTATGTCCATCTATCTAATTTTATTTATTTATGTGTGTCTTCAGTGGTATCTCATGACGACTTTAATTTGAATTTCCCTGATGACTAATAATGTTGAACATTTTTCCTGTGCTCATTGGTCAACTGTCTATTTTTTGTGAAGTGTCTTCAAGTTTTTCTCATTTTGGGGGCTTATGTGTCTTATTGTGATCACAGCTCTGGATATAAGAGCTCTTATAGTCTGGATACAAGTCCTTTGTCAGATACGTATCTCTCCCCCCCACATAGATGGACACACGTTGGGCATATTTTATCCTGTTTTCTTGGATGTGTTCGATTGTTTTTGCTTCTGTGATTTTGATTATGACCTCCTTCAAATTTATTTAGTGGGATAGCTTGACCTTTACTTCTCACTAACACACAGCTTCACTTGGCGATAATTCCCTTGGTGATAATTATTTGAGCTATACATTCATTCATTCAAGATCTTTGTACTTTTTCTATAAGTATGTAATACTTAAAATAGAAGCTTATTTTTTTAAAAAAAACAAACAAAAAAAGGGACCTTTCTGGTGGTCCAGTGTTTAAGACTCCAAACTTCCAATGCAGGGGAATGGTTTCCATCCTTGGTCAGGGAAGTAAGATCCCCCATGCCTCATGGCCAAAACATAAAATAAATCAAAGAAAAAGAAAAGAAAAAATACTCTAATTGAGACATTTTCAGTATTTTCTGAATTTTTAGCTAGAAGAGTCATATTGAAATGAAAGGCATGATTCATGAGTAAGAGTTTTTTCTTAATTGCTGTGAGAACACTTAAGTCTTTCTAAAAAAGTAATATGTATTCCTGAGATGAAATAAATATATTTGCATATTTATTAATAACTGAAGATCACCAGGCTAAGTTAATTAACACAAGCAAATTTATAAAAATGTCTGGTAATTCCCTGGAGGCCCAGTGGTTAGGAGGCCGTGCTTCCACTGCAGGGGTCATTTCAATTCAAATTTTTAATTTTGCTTTTGGACATTTAAAAACAAATGTCTGTGACAAACCCACAGCCAACATCATTCTCAATGGTGAAAAATTGAAACCATTTCCTTTAAAATCAGGAACAAGGCAAGGATGCCCATTCTCACCACTATTATTCAATGTAGTTTTGGAAGTTTTAGCCACAGCAATCAGAGAATAAAAGAAAATAAAAGGAATCCAAATTGGAAAAGAAGTAAAGCTGTCACTGTTTGCAGATGACATGATACTATACATAGAGAATCCTAAAGATGCTACCAGAAAACTACTAGAGCTAATCAATGAATTTGGTAAAATAACAGGATACAAAATTAAATGCACAGAAATCTCTTGCATTCCTATACACTAACAATGAAAGATCAGAAAGAGAAATTAAGGAAACAATCCCATTCACCATTTCAACAAAAAGAATAAAATACCTAGGAATAAACCTACCTAAGGAGACAAAAGACCTGTATGCAGAAAACTATAAGACACTGATGAAAGAAATTTAAAATGATACAAACAGATGGAGAGAGATATTATTTTTTTGGATTGGAAGAATCAACATTGTGAAAATGACTCTACTACCCAAAGCAGTCTACAGATTCAATGTGATCCGTATCAAACTACCAATGGCATTTTTCACAGAACTAGAACAAAAAATTTCACAATTTGTATGGAAAAACAAAAGGCCCCAAATAGCCAAAGCAATCTTGAGAAAGAAAAACGGAGCTGGAGGAATCAGGTTCCCTGACTTCAGACTATACTACAAAGCTACAGTAATCAATACAGTATGGTACTGGCACAAAAACAGAAATATAGATCAGTGGAACAGGATAGAAAGTCCAGAGATAAACCCACACATATGTGGTCACCTTATCTTTGATAAAGGAGGCAAGAATATACAATAGAGAAAAGACAGCCCCTTCAATATGTGGTGCTGGGAAAACTGGACAGCTACATGTAAAAGAATGAAATTAGAACACTTCCTAACACCATATACAAAAATAAACTCAAAATGGATTAAAGACCTAAATGTAAGGCCAGACACTATAAAACTCTTAGAGGAAAACATAGGAAGAACACTTTTTTTTTCTTTTAAAAACACTCTGATGTAAATCACAGCAAGATCCTTTCTGACCCACCTCCTAGAGTAAAGGAAATAAAAACAAAAATAAACAAATGGGACCTAATGAAACTTAAAAGCTTTTGTACAGCAAAGGAAACTATAAACAAGATAAAAAGACAATCCTCAGAATGGGAGAAAATATTTGTAAATGAAGCAACTGACAAAGGATTAATCTCCAAAATATACAAGCAGTTCATGCAGCTCAATATCAAAAAAAACAAACAACCCAACCCAAAAGTGGGCAGAAGATCTAAATAGACATTTCTCCAAAGAAGATATACAGATTGCCAACAAACACATGAAAGGATGCTCGACATCACTAATCATTAAAGAAATGCAAATCAAAACTACAATGAGGTATCACTGCACACTGGTCAGAATGGCCATCATCAAAAAATCTACAAACAATAAATGCTGGAGAGAGTGTGGAGAAAAGGGAACCCTCTTGCAGTGTCGGTGGGGATGTAAACTGATACAGCCACTGTGGAAAACAGTATGGAGGTTCCTTAAAGAACTAAAAATAGAACTACCA
Source organism: Delphinapterus leucas (assembly GCF_059928025.1). Taxonomy (NCBI): domain Eukaryota; kingdom Metazoa; phylum Chordata; class Mammalia; order Artiodactyla; family Monodontidae; genus Delphinapterus; species Delphinapterus leucas. The sequence goes on from NC_143148.1 coordinate 1,173,819, forward strand.
TGTGACCCAGCAATTACACTACTGGGTATATACCCTGAGAAAACCATAATTCAAAAAGAGTCATGTACCACAATGTTCATTGCAGCTCTATTTACAATAGCCAACACATGGAAGCAACCTAGGTGTTCATTGACAGATGAATGGATAACGAAGATGTGGCACATATATACAATGGAATATTACTCAGCCATAAAAGGAAATGAAATTGAGTTATTTGTAGTGAGGTGGATGGACCTAGAGTCTGTCATACAGAGTGAAGTAAATCAGAAAGAGGAAAACAAATACCGTATGCTAACACATATATATGGAATCTAAAAAAAACCAAATGGTTTTGATGAACCTAGGGGCAGGACAGGAATAAAGATGCAGACGTAGAGAATTGACTTGAGGACACGGGGAGGGGGAAGGGGAAGCTAGGATGAAGAGAGTAGCATTGAGATATATACACTACCAAATGTAAAATAGATAGCTAGTGGAAAGCAGCTGCATCACACAGGGAGATCAGTTCGGTGCTTTCTGACCACCTAGAGGGGTAGGATAGGGAGGGTGGGAGGGAGACACCAGACGGTGGGGATATATGTATCCATATAGCTGATTCACTTTGTTACACAGCAGAAACTAACACACCATTGTAAAGCAAATATACTTCAATAAAGATGTTAAAATCTTTTCATATTAAGATTTATCTGTGTGATATTATTATTATTATTATTATTTTTGCAGTACACGGGCCTCTCACTGTTTCAGCCTCTCCCGTTGTGGAGCACAGGCTCCAGATGCACAGGCCTAGCGGCCATGGCTCACGGGCCCAGCTGCTCCACAGCATGTGGGATCTTCCCAGGCCGGGGCACGAACCCCTGTCCCCTGCATCAGCAGGTGGACTCTCAACCACTGTGCCACCAGGGAAGCCCTTTGTGATATTATTAAAGGTCCTAATTGAATGGAAAGTGCAAAAAAAAAAAAAAAAAAAAAGAAACAAATGTCTGTACCTTGTGTATCCCACTGCAAACACTACTTCCACTTTCCCCGCAAGAGGTATGTACTAACATGAGTTTCTAATTTAGTTTTTTCTGACTTTTCTATATGTTTTCATATGTATGAATCCCTACCTAATATAATTTCTAGATTGAATATTTTTGAACATGAAATCAATAGTATATTTATTTTAAGTGTATTTATTTATTTTTGGCTGTGTTGGGTCTTTGTTGCTGTGCACAGGCTTTCTTTAGTTGCGGCGAACGGGGGCTACTCTTCGCTGCGGTGCATGGGTTTCTCATTGCTGTGGCTTCTTGTGTAGTACGGGCTCTAGGCGCACAGGCTTCAGTAGTTTTGGCTTGCAGGCTCTAGGGCACAGGCTCAGTAGTTGTGGCTCATGGTCTTAGTTGCCCCATAGGATGTGGGATCTTCCCGGTTGAGGGCTTGAACCCGTGTCCCCTGTATTGGCAGGTGGATTCTTAACCACTGCGCCACCAGGGAAGTCCCCAATAGTATCTTACAGTATAAAAATTCTTCTGTTGCTTGTTTTCAGCTCACAATATTGTTTTTAGGATTCATCCATGTTGTTACATGTGGATGGAATTCATTCTTTCTCACCATTGTGTAAAATAACTTTGTATGAATGAACCATAGTTTATTTATCTATTCTACTGTCAATGAACATTTGGGCTTTTCCCTGTCTATGCTATTATGAATGTTGCTGTCATAAGTATTATTTACATGTTTCCAAGTCTATTTTTATATAAAATTTTTTTCTACAGTATAAATCTGGAAGCAGAATTGCTGCTTACTAGATTATATAAATATTCGGGTTTCCTAGAAAATGCCAAAATGTTTACCCAGTGCTTGTTTGAATACATATTCCTAAAAAAACACATAATTCTTTTTTTCCATATTACTACCAGGAATACATCAGACTGATCTGCCAGTATCATTGTGGTTTAAATTTGTATTCTCTGATTACTAATAAGGTTGAATATCTTTTCACGTTTGTCATTTGTATATATTTTTCAAATTCCTTGTATATTTTGTTCTTTTAAAAGATAAAAATAAATGTCTGTAGAGAAGTGTATTGGCCATGCCAATAACAATGATAATAAAAAGAATTAGAAAACAGCCTGCCTCAATATATACCCCCCAAAATTCCAAAGTTCAATATCATTTTCAAATAAGTGATACATTTTTAAACCAAAATTTGAGAATTTAAAAAAGTTTTCATAGTTTATGCAGTAGTGTATATAAATATATCCCAGTTTTCACTAGATAAAAGTTTACTCTTGTGTATTTAAATCTTATGAAGCACACAAGGTTAAAACCTTGGTGTTATTCAAACTGTGGATGATAATATGTATGTAGTGGATTTTAAGAAGCATTTTTATTTTACTATTTTTCAAAATAAATTTATTTATTTATTTTTGGCTGTGTTGGGTCTTCGTTGCTGCGCATGGGCTTTCTTCTTAGTTGTGGCAAGTGGGAGCTACTCTTCATGGTGGTGTGCAGGTCTCTCATTAAGGTGGTTTCCCTTGTTGTGAAGCATGGGACCTAGGTGTGTGGGTTTCAGTAGTTGAAACGCATGGGCTCAGTAGTTGTGGCTCGTGGGATCTAGAGCACAGGCTCAGTAGTTGTGGTGCACAGGCTTAGTTGCTCTGTGGCATGTGGGATCTTCCCGGACCAGGGCTTGCATTGGCTGACAGGCATTGCCTGTCTCAGAAAGGATAGAGTCTCCAGTCCATGAACCGAGTCTTGCCCTGGGCTTTGTGGGTAACTTGGCAACTTGAGAATCATGACTCACGCTGTGTTTAGAGAATAATGTCTCCCCAGGAGTCCTGTGACTGTCCTATTTATAGCCAAGTCTCTAGTGATTTAAGAAACAACTGAAAGACTGTTGTTATGTCAATTAGTACTTCAAACACACCAACGACAGCAGCAGTTTATTCTAAAGCCCAGAGCCTGAATGAACAGTAGGTAGAGTGGTCACAACAATGATGACTGGCTCACTTCAGTGTTTGCTATGTTCTTTTCATCCTTTGTGTGTTGTCGGTGTCTCTTTTACATGTGGTCTCTTCTGTCTCCCCCTGCATCAGCCTGTTTCTTTGAAAACGCCTCATTTTCATCAATCGTCTTCCCCAGATTCCATATCGTTTTTTTTTCAATAGAGGAACGTATGATTTTTTAATTTTTGGTTGTGTTGGGTCTTCATTGCTGCATGCAGGCTTTCTCTAGTTGCAGCAAGCAGGTGCTACTCTTCGTTGCAATGCGTGGGCTCTTGGCATACAGGTTTCCATAGTTGTGGCATGTGGGCTCAGTAGTTGTGGCTCGCAGACTCTAGTGTGCAGGCTCAGTAGTTGTGGCATACGGGCTTAGTTGCTCTGCGGCATGTGGGATCTTCCCGGACCAGGGCTCGAACCCATGTCCCCTGCATTGGCAGGTGGATGCTTAACCACTGTGCCGCCAGGGAAGTCCGCATATTAATCTTTTAATAGTGCTTTTGTCATACATTGTGACACCTCTTTTTCTAGCTTCTCTTGGGCATTTTTCCTTTTATATAAGCTTTGAGCTTTTAAATGTAAAACAGCATAAGAGGTATGATATAAAATTGAATTATATATTATTAGGAGAGAAATGATTTTCTCTTTATGGTATTATGCCTTCCCACCTAGAGAACATGATTATCTATATTTTCTATTTCTGCAGGTCTTATTCTATGCCCATCAGTGAAATTGTGCAGTTTTCTCATTAAGGTCATATACTTTTCTTGTTAAATTTACTACTGAGTATTTTCTAGTTCTTGATCATTACTGTGAATAATTTTCCCCCAGAAACTCATTGTAGATTTATCAATGCAATGTACCAAATCTGTTTTTAAACAAATTGCCTAAATTTTCCACTTACATAATCACCTACCCAACAAAAAAATTCATCTCCTTTCCCAGATTTTTAAAAATTATTCATTATTTCGTTTTCTACATCTGTCTAAAACACACAAAAAATTAAAAAGTATAAGGGCCTATTACCTCTCAATGTAACTGGTTTTAATAATTCTTATAGTTTAAGTGGTTTTATAATATTTTATATATTAAATTTGCCTGTGGAGAACTTGGAGTAACTTTTGGTATGAGTTGTAAAGTCTGTGGCCACACTCATTTTGGGGCATGTATTTCCTCATTGTCCTGAAACAACTAGCGTTCCAGAAGTCTTGGGATATTTTCCCCCATGAGTTTGAGTTTCCACAGTGTTGTGAATTCAGCAGGACTGCCCCCATGGAACTCAGCCTCCACTGAAGTGTGAGTGGGTGTGACTGGCATTTTCCCAGGTGGCCAGCAGAGGGCGATCAGCCTGACTCTCATGCCAGTGCAGACACTGTCTTTTCTGCCCACAGGCTTGGCCCTGTGCACAGCTGACAGGTATTAGGTCTACACAGGACCAGCCAGGTCTGGCTTCGTGAATATGCGGAGCTGCATCCACACTAGAGGAGCAGTTTTCCTCAAGATTTCTTGGGAGGTTCCACCCTCGGAGGGACAGGTGAGGAAGATGTGTGGGGACGCTTCCTGCTGGGGGCTGAGGGCTGAGGATGGGGGGGTCCGTTTTGAGAAGACCCATCAGAGGAAAATCTTGGGGAAGAATATTTTACTTAGTAATTTGTGTGGTGCAGGAGGAGTCCTGCATCCTTTTAGGGGGTCCTGATCAGTTTTCCAGGTCACTGATTCGTCTGATTGTGCTTTCACTGATGTAGGGTACTGGCAGCTTTGTCTCACACTAACAAACCTCATATGTGTGTGTCTCTTCATAAGCTCTCTCGACTCTTCCTCACAGACTGATGAGTTTATTTCTGGGATCTCCATTCAATTCCATTCATCTCATTGTATATCTTCAAGCCAGTATCACAGTGTTTCCCTCGTTGTGGCTGTGTAAGTACATATGCAACTGGGAAGTGTGAGCCTTCAAATTAGATTTTTCTTGTGAAAAATTTTTTAGACCTGTGGGGGTGTCTGAATATTATATATTTTTGCAGGTTCCATTTCTGTTTCCCCATTACCTGAATGTACCCCCTCCCTCTTTGCTTATGACCTCATGTCCCTATGACCTCCTGATTGTTTTAAGGTGTCAACAGTATGAACAGAGCTTCCATGCAAAAAAGAGTCCTTGATTTTGTCTAGATACAGTTTCTGAAAACAATTCCATGACTCCTTGGAAGCTTGAAAGATGGTCTTCAGTGTTGGATTTGATTGGCTTTGGAATATATTTCCAAAGGATGTCTCGAGGGGGCTTCAATGTGTTCCATCAGCAAGGAAGGAGATTCTAGGGTCCATCTACATCACTACCAATAATTCAATTTCATTCCTTTTTATGGCCGAGTAATATTCCATCATATTGCCACATTTTCTTTATCTATTCATTTGTTGATGGACATTTAGATTGCTTCCATGTCCTGGCTATTGTAAGTAGTGCTGCAATGAACATTGGAGTGCATGACTCTTTTTGAATTATGGTTTTCTCAGGGTATATGCCCAGTAGTGGGATTGCTGGGTCATATGGTAATTCTATTTTTAGTTTTTTAAGGAATCTCCATACTGTTTTCCACAGTGGCTGCATCAATTACATTCCCACCAACTGTACAGGATGGTTCCCTTTTCTCCACACCCTCTCCAGCATTTATTGTTTGTAGAGTTTTTGATGATGGCCATTCTGACCAGTGTGAGGTGATATCTCATTGTGGTTTTGATTTGCATTTTTCTAATGATTAGTGATGTTGAGCATCTTTTCATGTATTTGTTGGCCATCTGTATGTCCTCTTTGGAGAAATGTCTTTTTAGGTCTTCCACCCATTTTTAGATTGGGTTGTTTTTGAGATATTGAGCTGCATGAGCTGCTTGTATATTTTAGAGATTAATCCTTTGTCAGTTCCTTCGTTTGCAAATATTTTCTCCCATTCTGAGCATTGTCTTCTCATTGTCTATGGTTTCCTTTGTTGTGCAAAACCTTTTAAGTTTCATTAGGTCCCATTTGTTTATTTTTGTTTTTATTTCCCTTAATCTAGGAGGTGGGTGAAAAAGGATCTTGCTATGATTTATGTTAAAGAGTGTTCTTCTTATATTTTCCTCTAAGAGGTTTATAGTGTCTGGCCTTACATTTAGGTCTTTAATCCATTTTGAGTTTATTTTTGTGTATGGTGTTAGGAAGTGTTCTAATTTCATTCTTTTACATGTTGCTCTCCAGTTTTCCCAGCACCACTTATTGAAGAGGTTGTCTTTTCTCTATTACATATGCTTGCCTCCTTTGTCAAAGATAAGGTGACCATATGTACATGGGTTTAACTCTGGGCTTTCTATACTGTTCCATTGATCTATATTTCTGTTTTTGTGCCAGTACCATACTGTCTTGATTACTATAGGTTTGTAGTATAGTCTGAAGTCCAGAAGCCTAATTCCTCCAGCTCCGTTTTTCTTTCTCAAGATTGCTTTGGCTATTCGGGGTCGTCTGTGGTTCCATACAAATTGTGAATTTTTTTGTTCTAGTTCTGTGAAAAATGCCATTGGTAATTTGATAGGGATTGCATTGAACCTGTAGATTGCATTGAACCTGTAGATTGCTTTCAGCAGTACAGTTATTTTCACAATATTGATTCTTCCAATCCAGGAGCACGGTATATCTCTCCATCTGTTTATGTTATCTTTGATTATTTTCATCAGTGTTTTAGTTTTCTGAGTACAGGTCTTTTGCCTCCTTAGGTAGATTTATTCTTCAGTATTTTATTCTTTTTGTTGTGATGGTAAATGGGATTGTTCCCTTAATTTCTCTTTATCATGTTTCATTGTTAGTGTATAGGAATGCCAGAGATTTCTGTGCATTAATTTTGTATCCTACAACCTTACCATATTCATTGATTAGTTTTAGTAATTTTCTAGTGGCATCTTTAGGATTCTCTATGTATAGTATCATGTCATCTGCAAAGAGAGACAGTTTTAATTCTTCTTTTCCAATTTGTATTACTTTTATTTCTCTTTCTTTTTTGATTGCTGTGGCTAGGAATTCCAATACTATATTGAATAGTGGCAAGAGTGAACATCCTTGTCTTGTTCCTGCTCTTAGAGGAAATGCTTTCAGTTTTTCACCATTGAGAGTAATATTTGCTGTGGGTTTGTCATATATGGCGTTTATTATGTTGAGGTAGGTTCCCTCTATGTCCACTTTCTGGAGAATTTTTATCATAAATGGGTGTTGAATTTTGTCAAAAGCTTTTTCTACATCTATTGAGATGATCATATGGGTTTTATTCTTTAATTTATTAATATGGTGTATCACATGGTTTGATGTATATTGAAGAATCCTTGCACCCCTGGGATAAATCCCACTTGATCATGGTGCATGATCCTTTTAATATGTTGTTGGATTCTCCTTGCTAGTATTTTGTTAAGGATTTTTGCATCTATGTTCATCAGTGATATTGGTCTATAATTTTCTATTTTTCTGATATCTTTGTCTGGTTTTGGCATCAGGGTGATGGTGGCCTCGTAGAACGAGTTTGGGAGTGTTCCTTCCTCTGCAAGTTTTTGGAAGATTTTGAGAAGGATACATGTTAACTCTTCTCTAAATGTTTTATAGATTTTGCCTGAGAAGCCATCTGATCCTGGACTTTTGTTTCTTTGAAACTGTAGTTTAAAATCTTCCATTTCATTACCTGTGAATGGTCTGTTTATATTTTCTAATTCTTCCTGGTTCAATCTTGGAAGGTTGTACTTTTCCAAGAATTTGTCCATTTCTTCCAGGTTGTCCATTTGATTGGCATAGAGTTGCTTGTAGTAGTCTCTTATGATCTTTTGTAGTGTCAGTTGTAATCTCTCCTTTTTTATTGTTAATTTTATTGCTTGGAGCTCTCTCCTTTTTTTTCTTGATAAGTCTGGCTAAAGTTTTATCTATTTTGTTTATCTTTTCAAAGAACCAGCTTTTAGTATTATTGATCTTTGCTATTGTTTTCTGTTTCCATTTCATTTATTTTTGCTCTGATCTTTATGATTTCTTTCCTTCTACTAACGTTGGGTTTCCTTTGTTATTCTTTTTCTAGTTGCTTTAGCTGTAAGGTTAGATTGTTTGAGATTTTTCTTATTTCTTGAGGTGATCTTGAATTGCTATGAAATTCCCTCTTAGAACTGCTTTTGCTGCATCCCTTAGATTTTGGATCGTGTTTTCATTGCCATTTGTTTCTAGGTACTTTTTAATTTCCTCTTTGATTTCTTCAGTGATCTCTTGATTATTTAGCAGTACACTTATTAACCTTCATGTATTTGTGTTTTTTGCTGTTTTTTTCCTGTAATTTCTAATCTCATAGTGTTGTGGTCAGAAAAGTTGCTTAATACGATTTCAGTTTTCTTACTTTTTCCAAGGTTTGATTTGTGACCCACGATTTGATCTATTCTGGAGAACGTTCCATGTGCACTTGAGAAGAAAGTGTATTCTTCTGCTTTTGGGTGGAATGTACTAAAAATACCAATTAAGCCTATCTGGTCTACTGTGTCATTTAAAGCTTGTGTTTCCTTATTTATTTTCTGTCTGGATGATCTATTCGTGTAAGTGGGGTGTTAAAGTCCCCCACTACTATTGTGTTACTGTCAATTTTTCCTTTTATGGCTATTAGCATTTGTCTTATGTATTGAGGTGCTCCTGTGTTGGATGCATAAATATTTATAATTGTTATATCTTCTTCTTGGATTGATCACTTGATCATTATGTAGTGTCCTTTCTTATCTCTTGTAACAGTCTTTATTTTAAAGTCTATTTTATCTTTTATGAGTACTGCTACTCCAGCTTTCTTGTGATTTCCGTTGGCATGGAATATCTTTTTCCATTCTCTCACTTTCAGTCTGTATGTATCCCTAGGTCTGAAGTGGGTTTCTTATAGACAGCATATATAAGGGTCTTGGTTTTGTATACATTCAGCTAGTCTGTGTCTTTTGGTTGGAGCATTTAATCCATTTATATTCAAGGTAATTACTGATGTGTATGTCCCTATTACCATTTTCTTAATTGATTTGTTTTTGTGTGTCTTTTTCTTCTCTTGTGTTTCCCACTTAAAGAAGTTCCTTTAGCATTTGTTGTGAAGCTGGTTTGGTGATGCTGAATTCTCATGGCTTTTGCTTCTCTAAAGCTTTTGATTTCTCCATGGAATCTGAATGAGATCCTTGCTGGGTAGAGAAATCTTGGTTACAGGTTTTCCCCTTTCATCATTTAAAATATGTCTTGCCACTCCCTTCTGGGTTGCAGAGTTTCTGCTGAAAGATCAGCTGTTAACCTTATGGGGATTCCCTTGTATGTTATTTGTTGCTTTTCCCTTGCTGCTTTTAATATTTTTTCTTTGTATTTAATTTTTGGTAGTTTGATTAATATGTGTCTTGGCATGTTTCTCTTTGGATTTATCCTGTATGGGACTCTCTGCACTTCCTGGACTTGAATGACTATTTTCTTTTCCACGTTAGGGAAGTTTTCAACTATAATCTCTTCAAATATTTCCTCAGACCCTTTCTTTTTCTCTTCCTCTTCTGGGATCACTATAATTCGAATGTTGGTGAGTTTAATGTTGTCCCAATGGTCTCTGAGACTGTCCTCAATTCTTTTCATTCTTTTCTTTATTCTGCTCTGGGGCAGTTATTTCCACTATCTTATCTTCTAGGTCACTTATCCGTTCTTCTGCCTCAGTTATTCTACTATTGATTCTTTCTAGAGTATTTTAAATTTCAGTTATTGTGTTATCACTGTTGGTTTGCTCTTTAGTTCTTCTAGATCCTTGTTGAATGTTTCTTGTATTTTCTCCATTCTATTTCCGAGATTTTGGATCATCTTTACTGTCAGTACTCTGAATTCTTTTTCAGGTAGGCTGCCTATTCTGTCTTCATTTATTTGGTATTGTAGGTGTTAACCTTGCTCTTTTGTCTGCTATATATATAGATAGATAGATAGATATAGATATATAGATAGGTGGGGCTGTATTTCTGTCTTACTGGTTGTTTGGCCTGAGGCGTCCAGCACTGGAGTTAGCAGGCAGTTGCATAGAGCCGGGTCTTGGTGCCAAGATGAGGACCTCCAGGAGGCCTAACTCTGATTAACATTCCCTGGGGTCTGAGGTTCTCTGTTGGTCCAGTGGTTTGGAGTCGGAGCTCCCACCACAGGAGCTTGGGTCAGACTTCTGGCCTGGGAAAAAAAATCCTGCAAGCCACGTGGTGAAGCAAAAAAACAATCCCAAAATTTAAAAACAAAATAAAATTAGAAAGATAAAAAATATATTGGGGGCTTCCCTGGTGGCACAGTGGTTGAGAGTCCACCTGCCAATGCAGGGGACGCAGGTCCGTGCCCTGGTCCGGGAGGATCCCACATGCTGCAGAGCAGCTGGGCCCATGAGCCTTGGTCGCTGAGCCTGTGGGTCCAGAGCCTGTGCTCCACAATGGGAGAGGCCACAACAGTGAGAGGGCTGCATACAGCAAAAAAAAAAAAAAAATATATATATATATATATATATAAATAATATATAATTGAAACAACTGCAATAAGGTAAAACAAAACTACAGCAGAAAAAAAAGCCAAAAGCAGCAGAACAGTAACAAAGTATAAAAAATAAAATTAGAAAAATAAAAGTTTAGAAAAAAATATATAAAGGGATCATCATCAGTGAATCAACAAGGTAAAACAGAACCCCAATCTAAAAGAGAAAAAAAAAAAAACCTTGGCTACGGGTTGGTGGGGCTGGTGTGGAGTGTAGGCAGAGTTGGAACTCAGGCAGGGGCAGGGTTTAGGGTGGGGCAGAACCTAGGTGGGTGGGCGGGGTAACGTTTGAGTGTGAGGCGGAGCCTAGGCACAGAACTCAGGCAGCCAGAAAAGGCCTTGGGGGCAGAGCCCAGGCAGGGCGACATTCAAGCGTGGGGCGGGGCCTCTGCTTAGGACCTGCCCGGAAGTGGAGAGGCAGCACATCCAAAGGGCTGCCTATGGAGTGTGGAGTTCTGGAATTTGGAGGTAAGGCCCTCAGCGAGGGTGTGTGGGTGGGGTTTAGGCCCAGTGTGCTGGAGTGGGTCTCTGAGTATAGAGGTAGGGCCCTGGGGGTGTAGGGGTGGGGCTTGGGTCTGTGGGCAGTAGGGAGGCTCTGAGGGCAGAGGATTAGGCCTGGGAGCCCAACAGGCTCCCTGGTGCCTAAGTGGACAGGGAAATCACTGCCCGTGTTCCCTTCCATTCCTCCACATCCCCCCATGTCTCCCCCAGGGTCTTCCACATTCCTGCTGGATCCCAACCATGGGTGTAGGAACTCCTCCCCTCCCCCAACCACCCCTCAGGGGTGCCAGTTCTGTAAGTCCAGCCTTTACTTTCAGTCCCCCTTCCCTCCCTCCCACTCCCTTAGGACCTGTGTGGCTGGAGGGGAACTCCGTGAGCACAGTATCAAGACCAGAAACTCAGCAGGCTCCTGGGGGCCCAAGAGGGCAGGGAAAACCTGGCCACGCTCCCTTTTTAAAAATTTATTTATTTATTTATTTGGCTGTGTTGGGTCTTTGTTTCTGTGTGAGGGCTTTCTCTAGTTGCAGCGAGCAGGGGCCACTCTTCATCGCAGTGCACGGGCCTCTCACTGTCATGACCTCTCATTGCAGAGCACAAGCTCCAGACGCGCAGGCTCAGTAGTGTGGCTCACGGGCCTAGTTGCTCCGCGGCATGTGGGACCTTCCCAGACCAGGGCTCGAAGCTGTGTCCCCTGTATAGGCAATCAGATTCTCAACCACTGCGCCACCAGGTAAGCCCCATGCTCCCTTTTGATCCTCTGCCCTCCCAATGGTCCCCCAATTTCCCCCACTGGGCATAGGATCCCTTCTCCCCCAGCCAAACCTCAGGGTCGCCAGTATAGTCTCACCTCCTCTTCTCCTCACCCCACAATCCCCTGCCATGCCCAGCATCCTACCTGGTCACTGGGGGTTCCTCCCATCCCTTTAGGTGTCCGAGGTCCCCCACCGGTGCCTGGTAGGTACCCTAGTTGTGCAGAGACGCGAATTCTGCATCAACCTAGTCTGAAATCTTGACTCCTCTCCCAAGTCATATTTTTGTCTGCACTTCTTTATTATCTGTAGATCATCTCAGGCCTGGTGTCTGTTCAGATCTTTACCCATTGTGAAGGTAGCTGTTTGTTTTCTTGTTCTTTTCACACACTGAGTAAAATTTTATCTGATATATGTTTGGGAAATATATATTTCTCTCAGTGTGTGGCTTCTCTTTTTGCTTTGGGAGGAAGGTAATTCACAGAGAATAACATATGCATCAGGTGTTACTGCTGTTAGTTTCCTCTTGTGTGAGGGCTTTTTGTTCCAAATCCTGCTTCATGAGCTATGTGACCAGACCCATGGCTGCCCTCATACTGTCTACACCTTAAAGGAATCAAGAGATCTTCAATACATGTGTGCCTCAGCAAAGGGGAGGGGGTTGTACACCTCAGTGAAGGAGAGCAGAAAAGGACAAGCCAAAATATGGAATTTCAATGACCCCAGAGCTCTAATAAACACAGTTATTTTCTTTTTGTGGTATGCAGGCCTCCCACTGTTGTGGCCTCTCCCGCCACAGAGCACAGGTTCCAGACGCACAGGCCCAGCAGCCACGGCTCATGGGCCCAGCCGCTCTGTGGCATGTGGGATCCTCCTGGACCAGGGCACAAACCTGTGCCCCCTGCATCAGCAGGCGGACTCCCAACCACTGCACCACCAGGGAAGCCCCACAAATATATTTTTTAAAAAATACTAAAATTTGAAGGCTCACACCTCCCACTTTCAAATGTTCTGAACACAACCCCAGGAAAAGAAACATGGTTAAACTGACATGAGGACATATACTGAGATGAATAGAAATGAAAGGAGATCCAAGAAATAGACTCATCAGTCTGTGAGAAAGAGTTGAGAGACCCCAGGAAGAAGACACACGTCTCTGGTGTGTTCGCCAAACACAAAGCTACCAGGGAGCTAGAGCAGTGAAAGGACAGTCACCCTAACAAACAAAAAAAAGACCTAGAATACAGAACATCACTACCCTAAAAGAGGACACCAGATTCCTTCCCCACCCCACACAAGACTCCTCCCTCATTTTTCCTCTGCTGGGGCCTCTGAGACAGACCTCCCTGCCCCCAGTACCCCCAACCAGCAGTCCCTGTCAGGAAGCATCCCCCCACCACATTTCCTCACCTTTCCCTACCAGGATAGCACCTCCCAGCAGGTCCAGAGGACACCAAGCTACCCTACATGTGGATGCAGCTCTGCATTTTCCCAAAGCAAATGCCCTATCCTTTCCTGGAGAGACCTAATGCCAGTCACCTGTGGACAGGGCCTAGTCTCTGGGCAGAAGAGGAAGATCCCACACTGGTGAGAAAGGCTGGTTTGTCACCCTCTGCTGGCCAACAGGGAAAATGCAGGGGGCACCCACTCCCACGACAGCGGAGGCTGAATTTATTGCAGGCAGTCCCGCTCAATGCACCACACTCTCCAGGTTCCAAGGGACGGAGGCCAATACCCCTGGACTTCTGGAACCCTAATCATAGCACAGTTAGGAACCACGTGCTGTGAAACGAATGTAGGCACAGACTTTATGACTCGCACTGAAAGTCACTCCAAATTGTCTGCAGGCAAATTGAACATATACGAAACCATAAAAAATTACAGAGGATCACAGAGGAGAATATCAACACGGCAATGGGTCTCGTCATGTCCATCTTGAGCTGTGACTTTCAACACACATCATGAAGAGCCCTCACACGAAAGGAAACAAAATCTAACAATTACTTTATTAAGTGAAAATTTCTCCATGCTGAAATACCTTATGCCAAAAGCCAGAAAACAAGCCACAGACTGGAAGAAAAAACGTATTTGCCAAACACAGAACGGATAAAGAATTTTTCCTCAGAGTAGACAAAGAACTAGAAAACAAACAGCTCCATTCAAGGTAAGTCAAGATCTGAAGAGACACCGGGCCAATGAAGATATACAGATAATACGTAAAAGTGGACAGAAATATGATCCAGACCGGGCCTTACGAGGAATGCAAACTTACAACCACAAGACAGCACTACACACCTCTGAGTCCTGCTAACCTCCTCCCAAAATGACGATACCCATCACTGGAGGATGGGGAACAACAGCCACTCTTTCTTGCTGATGAAACCCATATAACAGTCCGTAGGGACACAACTGGGTACCATTTGCCAAAGCCCAAACAGTCTAACACCTGCGCACCACCAGGCGGGTCTCCCAGCATTCACACTATCGATTTGAAAACCTGTAACCAAACCAAAAGAAAAACAATGTTTTGCACAGAAGCTCCACTCATACTGTCTACACCTTAAAGGAATCAAGAGGTCTTCAATACATGTGTGCCTCAGCAAAGGGGAGCAGAACAGGACACCCCAAAATATGGAATGTCAATGGACCCCACAGCTTAACAGAATTATTTAAAAAATGGAAACCTCAAGATAGAAGGCTCAGACCTCCCACTTTCAAATGTTCTGAACAGAACCCCAAGAAATGAAACACAGTGAAGCTGGCACAAGGAGGTATGCCGAGATGAATGGGACTCAAAGGATCTCCCAGAAATAAACCCATTGGTCTGTAAGGAATAGTCGAGAGACCCCAGCAAGAACACGCACATCTCTGGTGTGTTAGCTGAAGACAAAAGCTGCTAGGGACCTAGAGCAGTGAAAGAAAGGACAGTCACCCGAACAACAAAGAAAAGACCTAGAATATGGAACATCATGACCCTAAAAGAGGACACTGGACTCCTTCCCCACCCCACACAAGACTAAAAGTCACAATATTCCTCCCCATTTTTCCTCTGCTGGGGCCTCTGAGACGGGCCTCCCTGCCCCCGGTAACCCCGACCAGCAGCCTGTCAGGAAACATTCCCCCGCCCCGCCATTTCCTCACCTTTCCCTAGCAGGCCAGACGTCCCAGCAGGTCTAGAGGAAACCTAGCTAACCTCCATGTGGATGCAGCTCTGCATCTTCTCAAAGCCAAAGCCCTGCCCTGCCCTGGAGAGACGTAGCGCCTGTGAGCTGTGCACAAGTCCAAGCCTCTGGGCAGAAGAGGAAGATCCCGCACGGGTGAGAGAGGCTGGTTTGTCACCCTCTGCTGGCCAACTGGGAAAATGCAGGGGGCACCCACTCCCACTACAGCGGAGGCTGAATTTTTTGCAGGCAGTCCCGCTCAATGCACCACACTCTCCAGGTTCCAAGGGACGGAGGCCAATATCCCAGGACTTCTGGAACCCTAATCATAGCACAGTTAGGAACCACGTGCCGTGAAACGAATGTAGGCACAGACTTTATGACTCGCACTGAAAGTCACTCCAAATTGTCTGCAGGCAAATTGAACATATACGAAACCATAAAAAATTACAGAGGATCACAGAGGAGAATATCAACACGGCAATGGGTCTCGTCATGTCCATCTTGAGCTGTGACTTTCAACACACATCATGAAGAGCCCTCACACGAAAGGAAACAAAATCTAACAATTACTTTATTAAGTGAAAATTTCTCCATGCTGAAATACCTTATGCCAAAAGCCAGAAAACAAGCCACAGACTGGAAGAAAAAACGTATTTGCCAAACACAGATCGGATAAAGAATTTTTCCTCAGAGTAGACAAAGAACTAGAAAACAAACAGCTCCATTCAAGGTAAGTCAAGATCTGAAGAGACACCGGGCCAATGAAGATATACAGATAATACGTAAAAGTGGACAGAAATATGATCCAGATCGGGCCTTACGAGGAATGCAAGCTTACAACCACAAGACAGCTCTACACACCTCTGAGTCCTGCTAACCTCCTCCCAAAATGACGATACCCATCACTGGAGGATGGGGAACAACAGCCACTCTTTCTTGCTGATGAAACCCATATAACAGTCCGTAGGGACACCACTGGGTACCATTTGCCAAAGCCCAAACAGTCTAACACCTGCGCACCACCAGGCGGGTCTCCCAGCATTCACACTATCGATTTGAAAACCTGTAACCAAACCAAAAGAAAAACAATGTTTTGCACAGAAGCTCCACTCATACTGTCTACACCTTAAAGGAATCAAGAGGTCTTCAATACATGTGTGCCTCAGCAAAGGGGAGCAGAACAGGACACCCCAAAATATGGAATGTCAATGGACCCCACAGCTTAACAGAATTATTTAAAAAATGAAAACCTCAAGATAGAAGGCTCAGACCTCCCACTTTCAAATGTTCTGAACAGAACCCCAAGAAATGAAACACAGTGAAGCTGGCACAAGGAGGTATGCCGAGATGAATGGGACTCAAAGGATCTCCCAGAAATAAACCCATTGGTCTGTAAGGAATAGTCGAGAGACCCCAGCAAGAACACGCACATCTCTGGTGTGTTAGCTGAAGACAAAAGCTGCTAGGGACCTAGAGCAGTGAAAGAAAGGACAGTCACCCGAACAACAAAGAAAAGACCTAGAATATGGAACATCATGACCCTAAAAGAGGACACTGGACTCCTTCCCCACCCCACACAAGACTGAAAGTCACAATATTCCTCCCCATTTTTCCTCTGCTGGGGCCTCTGAGACAGGCCTCCCTGCCCCCGGTAACCCCGACCAGCAGCCTGTCAGGAAACATTCCCCCGCCCCGCCATTTCCTCACCTTTCCCTAGCAGGCCAGACGTCCCAGCAGGTCTAGAGGAAACCTAGCTAACCTCCATGTGGATGCAGCTCTGCATCTTCCCAAAGCCAAAGCCAAAGCCCTGCCCTGCCCTGGAGAGACCTAGCGCCTGTGAGCTGTGCACAAGGCCAAGCCTCTGGGCAGAAGAGGAAGATCCCGCACTGGTGAGGGAGGCTGGTTTGTCACCCTCTGCTGGCCAACTGGGAAAATGCAGGGGGCACCCACTCCCACTACAGCGGAGGCTGAATTTTTTGCAGGCAGTCCCGCTCAATGCACCACACTCTCCAGGTTCCAAGGGACGGAGGCCAATATCCCAGGACTTCTGGAACCCTAATCATAGCACAGTTAGGAACCACGTGCCGTGAAACGAATGTAGGCACAGACTTTATGACTCGCACTGAAAGTCACTCCAAATTGTCTGCAGGCAAATTGAACATATACGAAACCATAAAAAATTACAGAGGATCACAGAGGAGAATATCAACACGGCAATGGGTCTCGTCATGTCCATCTTGAGCTGTGACTTTCAACACACATCATGAAGAGCCCTCACACGAAAGGAAACAAAATCTAACAATTACTTTATTAAGTGAAAATTTCTCCATGCTGAAATACCTTATGCCAAAAGCCAGAAAACAAGCCACAGACTGGAAGAAAAAACGTATTTGCCAAACACAGATCGGATAAAGAATTTTTCCTCAGAGTAGACAAAGAACTAGAAAACAAACAGCTCCATTCAAGGTAAGTCAAGATCTGAAGAGACACCGGGCCAATGAAGATATACAGATAATACGTAAAAGTGGACAGAAATATGATCCAGATCGGGCCTTACGAGGAATGCAAGCTTACAACCACAAGACAGCTCTACACACCTCTGAGTCCTGCTAACCTCCTCCCAAAATGACGATACCCATCACTGGAGGATGGGGAACAACAGCCACTCTTTCTTGCTGATGAAACCCATATAACAGTCCGTAGGGACACCACTGGGTACCATTTGCCAAAGCCCAAACAGTCTAACACCTGCGCACCACCAGGCGGGTCTCCCAGCATTCACACTATCGATTTGAAAACCTGTAACCAAACCAAAAGAAAAACAATGTTTTGCACAGAAGCTCCACTCATACTGTCTACACCTTAAAGGAATCAAGAGGTCTTCAATACATGTGTGCCTCAGCAAAGGGGAGCAGAACAGGACACCCCAAAATATGGAATGTCAATGGACCTCACAGCTTAACAGAATTATTTAAAAAATGAAAACCTCAAGATAGAAGGCTCAGACCTCCCACTTTCAAATGTTCTGAACAGAACCCCAAGAAATGAAACACAGTGAAGCTGGCACAAGGAGGTATGCCGAGATGAATGGGACTCAAAGGATCTCCCAGAAATAAACCCATTGGTCTGTAAGGAATAGTCGAGAGACCCCAGCAAGAACACGCACATCTCTGGTGTGTTAGCTGAAGACAAAAGCTGCTAGGGACCTAGAGCAGTGAAAGAAAGGACAGTCACCCGAACAACAAAGAAAAGACCTAGAATATGGAACATCATGACCCTAAAAGAGGACACTGGACTCCTTCCCCACCCCACACAAGACTGAAAGTCACAATATTCCTCCCCATTTTTCCTCTGCTGGGGCCTCTGAGACGGGCCTCCCTGCCCCCGGTAACCCCGACCAGCAGCCTGTCAGGAAACATCCCCCCGCCCCGCCATTTCCTCACCTTTCCCTAGCAGGCCAGACGTCCCAGCAGGTCTAGAGGAAACCTAGCTAACCTCCATGTGGATGCAGCTCTGCATCTTCCCAAAGCCAAAGCCAAAGCCCTGCCCTGCCCTGGAGAGACCTAGCGCCTGTGAGCTGTGCACAAGGCCAAGCCTCTGGGCAGAAGAGGAAGATCCCGCACTGGTGAGGGAGGCTGGTTTGTCACCCTCTGCTGGCCAACTGGGAAAATGCAGGGGGCACCCACTCCCACTACAGCGGAGGCTGAATTTTTTGCAGGCAGTCCCGCTCAATGCACCACACTCTCCAGGTTCCAAGGGACGGAGGCCAATATCCCAGGACTTCTGGAACCCTAATCATAGCACAGTTAGGAACCACGTGCCGTGAAACGAATGTAGGCACAGACTTTATGACTCGCACTGAAAGTCACTCCAAATTGTCTGCAGGCAAATTGAACATATACGAAACCATAAAAAATTACAGAGGATCACAGAGGAGAATATCAACACGGCAATGGGTCTCGTCATGTCCATCTTGAGCTGTGACTTTCAACACACATCATGAAGAGCCCTCACACGAAAGGAAACAAAATCTAACAATTACTTTATTAAGTGAAAATTTCTCCATGCTGAAATACCTTATGCCAAAAGCCAGAAAACAAGCCACAGACTGGAAGAAAAAACGTATTTGCCAAACACAGATCGGATAAAGAATTTTTCCTCAGAGTAGACAAAGAACTAGAAAACAAACAGCTCCATTCAAGGTAAGTCAAGATCTGAAGAGACACCGGGCCAATGAAGATATACAGATAATACGTAAAAGTGGACAGAAATATGATCCAGATCGGGCCTTACGAGGAATGCAAGCTTACAACCACAAGACAGCTCTACACACCTCTGAGTCCTGCTAACCTCCTCCCAAAATGACGATACCCATCACTGGAGGATGGGGAACAACAGCCACTCTTTCTTGCTGATGAAACCCATATAACAGTCCGTAGGGACACCACTGGGTACCATTTGCCAAAGCCCAAACAGTCTAACACCTGCGCACCACCAGGCGGGTCTCCCAGCATTCACACTATCGATTTGAAAACCTGTAACCAAACCAAAAGAAAAACAATGTTTTGCACAGAAGCTCCACTCATACTGTCTACACCTTAAAGGAATCAAGAGGTCTTCAATACATGTGTGCCTCAGCAAAGGGGAGCAGAACAGGACACCCCAAAATATGGAATGTCAATGGACCCCACAGCTTAACAGAATTATTTAAAAAATGAAAACCTCAAGATAGAAGGCTCAGACCTTCCACTTTCAAATGTTCTGAACAGAACCCCAAGAAATGAAACACAGTGAAGCTGGCACAAGGAGGTATGCCGAGATGAATGGGACTCAAAGGATCTCCCAGAAATAAACCCATTGGTCTGTAAGGAATAGTCGAGAGACCCCAGCAAGAACACGCACATCTCTGGTGTGTTAGCTGAAGACAAAAGCTGCTAGGGACCTAGAGCAGTGAAAGAAAGGACAGTCGCCCGAACAACAAAGAAAAGACCTAGAATATGGAACATCATGACCCTAAAAGAGGACACTGGACTCCTTCCCCACCCCACACAAGACTAAAAGTCACCATATTCCTCCCCATTTTTCCTCTGCTGGGGCCTCTGAGACAGACCTCCCTGCCCCCGGTAACCCCGACCAGCAGCCTGTCAGGAAACATCCCCCCGCCCCGCCATTTCCTCACCTTTCCCTAGCAGGCCAGATGTCCCAGCGGGTCTAGAGGAAACCTAGCTAACCTCCATGTGGATGCAGCTCTGCATCTTCCCAAAGCCAAAGCCAAAGCCCTGCCCTGCCCTGGAGAGACCTAGCGCCTGTGAGCTGTGCACAAGGCCAAGCCTCTGGGCAGAAGAGGAAGATCCCGCACTGGTGAGAGAGGCTGGTTTGTCACCCTCTGCTGGCCAACTGGGAAAATGCAGGGGGCACCCACTCCCACTACAGCGGAGGCTGAATTTTTTGCAGGCAGTCCCGCTCAATGCACCACACTCTCCAGGTTCCAAGGGACGGAGGCCAATATCCCAAGACTTCTGGAACCCTAATCATAGCACAGTTAGGAACCACGTGCCGTGAAACGAATGTAGGCACAGACTTTATGACTCACACTGAAAGTCACTCCAAATTGTCTGCAGGCAAATTGAACATATACTAAACCATAAAAAATTACAGAGGATCACAGAGGAGAATATCAACACGGCAATGGGTCTCGTCATGTCCATCTTGAGCTGTGACTTTCAACACACATCATGAAGAGCCCTCACACGAAAGGAAACAAAATCTAACAATTACTTTATTAAATGAAAATTTCTCCATGCTGAAATACATTATGCCGAAAGCCAGAAAACAAGCCACAAAGTGGAAGAGAAATCTTATTTGCCTAACAGAGGCCAAAGATAAAGAATTTTTCCTCAGAGTAGACAAAGAACTAGAAAACAAACAGCTCCATTCAAGGTAAGTCAAGATCTGAAGAGACACTTCGCCTACAAAGATATACAGAAAATACATAAGGGGACAGAAATATGAACCATATAGGATTTATGAGGAATGCAAAATTACAACCACAAGACAGCACTACACACCTCTGTGTCCTGCTAACCTTCCGAAATGCTGATACCCATCACTGGAGGATGAGGTACAACAGCAACTCTTCTTGCTGATGAAATGCAGATAATGGCCCCTGGAGACACAACTGGGCATCATGGGCCAAAGCCAAAAAGGCTAAGACCTGCAGACCACCTGGTAGGCCTCCAAGCTTTCATGCAGTTGCTTTGAAAACCTGTATACAAACAAAAACAAAAACGATGTTTTGCTGAGAAGTTCCACTCATGCTGTCTACACCTTAAAGGAATCAAGAGGTCTTCAATACATGTGTGCCTCTGCAAAGGGGAGCAGGGTGTACATATCAGCAAAGGGGAGCAGAAAAGGACACCCCAAAATGTGGAATGCCAACGGACCCCACAGCTCTACCAGAGTTATAAAAAAAAAAAAAATCCCTCAAAATTGAAGGCTCAGACCTACTACTTTCAAATGTTCTGAACACAGCCCCTGGGAAATGAAACACGGTGAAACTGGCATGAGGATATATACTGAGATGAATGGAATTGAAACGTGATCCCAGAAATTAATCCATTGTTCTGTGGGGAAGAGTCGAGAGACCCCAGGAAGAACACACACGTCCCTGGTGTGCTAGCTGAAGACAATGCTGCAAGGGACCTAGAGCAGTGAAAGGATGGTCATGCTAACAAAATAAAAAGACCTAGATTATGGAACATCATGACCCTAAAAGAGGACACCAGTCTCCTTCCCCACCCCACACAAGACTGACTAAAATTCACAATTTTCCTCCCCCATTTATTCCTCTGCTGGGACCTCTGAGATGGACCTCCCTGCCCCTGGTATCCCCAACCAGCAGCCCCCATCAGGAAACATCTTCCCCTCATTTCCTCATCTTTCCCTACCAGGCCAGCACCTCCCAGCAGGTCCAGAGAAAACTTAGCTACCCTCCATGTGGATTCAGCTCCACATTTTCCCAAAGAAATTCGACACGGCCATGTGTCTGGTCACATCAGTCACGAGCTGTAATTTTCAACACACACCCTGAAGAGCCCTCACACAAGAGGAAACAAAAAGCAACAACACATACTTTATTAAATGAACATTTCTCCTCTCTGACATACCTTAATCTGAAAGCCAAAAGTGCAGCTACAAAAAAATGGAGGTAATGAATACAAAAAAAAAAAGAAAAGAAAACCTTGAAACTGGCAGAGAAAAATATTTGCTGAATACACATGGGATAAAGAATATTTACTCACATAAGACATAGAACTAGAAAAGCATCAACTACACTCAAAATACATAAACATCTGAATAGACAGGATGGGCAACACCTACAGATCCGGGGAAAGGGCCAAAGAGTGTCTGCTTTTTGACTGTGTGCTCCTGTGTGGAAGATAGTGACAAAGCTGCCAGACAGGGCCAGAATGTGCGAAAGAGTCTGGGGCATTGATGCCATGGATTGAAATAAATTCAGTGGACTCCCCAATTTTGTGAACATCTTTCCAGGACAGTTAAGAGCACAGATGGGCACTCACTAGGCAGGGATACGTTTCAGTGGTCGGCCATGTAGCGATTCAATTGGAGGTAGTGAGCCTGGATGTAGAGGGTCCTGTTGGGAAACTCCTGGGATATTCCTGTAAGAAAAAGTTGAGTCCTGCGCCAGGGCAATTGTTGTGAGGCTGGGTCGTTGGGAAGAGGCAGTACAGATATTCGAGTGGCAGAATCAAGTACCGGGAGTTAGTTGTAGGAGGGACGGCAAGGAAGGAGTCCCATCTATACTCAGATTTCTGGCTCAAACAACTGGACTTAACACTGCACCAGCTGGCACACTGTAAGTAGATGGGTCACGAAGCAGGTGCACACAGACAATAAGCAGTTCAGTGATGGGTGTCAGACACATTGTGAAAGCCCCTGTGGAATAAAGGTGTGCTCGTCTGAACTCTGACTCCTGGTTCATTCTGACTGCCCAGTTTTGTACATCACACCTTGTCAGTTTTAAAACACACATCCTTTTTCAGTTCTCTGAAATCAGGATTTTTTAAATGACTGTGTGACATGGTTTAGTGGGCAGTGTACTTTTTTAGAGGTACATAAAATAGTGGTCCTTCTTATAATGGACGAAATCTTGGCTTTGGTGAAATACAATAATGTCTGTCAAACTCAGAAGAAAATAATACATGAATGTCTCTCCTTATGTCCTAAATTTTACCGTGTTCCAAAAAGATCTGAAGTACCCTTTCAAAATAAAGCTCGTAGGACAGGACAATTTCTGTAGAAAGACAAAATCCATGCCTGGGATCAAATATTGGAAAGAATCCTCAGAAGGCCCTTCTCTCTCACAGGAGGGGTTATTGGGTGACTGTGTTTACAGCTCAAATAAAAACAACAGAATGGGAATTCCCTGATGGTCCAGCGGTTAAGAGTTGGCCTTTTCACACTTTCACTGCTGTGGCCTGGGTTCAGTCCGTGGTTGGGGAACTAAGATCCCAGAAGGCTTTTGGCACAGCCAATATAAAAACAAAAAACACAGAAGGACAAACAAGCTTCCAGAAGCTCCCAATCCTAAGAACTAAAACTCAAACCAGGAGACAGAATAATCTAGAAAAAAAAAATAACAGGAATAAATTGACTTTCAGACAGCACAGAGATGGGTGTGGCCTGGAGGTCTCAGGAATGGCATCTTTTAAAAAGAGTGGATTTGGTGGGGACTTAAGGGCTTCATTGCTGCTCTTCCCAAAAAGAATATGATGAAAGACAAGGCCCATTAATATCTTAGTGATACTGTTCAAGGGCTTCATACAGCTTCACTGAAGAACTGAACAAACATCTCCTGGGACAAATAAAACATTCTGAAAGAACAGCCTGTGTGCTTTCTAGACTGTTCTGTGGCACAACACACAGCTGGGTCCACACTCATTTTGGGAGAAGCCAGGCTGCTGCCACATGCAGGAAGCAGAGCCTCTGACTCACTGAAAGTAGTGAGTCCTTCCACATTGGGGTTCACAATGCAGACCATGTGGCTGCCTGCCTCCTCCACACCGTAGCAAAACAAGGGCTCCAAGACATCAGCATCTGAAACCCCAAGGGCCTTACTTCAACTCTCTTCTGAAACTTTGCATCTCCCCACCCATCACTGAATGCCAAGTCACCCCTTTCCTTTCCACAGCTCTGACCTTTTCCAGCTTCTGTAACCAGGCTCTACCTGGGGCTCATAAGAATAGCAATAGGACTTCCCTGGTGGTACAGTGGTTAAGAATCCACCCGCCAATTCAGGGGACATGGGTTCAAGCCCTGGTCCAAGAAGATCCCAAACGCCGCGGAGCAACTAAGCCCATGTGCCACAACTACTGAACCTGCACTCTAGAGTCCATGAGCCACAACTACTGAGCCTGCAAGCTACAACTACTGAAGCCCGCGTGCCTAGAGCCTGTGCTCCACAAGAGAAGCCACCACAATGAGAAGCCCACGCACCGCAACAGAGTAGCCCCCGCTTACCGCAACTAGAGAAAGCCTGTGTGCAGCAACGAACACCAAACTGCCAAAAATAAATTTAAATAAATAAATAAAACAAGAATAACAATAAGTATGGAAGTGTTCATACTAACAGCTACAATTTTTGAGAACCTGCCATGTGCCATGCTTTGTTTATATGCTCTCATTTAATTCTCACACAAATTCCTTGGGAGCATGAATCCCATTTTCTTAATGAAATCCTGGACAGTGAAGGCAGAAAAATATGGTTCCTATGTATCAGTTTAAAGAAAAATATCTTCTTTAAGTCGGGGGGGGGAAGGTGGTATATTAGTATTTGTTATGTTATTCCTTATACGTCTATGTTTCCACAGCCAATTTCTTTTCATTAATAGAAAAATGAGCCTGAAGTTTACCACTCAGCCTAAAAACACCACCACTACAAACACCAAGAGAATAGCAGGAAGAGGTGCTGCTGGCCTCTTGTACCCCCACACCCAGAGATGCCTTCACCTCGTTTATTTTGACTACTTAAAGGCTACACCTGAGGGAGAAACAGAGAAATAATAAGCAAAAGGACCAGATTCAGGAAACTCTTGCTTTACAAATACATGTGGCCAGAGGTCTTTAAATTGTTAGGCACAAACTCTTATTAAAAATAATGGTTCCAGAGAAGGGCGTCAGCTCACCCCCTCTCACAAAAACACCAAAATCACAACTAACTGCTATGATCACCACACAGCAAATCACAACAAAAAAACAATGGAACCTACCAAAAAAATTATCCTACATCCAAAGACACAGAAGAAACCACAATGAGATGGTAGGAGGGGCTCAACTGTGATAAAAATCCAATCCCATACCCACCAGGTGGGCAAAGCACAAACTGGAAAATAATAATATCGCAGAGGTTCCCACAGCAGTGAAAGTTCTGAGCTCCACATCAGGCTCCCCAGCCTGGAGGTGTGGCATCTGGAGGAGGAGACCCCAGAGTATCTGGCTTTAAAGACCAGTGGGGCTTGATCGCAGGAACTCCACAGGACTTTGGGAAACAGAAACTCCACTCTTGGAGAGAGCATACAAGGTCTTGTGTGCATCAGGACCCGGGGGAAAAAGCAGTGACTTCATAGGAGCCTAGGCCAGACCTACCTGGTGGTATTGGAGAGTCTCCTATAGAGGTGGGGGGTGACTGTGGCTCAATGAAGGGACAAAGACACTGGTGGTGGTAGTTCTGGGGGATTCTCATTGGCGTGAGCCCTCCTGGAGGCCACTGTTTTCTCACCAAGACCTGGCCCTACCCAACCTATAGGCTCCAGTGCTGGGACTCCTCAGACCAAACCAACAGGGCAGGAACACATCCACACCCATCAGCAGATAGGCTGCCTAAAGTCTTCCTGAGCTCACTGCTTCCCACTAAAGACACCCCTTGACACAGCCCTGGCTACCAGAGGGACAAGACCCAGATCCATCCACCAGTGGGCACGAACAAGTTCCACCCACCAGAAAGCCTGCACAAGCTTCTTAGACCAGCCTCATCCTCTAAGGGGTAGACACAAGAAGCAAGAAGAACTACAACCATGCAGCCTGCAGGACGTAAACTGCAATCACAGAAAGTTAGACAAAATGAGATGGCAGAGGAATATATCCCAAACGAAGGAACAAGATAAAGCCCCAGAAGAACAACTAAGTGAAGTGGAGATAGTCAATCTACCCAAAAAAGTATTCAGAGTAAAGACAGTAAAGATGATCCAAGATCTTACAAAAAGAATGGAGGCACAGACTGAGAAGACAAAAGAAATGATTAACAAAGCTAGAAGATCTAAACAAACAGAGATGAACAATAAGATAACTAAAATTAAAAATACACTAGACAAAATCAACAGCAGAATAAATGAGTCAGAAGAAAGGCTACGTGAGCTGGAAGACAGAATGGTGGAAATCCCTGCCATGGAACAGAATAAAGAAAAAGAAATGAGGACAGTATAAAAGACCTCTGGGACTACATTAAACACACCAACATTCACATTGTAGGGTTCCCAGAAGGAGAAGAGAGAAAGGACCTGAGAAAATATTTGAAAAGATAATAGCTGAAAACTTCCCTAACATGGGAAAGGAAGCAGTCACCCAACTCCAGGAAGTGCAGAGAGCCCCAGTCAAGATAAACTGAAGGAGGAACACGCTGAGACACATAGTAGTCAAACTGACAAAAATTAAAGACAAAGATAAAAAATTAAAAGTAACAGGAAAAAGCAACAAATAACATACAATGGAATTCCTATAAGGTATCAACTAATTTTTCAACGGAAACTCTGCAGGCCAGAAGGTAGTGGAACCATATACTGAAAGCGATGAAAGGGAAGAACCTACAACCAAGAATACCCAGCAGTCTCATTCAGATTTGAAGGAGAAATCAAAAGCTTTACAGACAAGCAAAAGATAAGAGAATTCAGCAGCACCAGACCAGCTTTGCAACAAATGCTAAAGGAACTTCTCTAGGTGGAGAAAAAAGGAGGGCTTCCCTGGTGGCGCAGTGGTTGAGAGTCTGCCTGCCAATGCAGGGGACGCGGGTTCATGCCCCAGTCCCGGAGGATCCCACATGCCGTGGAGGGGCTGGGCCTGTGAGCCATGGCCACTGAGCAGGTGTGTCTGGAGCCTGTGCTCCGCAACGCGAGAGGCCACAACAGTGAGAGGCCGGCATACCGCAGAAAAAAAAGAAAAGAAAAGAAAAAGGCCACAACTAGAAACAAGAAAATTACAAATGGAAAAACTCACGGGTAAAGGCAAACATACAGAAAAAGTAGGAAAGCAACCAAACACAAATATGGTATCAAAACCAGCAATCAGGGCTTCCCTGGTGGCGCAGTGGTTGGGAGTCCACCTGACAATGCAGGGGACACGGGTTCGGGCCCTGGTCCGGGAGGATCCCACACGCTGCGGAGCAGCTGGGCTCATGCGCCACGACTACTGAGCCTGTGCTCTAGAGCCCACGAGCCACAACTACTGAGCCCGCATGCTGCAACTACTGAAGCCCGCACACCTAGAGCCCGTGCTCTGCAACAAGAGAGGTCACTGCAATGAGGAGCCCGCACACTGCAACGAAGAGTAGCCCCCGCTCACTGCAACTAGAGAAAGCCTCCGTGCAGCAACAAAGACCCAACACAGCCAAAAATAAAAATAAATAAAATAAATAAATTTATAAAAAACAAAACAAAACAAAAAAACCCCCCAGCAATCATGAGGAGAGTACAAATGCAGGATACTGGAGATGCATTTGAAATTAAAAGAGCAGCAAGTTAAAATAATCTTGTTTATATAGACTGCTATATCAAATCTCATGGTAATCACAAACCAAAAATCTACAATAGATACACACACCAAAAAAAAAAAGGAATCCAAACACAACATTAAAGTTAGTCATCAAATCACAAGAGAAGAGGGAGTTCCCTGGCTATCCAGTGGTTAGGACTCAGCACTTTCACTCCTGTGGGCCCAGGTTCAATCTCTGGTCAGTGAACTAAGATCCTGCAAGCCACACAGGACTGCCAAAAAAAAGAAAAGATGTCTCAGTAAATCAGAAGAGAAGAGAACAAAAGAGGAAGGGGAGAAAAAAGACCTACAAAAATAAATCAAAAACAATTAACAAAACAGCAATAAGAACATACATATTGATAATTACCTTAAATGTAAATGGATTAAATGCTCCAACCAAAAGACATAGACTGGCTGAATGGATATAAAAACAAGACCAGTAAATATTCTGTCTATAAGAGAGCCACTTCAGATCTAGGGACACCTACAGACTGAAAATGAGGAGATTGAAAAAGGTATTCCATGCAAATGGAAATCAAAAGAAACCTGGAATAGCAATACTCATATCAGACAAAACAGATGTTAAAATAAAGACTGTTACAAGAGTCAAAAGAAGGACACCACATAATGATCAAGGGATCAATCAAGAAGAAATTATAACAACTGTAAATATATATGCACTCAACATAGGAGCACCTCAGTATATAAGGAAAATACTAACAGCCATAAAAGGAGAAATCAACAGTAACACAATAGTGGGGGAGTTTAACAGCCCAATTTCTTCAATGGACAGATCACCCATACAGTAAATCAGTAAGGAAACACAGGCCTTAAATGACACATTAGACCAGATGGACTTAATTGATATTTATAAAGCATTCCAACCACAAGCAGCAGAATACACATTCTTTTCAAATGCAAATGGAACGTTCTCCAGGATTAATAATACGGTGGGCCACAAAGCAAGCCTTGGTAAACTTAAGAAAATTGAAATCATATCAAGCATCTTTTCCAATCACAACATTATGAGATCAGAAATCCACTACAAGAAAAAAACTGTAAAAACCACAAACACGTGGAAGCTAAACAATATGCTACTAAACAACCAATGGATCACTGAAGAAATCAAAAAGGAAATCAAAAAATACCTAGAGACAGAGAATTCCCTGGTGGTCCAGTGGTTAGGACTCCATGCTTTCACTGTCAAGGGCCTGGGTTCAATCCCTGGTCAGTGAACTAAGATAGCACAAGCTGCACAGTGCAGCAAAGAAAGAAACAAAGAAAACAACTAGGCAGAAATGAAAAAGAACGAAAGCATGAAGATTCAAAACCTATGGGATGCAGCAAAAGCAACTCTAAGAGGGAAGTTTATAGCAATACAATCTTACCTCTGGAAACAAGAAAAATCTCAATCTAACCTTATACCTAATGGAACTAGAGAAAGAACAAAACGAAAAGTTAGTAGAAGGAAAAGAAATCATAAAGATCAGAGCAGAAAGACATGAATTAGAGACAAAAAAAAAATTGAAAAGATCAATGAAACCAAAAGCTGGTTCTTTGAAATGATAAACGAAATGTATAAACCTCTAGCCAGACTCATCAAGAAAAAAGGGGAGGGCTTCCCTCGTGGTGCAGTGGTTGAAAGTCTGCCTGCTAATGCAGGGGACACGAGTTCGAGCCCTGGTCTGGGAGGATCCCGCATGCCGTGGAGCAACTGGGCCCGTGAGCCACAACTGCTGAGCCTGCACATCTGGAGCCTGTGCTCTGCAGCGGGAGAGGCCGCCATAGTGAGAGGCCCGCGCACCGCAATGAAGAGTGGCCCCCGCTTGCCACAACTAGAGAAACCCCTCGCACAGAGATGAAGACCCAACACAGCAAAAATAAAATAAATTAATTAATAAACTCCTACCCCCAACATCTTGGGAAAAAAAAGAAAAAAAAAAGAAAAAAGGGGAGAGGGCCCAAATCAATAAAATCAGAAATGAAAAAGGAGAAGTTAAACTGAAACCATGAAAATACAAAGGATCATAAGAGGCTAATACAAACAACTATATGCCAATAAAATGGACAACATAGAAGAAATGGACAAATTCTTAGAAAGTTACAATCTCCCAAGAACCAGGAAGAAATAGAAAATGTGAACAGAGCAGTTACCAGTAAGGAAATTCAATCACTAGTGGTTTTGTTTTGTTTTGTTTTGTGGTACGCGGGCCTCTCACTGTTGTGGCCTCTCCCGTTGCGGAGCACAGGCTCCGGACGCGCAGGCTCAGCGGCCATGGCTCACGGGCCTAGCCGCTCCGCGGCATGTGGGATCTTCCCAGATCGGGGCACGAACCCGTGTCCCCTGCATCGGCAGGCAGACACCCAACCACTACGCCACCAGGGAAGCCCCAATCACTAGTTTTAAAACTACCAGAAAACCAAAGTCCAAGACCAGATGGCTTCACAGGTGAATTCTACCAAAAATTTAGAGAAGAGTTAACACCTATCCTTCTCAAACTATTCCCAAAAAATTGCAGAGGAAAGAATGTTTCCAAACTTATTCTACCAGGCAAGCATCACCCTGCTAGCAAAACCAAAGGTATCACAAAAAAGGAATATTACAGGTCAATATCACTGATGAACATAGATGAAAATATCCTCAACAAAATATCAGCAAATTGAATCCAACAATACATCAAAAGGATCATACACCATGATCAAATGGAATTTATCCCAGGGATGGAAGGATTTTTCACTATCCACAAATCAATGTGATATACCACATTAACAATTAAAGAATAAAAATATTTCACAATTAAAGAATAAAAACATTTCATTTTAATAGATGCAGAGAAAGCTTTTGACAAAATTTGACATCCATTTATGATAAAAACTCTCCAGAAAGTGGGCATAAAGTGAACATACCTCAACATAATAAAGGCATATATAAGCCCACAGATAACATCATACTCAATGGTGAAAAGCTAAAAGCATTTCCTCTAATATGAGGAACAAGACAAGGATGCCCACTCTTGTCACTTTTGTTTAACATAGTATTGGAAGTTCTTGCCACAGAAATCAGAAGAAAATGAAATAAAAGGAATCCAAATGGAAAGGAAGAAGTAAAACTGTCAGTGTTGGCAGATGACATACTATACATTGAAAACAGTTTAAACCACACATACTTAAAATCTACCATTTGATCTATTGACGCATGCTTACAATCCTGAAACCAAGTTTCCTCCTGCCTTTTAAAATTTATCCTTCTCAGCATATAAAATTACTGATACAAGGACATATATATTTTTGTTATGAAAAAAAGACTTATGAAAAAAAGAGAGACTGTTATGAAACCAGATGAATCCATCCCCATCTTCCATCATTTCATGGCCATTCTTACTTCATCTTTCCCCGTTTACACCAGTGCCTTAGTTTACCACAGTCTCTCCCTTATTCACAGATTTGCTTTTTGGGGTTTCAGTGACCCAAGGTCAACTAAGGTCTGAAAATAGTAAATGGAGAACTCCAGAAATAAGTCATGAGTTTTAAATTGCGTGCCTTTCTATATGCTGCAATCTCTCACCGCCCTCTTCGTCCCACCCACAGCATGAATCATCCCATTGTCCAGTGAATCCACATAGGCATTGTATCATCTCACATCATCACAAAAAGGGCGACTACAGTACAATAAGCTATTTTGAGAGAGAGAGACACCACATTCACTTAACTTTTATTACAGCTATTGTTATAATCTTTATCATAGGTATGCAAGTATAGGAAAAAACATAGTACATATAGGGTTTAGTACTATCTGTAGTTTCAGGCATCTACTTGGAGGTCTTGGAACGCATCTGCTGCAGATAAGGGGGAACTACTGTACTAATTCCAGACATGGTATCATTTAATGAATAATCTCTTCAGAATGGATTTTTCATAACACAATAGTTATCAGAAAAATATAAACATTGTATCAATGCTGAATTGTCTCAAAAATGTGTTTGTTTCTTAAGTCAAATTAGTTGCAATCAGAATCCAAAATATATCCTTACAGGGTTCAGTAGCTGTGTCTCACAGATCTCTTAATATGTGGGGTCCACTTATCTTTTAAAATTCTTATTTGTTTCTCATAATTTGCTGTCATTGGTTCATCAGAATTTGGCACATGCAAGATGGGTCTTAATGAGTCTCTAACACTGTTTAACTGGTCACCCTCCCCCCATATATCCTGTATACTAGATGTTGACGAGATGGGTGATGAAGTTTGATCCCTGCAGACAGGTGCCTGATGATGACTGTTAGGGAAGTAAAAACAAAAATCTCTCCCAACCTGGTAATCCTTTCCACAATGGTAGTAGAGACAGAAAACCACTTTTATTATTGAATAAGCATTAAAGCAAAGTACTCGTGCATCACAGGCAATCCACCAGGAAACTGCAAAGACAGAAAAAACCTAAATCCCCTATTTATCCAAACAGATACAGCGCACTGCATATGTATGTTCAAGATAAACAATACCTAGTCCTCAAGTAAGAGGAGTTGACAGTACCATTTGTCACACAGAGTCCTAATTTTACCTGGTAATTGGGGTGACTATCTGTGTTTGCTTATTGGTTTTAGCCACAGGAAACACAAACTTCTCATCTTTGTAATAGGAGGTAGTTTTTTAAGTTGGAGCACAGCATCCACTAAGATGAGACTCCTATCCTCGTACAAGAACTGATAAATGAGCTAACTCCCTGATGCCTGCAGGTTGAGGAGAAAGCAGGTTCTTGAGAAAGACATTTCTGAATCCTAAAACTGGAAGAAAAAGGAAGACCAGCTGAAAAAAGGCCTCTCTAGTCTTCAAAGACATGCATTTTAAAAGAGATGAGACAGTTCCTGCAAGTTTTCTAAGGTAAATGGTCTAAGGGAGAGGAAAGAAATCTCTTTCCCCATTTTCAACAGGGAGAAGTAAATCTCTTGTTTTTTACGTGTGTATTTGTCAAATAAAATAATTTGTATGTGACACACCTAGAAACAAAAATAGTGTGACTGTGTTTTGCTACCACACCATAACACAGCCTGGAAACAAACATTTCAGGTATTGGATATGATCTGCCTATATATATCTGGGGACACAGTGTAACAAGTGTGGGACACTGTCATCCTGTGATATGTGAATGATGCAGGATTTACAAGACAGGCCAGACTTCATCTAGCCCATTCAGGGAATGGTGGTCAAGTTTAGTTCCCCAAGAGGGAGCAGGAATATTCTTAGGGATTAGCAGTCATTGGTTTGCTTTTTACCTAGAGTGTTGGGGAGGACCAAATTCACCAGCTGGAGGGAGTGAGAAGAAGAACCATGGGGACAGGGACAGGGCAGGTTTACAGTAGACATTCTTAGTCCTTAGCATCTCTTCCAAAGTCCACAACAGTGACAGCTGAGTAATGGGGCACTGATTGGAGAAGACGCCCTGAGGTGATGTTAGTAGGAAGACCAACAGCCTTGGGATGACTCACATGTGGCAGCAAGGGCCAGTCATGTGTTTGGGGTGACACCTGGGGAAAGTGCTGCATGCCTGTGGGGGTGGGGAGCCATGTCAGTGGGAAGACCATGTAAAGACAGAGGAAGAGGACAGCTATTTACAAGCCTCCAAAGAAACCACTGTTAACCTCTTGATCCCAGACTTCTACCCTCTGGAATTGTGAGGAAATAATTTTCTGTTGTTTAAAGCACCCAGACTATGATGCCATGTTTTGTCAACCTTAGCAAATTAACACAGGGACCACCAGCATTTGGGAGAGGATCTGCAGGGCAACAGGGAAGAGGTTGAGAAAGCTCCTAAGAGGAGCCCGAGGGAATAAGGAGAGGTTTCTTGGGGTGGAACCAGGCCAGAGGGAAGGGGGAACACAGTGGGTGAGACTGCGATTGATTTTTGCA
Organism: Delphinapterus leucas; assembly: GCF_059928025.1. Classification (NCBI taxonomy): domain Eukaryota; kingdom Metazoa; phylum Chordata; class Mammalia; order Artiodactyla; family Monodontidae; genus Delphinapterus; species Delphinapterus leucas. The sequence continues at coordinate 1,207,487 of NC_143148.1, forward strand.
TCCCCACTTCTGCCGGGGTCACAGTAAGAGATACCCCCTCCAGTCCCACACATCGTCAGTTTCCCCCAGTGCAAAATGGGGCTAATGATGGAGCTGCCTCAGGGGCTCTGGGAGGATGCATAGGGCCGGGCCCATAGTAAGGGCCCCAAGGAGGTAGCTGTTGGGAGTCCTGATACCCTGGAGAGTGGTGGCAGTGCACTTGGGGAGGCTGCAACAACAGGAGAGAGTTCCAGGGGCTGAGGGGCCCCATCCCATCAGGGGGCTCTTCCCATAGTAGCTCTGATCCCTACTTGGGGTCCTACCTGGCGGCTACACCAGTGTCTTCAGCCAGCAGGGAACTGCCCAGGGCACCTGTATACATAGGAGGCACCCTGAGATACTTCTGCCACAGGGGTTCAGGTCTCTGCTCTGCCTCTTCTCAGCCACAGGACTGTCCCCTGGTTCTGGACACTCAGTTTCCCTGCCTGTGGAATGAGTATGCTACAAAAGAAAAACAGACTCACAGACATAGAGAATACACATGTGGTTGCCAAGGCGGAGGGCGGGTAGTAGACGGAAGGGTTGGGGGTATGGGATTAGCAGAGGCAAACTATTATATAAAGGATGGATAAACAACAAGGTCCTATTATATAGCACAGGGAACTATACTCAATATCCTGTGACAAACCACAACAGGAAGGAATATGAGTAAGATTACACACATATACATAACTGAGTCACTTTGCTGCACAGAAGAAATTAACACAGTGTAAATCAACTATATTTCAATAAAATCAAAAAACAAACAGGAAGCAAAATGCTGGAGGCCGCTCAAAACAGGAAACAAAATCCTAGAGGACAGAAGCCGGCAATAGAGGACACCCAAATAAACTAGAACTTCTACCAACATGGGTGGCTTAGGTACAGGAGGACTCACCACCACGATCTGGGATCACCAAGGAGATGATAAAGCATAACAGTCTCTTGCAGGCACCTTAACTGAATCCAAGCCAGTGTTAGATAAGAGTTGGTGAGGGCTTTTGCAGGTCGCTCTGTATCCCACTTCTGACGCATGTAATGCCAAGCAAAACACAATATAGGAGGCTGCAAATAAGAAGAGTTTAGGGACTTCCCTGGTGGCGCAGTGGTTAAGAATCCACCTGTCAATGCAGGGGACATGGGTTCAAGCCCTGGTCTTGGAAGATCCCACATGCCATGGAGCAACTAAGTCCATGTGCCGCAACTACTGAGCCTGCAAGCCACAGCTACTGAAGTCCGCGTGCCTACAGCCCATGCTCTGCAACAAGACAAGCTACTACGAGAAGCCCATGAACCACAGCGAAGAATAGCCCCCACTCACCACAACCAGAGAAAGCCCGCGCGCAACAACGAAAACCCAACATGGCCAAAAAAACCCAAACCAAACAAACAAAAACGTTATAAAAAAGGAAAAGTTTATTTGGAGTCTACAATTCAGGAGACACAGATTCAGGTAACCCCAAAATATGTTCCAGGAGAAGAGAGTAAGGGGCTTACAAAGACAAAAAGCTCTGAGTTTGTTAAAGCTGCCTCTTGAGAATTGTGATTGAGTCTGATGCAATTTAGGAACTATTTGTCCTTAAGAAATCAGGAGTTATTTTAGGGTTTGGGTGTGATAAGTAGACAGGCTGTCATGAGTTATTTTAGGATGAGGGTTTGATAAGAATCTTGACTTTCTGGCAGATGTTCTGGATGGCCTCATTAGGACAATAAGTAGTCAAAAGATCAGATTCCATCCAGGCTGAGAGGTGCATAAGTCACACTTCCTTAATAGATTCCCGGCTCCATTTTAGACAGCCCTGAGCAATATCGGCTCCATTTTTATTTTCCTTTCACAATAGTCACCCCAACTGCCAGATAAATTTAGAAGAAGAACCATGTGTGACAAGTGGTACAGTCAAATTCTCTTGGCTATTTTTTTGTTTGTTTTCTGGGCCTATTTCTTACTTTTAGAGTAGACCTACTTTGATGGCTTTAAGATAAGGAATCAGATGGAAGTTTAAGAATCTGAGAGAGACCTGCCAAAGGATTATTCTGTTGCCTCTTTGCTCTGACCAAACCATATTTAAAATTAATCAAATATTATACATATAGTTTCAGTTCTGGGCAGCCACGAAAGTAGGCTGCTCAGTTTTTCCTTTACGACGTATCCTGCTCTGAGGAGTGCAGCTGGCCAACAGCTCCCAGCTGTGCTGCCTTGGGAGCCACCACAGCGTTCCAAAGGCCATTCTCAGCAAGCTGTTCTCAGCCAGTGACCGAGCATGACACGGGTACTAGAGTTAGGTGACTAGTTATTATCATCAAAACATGTATGTAATGAGTTGTATCTGCTTAGCTACATAAGGTGGAGTTTTTTTCAGCCTTTGCAATTTCTTAGCATATGACCTGTGATACAAACCAAACTCTGGTTTAATGCTTACTCAATAATAAAAGTGTTTTCTGTCACTACCACCTTTGAGGAGAGGATTTCTGAGTCCAGAGAGTTTATTTTTATTTACCCAGTAGTCACCATCACACACTTCGCTGGGACCAAACTTCAATCACCTACCTCATTAATATCTACTGCACAGGATTATGGGGAAAGGGTGATCAGTTAAACAGTATCAGAGATTCAATAAACCACATCTATAATCTGCCTAATTCTGATCAACAAATAAGAATAAAAATGGCAAGTGAGACTTAAAGGTTAAGAGACTTAGTGCGACACAGCTACCCAAAACCCTAAGAATACATTTTGGATCCTGACCATAATTAATCTGCCTTAAATACATTTTTGAGATAGTTGAGAAAACTAAGCATACTTCCAAATTCTTAAGTGTTTTCATTTTATGTGATAGTTATTAGAGTTATGAAGGAGCACTCAATTTCTAAAAATGCATCCTGAAGAGGTTATGCATTATATGTTATGTCTGGGATTAAAAGTAGAATAATCCTCTAGCATATATGAAGATGAATGAAACAATGGCCAAGAAATGATAAATGGTGGCAGATTGGAAAGGGGTTCATCCAGTTTCCTAATACAATCTTTTCCATTTTTGTGTATATTAGAAATAACAAATGATATGTCATTGTATCAGTAATTTTATATGTGGAGAAGGCTGAGTTAAAATAGGTAGAAGGAAAATTTTGGTTTCAGTTGTAAGCACGTGTCAAACCATTAAAATGTACATTTAAAATATGTGCAGTTTACTTTATGTAATTTTACCGCAATTGAACTGTTTAAAAATATATAAAAACTTCTAGGGCTTCCCTGGTGGCGCAGTGGTTGAGAGTCCGCCTGCCGATGCAGGGGACACGGGTTCATGCCCCGGTCCGGGAAGATCCCGCATGCCACGGAGCGGCTGGGCCCGTGAGCCATGGCCACTGAGCCTGCGCGTTCAGAGCCTGTGCTCCGCAACGGGAGAGGCCACAGCGGTGAGAGGCCTGCGTACTGCCAAAAAACAATCAAACAAAAAAAACCTTTTAACTTCTTAGTCATTTCACTACATTTTTCTTCTATGTTCTTGAAGCTTGTGGCTACTGTATCACTACAGTGGAAATAGAATATATTGGTGTGCTGCTGTCAACTTTCAAACTCCATGTTCAGTGGTATCACATTGGAAGTTTTAAATTGACGAAAGTGGGAATATTCACACTGGGGAAACTGCAAACAATACAAATCTTGGCTTGATTATGGAGAATATGTTAGTAATGCTGATTAAACTTTAAAAAGTATATGCTGTATGTGGCCACTGCAATGTGTACAGCAGAAAAAAAGTTAGGAAATAGTGTTTCAGAATTCAAAAATAATTATTTCTTATGGCTAGGAGTCACATCACTAAAGAATGAAGTTTCAAGTCTTCATTGTTTCATTATCTTATTTATTAATGAAGAGAGAAATAGTCAAAATTAATTATTTTTAAATGGACAAAAGCTACGAGAAGACATTTTACCAAAAGAGGACTTAAAAAATGAAAAAAATGCTCCACGTCATAAAACATCTGAGAAATGTAACTAAAACCACAGTGAGATAGTGCTATACACTTATTAAAAGGGTCAAAAAGTCTTATTAAAAGACTTGGGACTAACCTGGAGGTCCAGTGGTTAACAATCTGCCTTCCAATGCAGGGGACACGGGTTCGACCCCTGGTTGGGGAATTAAGATCCCACGTGCTGTGGGGCAACTAAGCCCACATGCCACAACTAGAGTGCCCACATGACACAACTAGAGCGCCAGTGCACCACCACTGCTGAGTCCATGCTCTCTGGAGCCTGTGCACCACAACTAGAGAGAAGCCCGTATGCTGCAACGAAGAGCCCACACACCGCAATGAAAGATCCCACATGCCGTAATGAAGATCCCATGTGCCACAAACTAAGACCTGATGCAGCCAAATTAAAAAGAAAAAAAAAGTTTAAAAAGACTAAACATATTGGCAATGATATGGAATAACTGGAAGTCCCAAACTCTTCTGGTAGGAATGCAAAAGGAAACAACCATTTCAGATCACACTGTAGGGTTCTTTAAAAAGTCATCCATTCACTAAGCCTGAAACTCAGGCACTGCACCCTAAAGTATTAATAGAGGAAAAGTGAAACATAACCATGTATAGAATTATATTCAAAAGTCTGCAGCAATTTTAGTTCCAACAGTCAAAAACTGGAAACAACTCAAATACGGATAAACAGATGAATAAACAAATAGTGGTATATCCTCAGAACATAATACTTCTCGTCGATACAAAAAGAATGAACTACTCACTGATGACTCTCAAAATAAACATGTCACATGCGGGTACCTGAGGGGAAAAGAATAAACACTTTATGACTTTAATCATATAAAATTCTAGACAATGCAAACTTATCTATTGTAAAGAAAAATAAATCAATGATTGACTAGAGGTCAGAGTAACATCAATGAAAGAAACAAGGTAAATATGAAGGTAGATAGGTTTATTATGGATGTGATGGTGGTTCCATGGATTTATATAAATGTCAAAACTTATCAAATTGTATATTTTAACCATGTGCATTTTATTGCATGTATTCATACCTTATTAAAGCTTAAAAATATTATCCAAAATAAAAATCTGGATTTCTTACTCTTTTTGTAAAATCCCCTATATTGACTTCACCACTTTCTGCCTCACACCCTGGGAGGGTCACCTTGCCTCAGTGGTCAAAAATATAAGTAAGCAATGAAGACTGTTCCCACCTGATTCAACAGGAATACTGTCTGGGTCACAAAGTCCATTACTCGATGAAAAGATATCCCTTCTCTCTATTCTCATTTTTCTGTCTGGCACAGAAATGGCCTTGAGGAGGATAGCCCACAGAGGCTACAGAAATCCACAAAACCTTCAGATTATTTTCTCTTGTAATGCCCTTCTCAATTCAGGAGATCTGAGAATTTCTGTACATGCTCATCCTTCACAGCAACAGTGACTGGAACACTGTCGTTGTGGATGCCCCTTTAAATGAGGCACATTCCAACCAGCTTGTAATAGTGTCCTCCTCCCACTATTAATCCAATGTTTTCTGTAACAATTATCATTCCCCCTATAATCTTACAACCAGTGATGCTACACTGCAGAATTCTGCACATAAGGGCACATGGCTCTACTGCAGGACCTGGGAGAATATTTTCCTCACTAATGCTGAGCTCAAGGCAATATCCCCTGTGAACAAGACAACAATTTCATGTTACTCTCAGAAGCAAGGAAGGTTATCACAATTGCTCCTTCCCCAGGCTGACCTCTGAACCAAGAAAATATGGCACTCAGGCCACAAATTAGAACCAGAAAGCTCTGTAGTCTTTCCTTGGAAGCCTTGGGCAATAATGCAAACAAACCCCAAAATGGAGAGAGGTATACCTGCTATCATATTGTGCCCTTAAGGCACACAAAGCGTGGGATTCCCAACAAAAGCTGATCAGTCCTTTATGTTAGCAGAACCCAAGTGTTTTCAAATCATCCCCTACAGTGAATGGAACCTCAAGATTAAATGTGGCTTAAACAGTGAGACCTTTATAATTGCACAAACCAGAGCAATGGGAGGGAAGCTACTCCTGGATTGGTGACTTGATGGCTAGAAAATCCTATCATAGGAGTTATGTGGGCTAGAAAATCCTATCATAGGAGTTATGTGAGGCCAACAATATCCCTGAATAAGGTCATCCATTTTTGCAAGTCACAAGCAGAGTCCTTTGGGCCAAAAATGGGTCAGGTCAGTGACTTAACTCATCAAAGAAATGAGAAAGGAGTGAGTGCTCAGGCTTCTCACAATCCCTCCTGTGAATGGGAAAGACCAAGGTTTCTTTCCCTGAACACCCTGGGGTGGGTGAATGCTGTACACTGTGAGTACCTGCCAGGTGGGAGAGGTGAAATGGCTTTGGCCACAGAAACTGTCAATGACAGAAATCTGGCAAGGGACCTGGGCAGGTTAAAAAGTACAGTGCAGCTCCCACATACCTGGGATGTTTGCAGACGTTTGGATGTATGAGGTTCAATTCAGATGGTACCACGATGAGGGATCTCAAGTGTTGACATACTGAAAAAGGAAATTGTACATCCCTGCACATGCAAGATGTTTTTTTCCTTCTGAAATCTGTGGTTCCAGAGTCAAAACCTTGGGCTAATGGCCTTACCGTATTCATTGCATTAACAAGGCCTTGATCCAGTGCAAACAGTCTAGTGTTTTAAGAGACTGGAGCTGTAGGTAAAGAATTCAGCATATTCCCCAAATTGTAAGGCCTTTTCTCACTGTGAACTCTCTGATGTGTGATGAGGTTAGAGCTTTGGCTAAAGGATTTCCCACATTCACTGCACTCATAAGGCCTTTCTCCAGTGTGAACTCTCTCATGTCTAACGAGATGGGAGCTTTTGCTAAATGATTTCCCACATTAGCTGCATGTGTAACGTCTTCCTCTAGTGAGGACTCTCTGGTGCTGAACAAGTGTGTTTGCCACTGCAAGTTTCTGGGCAGTATCCCCACTTATAATGATTTTTTCCCCTTGGAAAGGGAGTCGCACGCTCAGTTCCACTATTTGACTTCTCCCAGGTGCATGTGGCCTGTTGGTGAAGAAATCCTAAGTTGCCCAGGAAGTCCTTCCCAACATCCCCAAAGGTAAAGGGCTTCCTTGATACACAGAATTTTCAGCTGTTCACAAACAATGTTCTCCTCACATCATTTCTCAATGGTTTCTCTCCAGTGTGCTGCTTTTGGTTATGGAGGTTTGCTCTGAAATAGAATGGTTTCTCACACGCCCCACACGTGTAGTTTCTGCCCACAGCGTGCTACCTGGTACTCAGCCAAGTGAAAAATGTCACTCAAGATCGGGCCACACATCTCATAGAGATTGGCCTTCTGGGGAGACAGACCTGCCTTAACAATTCTGATCTGTGAGCTTCCTTGATCAGAGATAGTCTGCTCAGAAAGTGCCTCCTCACTCTTCTCCATGCCAACAACCTGAAAGCAGAGAAATGCTGGAGATGTACACGTTGACTCTGTGCAAGGAGAAATCCCTAATACAAATCTGTGTCTCACAAATCCAAGGATGAGCCCATGGGACTGTTTGCAAGACAAGGTGGTCGGGTTCAAGTTGAGGATGAGGCTGCTTAGCAGCACTGGGCCTTTAAAGATTACAGAATGGGGGAGGCCTCACAAGGTGAGGAACACAACCATGTGGAGTGACACAAAGGGAAGAGGCAGGCTCTACAGCTCATTCTGCAAACAACTTTTAGCAGGATCTTGTTTGGTGGTGACACATGAGTACTATGTAGTAGGTTGTATCCAGGCTCAGGAAAATCCAACTGCAACAGAGCAGCTGGTGTTCAAGGATTAATAATGTGCACACCTCATGACATAAATGGTACAGGCCAATGTTGGACAGCACTGCAGACGGATCAGTGTGAAAAAGCATTGAGAGATGGAGTCCAGGGAGGTGAGAATTAGCCCTATGTTGGAAATAAAAAGTGACAAGTAGTAGAGTTGAGAAGGTGGCTAACTGAAGAATGGGGAAGTACAGGCAGAAATGAGGTGTGGCCGCCACTGTGATTGGCACAAAAAGGCTAGTCAGAGAATAGCTTTCTGGCATGATTTGTATATGGCCCTGACATCACGCCCTCCCCCAGGTGCTACTTATCAGGGCCAGACTATGTATGAGTCCTTGCTGTAGTTGGAGCCCTTTCTATTCTGTGAACCTCTCTACTTCACCCCCTTGATGAGCAGCTACGCAGAACCTGGATGATTCAAGTACTAAAGTAAAGACAGGACAGATAAGCAGCCAGCAATGGCCAAAAAGATAGAGCAGAAGAAATAAAATTAAATCTTACAAAAAGAACTTCAGAGGAATATCTTGCAAGAATAGCCCATTGTCCATATAATAACAGTGACCGGGTCAGTAACAGCAATTTCTGGCACAAGCAAGAATGAGGAAATGTTAGCTAGGTGAAGGAAGTAGAACCTGGGGTACACAGGTGCCTTGGATCTGGAAAATTCACCTGGCTATGGAGAGGGTAAATAAGGTGGGATTCATGCCTATAAGACTCCTGGCTCTGGATCCATCCCTGCAAGGCAGGGGGTAGCAGGTGCTGGATCTGTCAAAGAGAAGAGACAGCAGTGCTCACACCTCAGCCCTACTAGCTACAACACCTACTCCGGGAACTGGGGAAGAAAGCAGTGCCCAGGTCCTGATGTGAGAAGGGGAGACTTGCCAATGGATAAAAAGAAAGGGCAGAGACTAGTTCAGGGCACAGGGGTGGGTTTGAGGGCCTTACCCGGGGAGGTTTTAAGTGCCAAGTTCTCCAGCATCACATCATGGTACAGGCATCTCTGAGCCTCGTCAAGGAGACCCCATTCCTCCAAGGAAAAGTTCACGGCCACATCTTCAAAAGTCACACTGCCCTGTCGTGATTGGGACAGATGAAATCACAAACAATCCTCTCTCAAGAGGACCTACAATCAATTCCCCTATTTATCTATTCTATGTCTATCCTCCTCCCAATCTCCCCAGTCAGAGGAGAAACTAGGCCCTGGCGCCATTGGTGCTACTGTCTCCCTATGGGCCCAATGACTACTGGGTCCAGCCGTCAGCAACAAGAGACAGGTGCACAAACATATATTTAAACTGTGGGCCTGACATAGAGGCATCCAACCCTCCTACCAGGCAATACCCCTGGTGTGATCAAGGTCATGTAAGTCCCAATACCAGGGACCTGGGACCATGAAACGTACTCCTTCTCCATGTACATATCACTCTCGAGACTGCACATCCCTCAAATTTAGACATGCCCATGGTCACCACCAACTCACCATCCCACTCTATAAGCATCTCCCTGACCTCCCCACACGTTGAAATATTTTTTATCACCTCCTTTTTTTAAATAAAGTTTTTCTTAAATTTTTATTTATTTTTTTATTTTTGGCTGTGTTGGATCTTTGTTGCTGCGCGCAGGCTTTTCTCTGGTTGAGGCGAGCGGGGGCTACTCTTTGTTGTGCTGCACAGGCTTCTAATTGCAGTGGCTTCTCTTATTGAGCAAGAGCTCTAGGCACATGGGCTTCACTAGTTGTGGCACAAGGGCTCAGTGGTTGTGGCTCGTGGGCTTAGTTGCTCCGTGGCATGTGGGATCTTCCCAGACCAGGGCTCGAACCCAAGTCCCCTGCATTGGCAGGTGGATTCTTAACTACTGCACCACCAGGGAAGCCCTGATCACCTCCTTTTCACTCCACTGGTGAGGGTGGGATTTCTGCCTAGGGTTAGGGCACCTGACACTGGAAAGATGTTATCAGCAGCATCTTATTAATCATATATATCCACAGCCTGGAATAGGAAGACACCACATTCCATACAGGGCTACAGGGAGTTACACTCTGGAAAACAGTGAACAACCAAGAGCTGTGGGACGTAAGCTTTGTAGTATCAAGAGGGTAAGGTGCCCCTGGTTCCATGGGAGGATGCAATTTCCTTTTCTGAATAACTCCAAAGGGCTGACAGGGAACTGAAACTCACTACAAAGGGATAAGCAGGAATTATACCTGGTCCCCTTTATAAAAAGCATTGTTTGGTTTAGGAGACCTTATTCACTGGAGCAGAGCAAAGTGGGGAACTGCTGCTTAGGCCATTTGAGGTCCTGCCAGTTTCAACACATGTCAAGGAAGCATATAATACTGGGAGTTAATTTTAGGCCTTACACCACAACTTAGCTGACAGCATCCAGAGTATGCTTGGCAAATTCATAAAGGATCCAGTAATTCTCTAGACTTCCATGGCTCCCACTAGCAGTGGCAGTGACAAAATCTTCTATAATGGCCACCCTGACAGTCTCCATTCCTTACCTCTGACTTAGCCACACAGAATCGACTGTTCATTTCAGACACCCATGGCCCTATTCCACTTCTATGCTATACTTGCTGTTCTCTTAACAAGCACAACTTTCCTCCGTCCACTTAACCCTCATTCAAAGCCTAGCCCATTGGTGGCCCACCCCAGGCCTACTGATGCTCACATATGACGACATTTTCCCCTGTTCTTATCCTCCAGGCTGAATGAAACATGTCAGAGCATACCAAAGTCATCAAAAAATCCTGAAGCATCCATAGGGAAGAAAGCACCAGCTCCAGCCTGACTGTCATCTTGCCTCAATTACTTCTAGGCCTCTGCATCCCTCTCATTTCCATTGGCCACTTAGAATGTCTACTCATCTGCCACACTATGTCGTCCCCAACACAACCTCCCTTTATGGCCACTTACCTTCCTCACTTTTGTTTGTGAAGCCCAATACCATGACCCAAGTACTGAAGCCAGATATTGAGTCCACAGCCCCACCCTCCCTTTCCTGGGCACCTAATAGATTTACACCGTAACCTGAAGACTGCCCCTCCTTAATGTCACCACAGCTTACTCATCATGGTCTACAGAGTACCGACCACATTTTGGATGTCTCCATCTTAAACCCCTCCACACATTTCCACACCTATGTGTTCAGCTGCTCCTTTCACGCCTCCACTCAGTGACCTCTGATACACCTCAGACTTTAAACATGGCTAAAACAAAGCTCTTGTTACCCCCAGTGACTATCACTTACTACAGTCTTTCTCATCCCAGATGATGGAGTTTTCATCCCTACAGCTCCTAAGGCTGGAAACCCTGGGGGTAATCTCTGACTCCTGTTTTACTCCCTCACTGTTCACATTAGAAAAAAATCTAATTGTCCCTTTTTAAAACATGCATCCAGAATACAACCACTTTTCCTAAGCCACCATTATGGTCCATTAACCCTCACCTGGACTATGATAGGAGCCTCTACCCTGATTTTCCCCTCCTCTCTCAGCTTCAGTCTCTTCACTTTACAGCCAAATGGAGCCTGTTTATAGACACTGGTAAGAACACCTCTCTCCTCTGATCCAAATCTCCCTTCGCCTCTAGAATATACATCCATCTTTTCAGGGAACCATTTCTATACTGACTCCTGTCCCTGCTCTTAGTTCTCACCTAAAAGAAAGGAGACCTGTGGTTTCCTGAACAATCCCTGATCAGTTTTACCTCTAAACATCTGGAAATCTTGGAACAAGTTCCTGGAAGAACCCTCCACGCCTGTTTACACTGGTTGCCAATCATGAGAATACCTCTATATAAAGCCTCACATGGATTCAGGGCTATGGGTTTGGAGTTTCTTCAGAGTTCCCAGACTCAAGAATTGGAGGGATAGCATTAAGAGTCCCAGGAAACCACAATTCAGAGAACACAGGAGTGGGGTTTCTGGCCCTGAGGGACTGGGACACGCTCCACCTTCCTGTGTGAATTCCACAAGCACTTCTGCAGCCATGGGAACATGTGCAAAGAGGCAGGGCTCGGAGGAAAGGATCCATGGTGGGGTTCCATGTGCTGATCTCCTCCCTGTACCCTTCCCTGACCCTGGAGCCAGGTGACCTCAGGCTGATGGTCTAATCTCAATGATCAGTGTCCTTACCAGCTGCGTGAGAACCTGAACAAAGATTCAACCTCCCAGTACCTAAATGTCGTCATCGCCTCTTTCGTTTTTCCTTTGAACAGCTTTTGGGAAATTTTTAAACTCTGACGTAGATCCTGTATTTCTTTTCTTAAAACTCCCCATGGCTTCTAGAGTTCTAACATTAAGAACCCTCATCCTGCTATTCCAGGCTTTGCCTCACGTTGTTTGTTCCCTGCGGACAGAACATGGTTCCCAGGTTTCCCGAATCCTTCCGCCTCAATCCGACCTCCAAGCTTTTGCACCTGCGGTCCCTCCACCTGAAACCTCTCCCACGAGCCATCACACTGTCTGAAACAGGGCCCCACCCACGACCACCTCACCGTCCAGGACACCACGGCCTGGGCTGCGGGCACGTGAGCAGGCGCCCCGCTTAGTGTCTGGTGGGGTGAGGACGGTGAGGGGCCGGAGGACGAGCGTTTACCTCAGGCGGGTCCCTCAGCACCGCCGCAGCCATCGGACTCTGTGGGCGGGGCGGGGCCGGTAGCGGCGGGAGAGGAGGCAGGACGGGGACACGGCGGTCCCTCTCCCGGGCCTGGCGCTGGGCACCCTAAGAGACATCGCCGAACCTCAGGCCCGCCTCTATGCCACAGGGTCAGCCCCTCCTCTCGCACCTCTTCTGTCCCGTCACCTCCTTCCCTACCCAGCGTTGCGGAGCCGAAACAGACCAAGGCCAATTAAAATGGCCGCCTGGAGGAGGAGACAGGAAGTCCCGCCCGACGCTTTGTGCCCAAACAGAAACTCCTTTTCCCTGAGCCTTTATTGGCTCAGGGACTCTGCCTTCGACGCAAGGCGTTCTGGGTCATGTAGTTCCCATTTCCAGGAGAAAAGGCCAAGATCCACCGCGAGGATGCGCTGGGAAATTGCGTGCGAAACGTCTAAGGGACACTTTGAAAATGGCTAATGAAAGCGAAGGCATCAAGCATTTTCCTTACTTTGCTGTACAGACTGCATTTTAGGGTAAACAAATAGAAAATTAGGAGTTTCTTCTTTATATATGCAGAATTCCTGATAAGAATTAGGTAGAATAGGGACTGGTCTACAGCGCATAAAGTAATGAATTTAATCAATGATTACCAACCAATTACTTCAGCCAAATAACTGCAAGGGACAGCTAACACAACAGATAAAAGTCCAGTGGGGGAAAAATGACATTGGATGAAAAAACCCTAATAACATTTGGACCCACTGTGTGAAGTGTCCAAGAAAATTTAATCGGTCTACCTAAGAAAGAAATGGAAAATTTTATTCAAGCCAAGTAGGATTATAATCCGGGAACACCCTCTCAGAAAGCTCCAAGAACTGTTCTGGTCGTTAAAGGTCAAAGCAGTTATATAGGTTTATAATTATATAGACAGAGGGCTGTACTTTAAATGCCGTAGATAGTTTGCACAATCCAGATCTGTAAGTACAACGTGGTGGGTCATCGTGACACCATACAAGATCAAGAAGGCATGTTAGCTTTTAAGGAATTTTCTTGTTGGTGCTAGGAGAATGTTGCTCTTTATGGTTGAGCAGGTATTTCTACCAATGGGGAGGTTTGGTGGATGCATAATGCAGATATACAATGCACAGTAGAGGGGAAAGAGGACGCCAAAGGGCACAGAAAATTTTTAATGTTTAAATTATCCTTGACTTGCCTCAGAATACAAATTTTTATTGCATCAATCGTTAACTTTGAAAAGCAGAGACACTCAGACTTCAGAGCATCTGTTGGTGATGCAGTCATAAGTCTCAGCCCTGCCTGTGGAGTACAGTGACCAGAGTGAATTTGATCAATGCCTCTGGCTCTAGTTATACATTTATTGGAAGCAATGCAGAACATGTTAGGCCATCAGAGAAATGCAATTAGAAAATGTGGGAAATTTTGCCAAATGACCTAGTTATGCCACCATATATATGACAAATATAACACAAGAATGTAAGACAAATCTTTGAAATAAAAGAGAACTAAGATGCATAATTAAACATAAAATGGGAGTATATTGTTTGTGATTTAAACATAATGATTATGAAAATATAATTTTAGAAAAAGTAGGAAAATTGAATTTCAGTTATTGGTATTTCTGTTAGTATGAAAATGATGTAATTGTCATAATGAAAGAGAATGTGTACTTTATAGACATACTGGAAAGATTTATAAGTGAGGTGATGTGTCTGGCATTTTCAATGCTGTAAGTTTAGGAACATATTTATGAATTATATATAGAGAAAATGAAAAAGTACATATTTATACTGAAATTTGACCTATATATAGCTAAGAATTCTTTTAAAATCATTTGAAATATTATAATTAACAAGAGATTATGGGTATGCATATATGCAATAAAAATTAAAAATCAATATTAATCTTGTAAGAAGATTTCTCCTAATTAAAAATTTAAATCAAATGTTACTGAAATACAAAAATTTGAAAAACATTAAAACAAAGAAATGTGAAAGAACTGAAGAAAATTAAAAACCATAGAAATTAAACCAGAAATTATAAAAACCACCTCTAAATAAAAATAGATATAAAGCAAGTTTCTATAAAGGCTATTATGAATAAAAATACTAAAAGAGGTAATTTACTTTATGTATTTCAAACAAAATGCTAGTGTTTCAGAGCTTATTAGTTAAAGCTTACTTAAAGGGATAACAAAAGTATTTATTAGAAGAAATTATATATATATCCAACAGCTTATTCTGGCAGAGAAAATCGTAGTGGGGTTAACAGTACATAGTAGTGAGCCTGGAAACACACCTTACTGATATGTACATATTGAATAATTTAAGGAGGCATTTATATATTAAACTTGATTATCAATTTGGACAGAAAATATATAATGTAATGAAATATTAAAATAGATTAAAACTTGAGATCAAAAAAATATTTTCAAATTGGAAATAATTTAATCAAACCTACACATGAAAAATCATATCTGTATGGATTGGGTAAAAATTTTCTCAGTGATGGGACTTCCCTGGTGGTGCAGTGGTTAAGAATCCGCCTGCCAATGCAGGGGACACAGGTTCGAGCCCTGGTCCGGGAAGATCCCACATGCTGCAGAGCAACAAAGCCCGTGCACCACAACTACTGAGCCTGCACTCTAGAGCCTGCGAGCCACAACTACTGAGCCTGCACACCTAGAGCCTGTGCTCCACAAGAGAAGCCGCCACAATAAGAAGCCCGCACACCACGATGAAGAGTAGTCTCCACTCGCCGCAACTAGAGAATCCCGTGCATAGCAACAAAGACCCAATGCAGCCATAAATAAATTAATTAAATTAAAATTTTTTCTCAGTATTTTAATTTATATAGCATTCTATAAAATTGAACAAAACTAGCAAATTGGTAGTACTAGTACAAATTACTAGTAAAAATACTAGAGAATTATAAAAAGGAAAAAAATGGAAATAGTTTATATAAAACCTTTGAAATGAATTTAAGTCATATACAAGCAGCATTACTTGTTTTGTATGAGGCGTAACAAAACTTGTTTTATTTAAAGAGACAAGGGCCTGCAAATTCTAAACTTGCTCTCATTATTGTACACATTGCCCTTTACAAACTGCAGTTTTTTTTAGATAACAAAGCCTCTTAAATTTCCCCTGATTAGAGAGGTTCTATGTGAGCACAAATAAGGTGTAATCAAGAAAACTTCACTCTCCACAAAGTGATTGAGATACCTGTCAGTGTGTGTGATCAGGATATGATTTGTTAGAACAAACTGTCTCATGACTTCGAGATAATGAACTAGATACCTACAGATTCACCACTGAATCATCGGAGATCTTTCCAGAGAGAGGAGGCAAAATATTAATAATAATGAAGATATTATGTATATATAAAACATGCCATCATACAAGATAACCTCTAGCTTTGAGATTCTTTACATCCCTGATTATCTTGCTCTTTGTATCTTACAATCTTTTATTCACATGTTTTTTAAGTGTGCCTTGCTTTCACGAAATCTGACAGGAAGTTTTAACACTTGCACTCATCAAAGACATCTTGGTAAAACACTCTTACAGATTTCATTTGCAAATCATGCTCCCAAAAGATAAAAAATGCATATCCAACAATTGACATAAATGTCCACTCAAAAACTGAATAAAACACAGTCTTCTTACTCTTCGTGGGGAGCAAAGCTCTTAGAATGGACATTGTGAGGCTCAATGTGTTTGGTCAGCAATAAGAGTAAGTATAATCCAGACAGGTTGTAGAGGAAATATGGATACTAGGCAGCCTTAAAGCAAGTAGATGAGGTGGCACCATGCCTCTTGGTCCCTCAGAATGCATCCCTTTTGTATCTCTTTGTCAGTATTTGTGTTTCAATCCCAGAAAGCAGATTTTCCCCCCCATATAACATTTCTTATTGAATTTTCTGAGATATGGTCTATTTCTTCTAAGAATATGACATGTATCTGGGAATAGTGCTTACTTACCAAATTTACATTTGTTGCCAGGATGGCCAAAATATCGGCATCTGTGTATGGGGTAAAAAGTGGGCATCCAAACAAGAGATAAAGGTTTTTAATTCCACGATCTCATCTCCTTGCTGGGCAGTGATTATTATTTCACCTGTAAATGCAGTGGCAGTGTCTGCAAGGGGACTCAAGAATATCTCTGAAAAATATTTGTAGAGTGAGCAAATTACAGAAAGTTATTAATGTTGATTAATGGAGTCATCCATTAAGCACTGTGGAAATCACTAGAAGAGAAAAGGACTTGTGAAACCTGAGAAGAGGTAAGTCTCAATGGGTGATAAATGAAGGACACTGAGTCCTAAAATGTGAGAGAATTAAGTTGAGTCCATGGTTATGCTGGAGACTTGGTTACCATGAAATTCTTGTTTCCACAAAGTGTGAATCCTTTCCATTCATGACAATCCTGGGAAAACAAACTTGAGAAAAAGAAATAGTAAGGTGAGAGCAGAAAGAGGTAGAAGAATGGAAGGAAAGCTATGACATCATGTTTTATTCCATCAATAATCATTTACTAAACATCTCATCTGGCTCAGAGGCTCACCTAGATAAGAGTTATACATCAGCAACCAAAGAAATGTGTTCTCATGCAGCCTGCAATCCAACTCTTTATTGAAGGAATAGTCAATAAATCACAAAGAAAATATTCTATATTATAGTAATTATAAGGTGACAGGTGGTGTGGAAATATAAAAGAGCAGCAATGAGGAATGCAGGCATGTGGAGTCTGAGGATTTCAGTAGGAAATAGAGGGGTCAGAGATGTTCTCATGCTGCAGATAATATTCGAGCAAATATTTAATGGAGAGGAGAGAGTGACAAGGATACATCAGAAAGATGTTCCATGGAGAAGCCATGGAACACTTTCCCAAGGGTAGTTGTTTGCCTGGAGTGCCAGACCACTCATATGACCATTGTGCCAGTTCCAGGGTGCTAGAGATATTTTCTGGTATGTGTGTGTTTTTGTTTTGTTTAATTTTTATTGGAGTATGCTTTACAATGTTGTGTTAGCCTCCACTGACAATAAAATGAATCATCCATACAGATATCCCCTCCCTTTTGGACGTCCCTCCCATTTAGGTTACCACAGTGCATTAGGTAGAGTTCCCTGTGCTATACAGTATGTTCCCATCAGTTGTCTGTTTTATACATAGTATCAATAATGTATATGTGTCAATCCCAGTCTCCCAATTCCTCCCTCCCCACCCCTTTTCCCCTTGGTATCCATACATTTGTTCTGTATGTCTATGTCTCTATTTCTGCTTTGCAAATAAAATCGATACCATCTTTCTAGATTCCACATATATACGTTATTATACGATATTTGCTTTTCTGACTTACTTCACTCTGTATGACACTCTCTAGGTCCATCCTTGTCTCCAAAAATGACCCAATTTCATTCCTTTTTATGGCTGAGGTGGTGTGTTTTAATATACTGTAAAATACATTAAAAATATGTTGGTCTCTACCACTAGTTCCTGCCACCAAGCTCTGAAATCCCTTGGAATTTCATTTTATTTCTTTTTCTTCTCTGATTGCTGTGGCTAGGACTTCCAAAACTATGTTGAATAAAAGTCGCAAGAGTGGGCATCCTTGTCTTCGATTAAATGCTTTCAGCTTTTCACTGTTGAGTATGATACCAGTTGTGGGCTTATAATATATGGCCTTTATTATGTTGAGGTATGTACCCTCTATGCCCATTTTCTAGAAAGTTTTTATTGTAATGGGTGTTGAATTTTGTCAAAAGCTTTTTCTGCATTCTATTGAGATGATCATATGATTTTTATTCTTCAAAGTGTTAATGTGGTATATCACATTGATTGATTTGTGGATATCCAACCATCCTTTCTTCCCTGGAATAAATCCCACTTGATCATGGTGTATGATCCTTTTAATGTATTGTTGGATTTGGTTTGCTAATATTTTGTTAAGGATTTTTGCATATATATTCATCAGTGATATTGGCCTGTAATTTTCTTTTTTTGTGATATCTTTGTCTTGTTTTGGTATTGTAGTGAGGCTGGCCTTGTAGAATGAGTTCAAAGGTGTTCCTGCTGTAAGTTTTTGGGAATAGTTTGAGAAGCATAGGTGTTAACTCTTCTCTGAACTTCTGGTAGAATTCACCTGTGAAGCCATTTGGTCCTGAACTTCTGTTTGTTGGTAGTTTTTTAAAATTGCTGATTCAATTTCATTACTGGTTAATTGGTCCATTCATATTTTCTATTTTTTCCTTGTTCAGTCTTGAGTGTACATTCTAGGAATTAATCCATTTCTTCTAGGTTGTCCATTTTATTGGCATACATTTGTTGATATTAATCTCATGATCCTTTGTATTTCTGTTGTGTCAGTTGAAACTTCTTCTTCATTTCTGATTTTATGGATTTTGGACTTCTTTTTTCCTTGATGAGTGTGGCTAAAGATTTATCAATTTTATTTTTCTTTTCAAAGAACCTTCTCTGACCATAACTTTTCCTACTTGTCAAGTATCTTTTTCAACCACAATGCTATGAGACTAGAAATCAACTACAAGAAAAAGAAAAAAAAAACTGCAAAAAACACAAACACATGGAGACTAAATAATATGCTAACAACCAATGGATCACTGAAGAAATCAAAGAAATAAAAAAAAATACATCAGGAGTTCTCTAGTGGCCTAGTGGATAGGATTCCAGGCTTTCACTGCTGTGGCCTGAGTTCAATCACTGGTCGGGAAACAGATCCCTCAAGCTGCCCAGTGTGGCAAAAAAAAAAAAAAAAAAAATGTATAGGCAAATGAAAACAAAAACAAAACAATCCAAAATCTATGGGATATAGCTAAAGCAGTCCAAAGTGGGAAGTTTATAGTGATACAAGCCTACCTCAGGAAAACAAAAAAAATCTCAAACAACCTAAACTTACACCTAAAGGAACTATTAAAAGAACAAACAAAACCCAAATTTAGTAGAAGAAAGAAATAATAAAGACCAGGGCAGAAATAGAGACTAAAAAAAAATTGAAAAGGTCAATGAAACTGAAATTTTGTGTTTCTTAACAACAAAAAATTCACCTACCATCTGACTCAGGAATTATACTCACAAATCTTAGTTCAAAATAAATGAAACGCATTTCCACATGAAGACTAGCTATAAATGTCTGCAGCAGCTTTATCTTTAACATCCCCAAGCTGGAAACAACTCAACTATCAATAACAAGTGAATTGAGACAGATGAATGGCATGTAACTGATATTCAGCTGATTCAGTTGGGGACCCAGGTTGGCTGTCTCTGGCATCTGTACTATTGAACTACAACGCTTCACAACACTGCTCTAGAAGGTGCCAAGTTCAGGCATGTTGATAATGAGGATAATGATGATGATGATGGTGGTATCAACAGGAGCAGTGATGGCAACAGAGATCACACCTCAGACCTGCACAGTCAGGAAGTAACAGACTGGTCAGTTTTCATACATGAACCCATTTAGACAAACAATAGTACTGTGACATAAATACCATATTACCCCATTCTGTCAAGGAGGACTCTAAGCCAGGGAGAGGTTCAGAAACTTGCCTGGGGCCATACAGCCTGTGAGAAGCAGAGTTGGGATTCTCACCAGGAGCTATGGCTCCAGGACTCGGCCTCCTGAGTGCTACACTGAGGAGGAAACAGTGCACAGCCCTGTGTAGGGCCAGCATTCTTGGAGAAGGTAGCCATGTGAGAGGGAGGTGATCTGGAGTATTTAATCCTTGAGAAAGGGTTATCTGTGTGAGGGGATGACTTGGTCATTCCCAAATTTTGATATTTCATGGACCTGTAAAATTTTTTTAAAAATCAGAAAATCTACATGGTGATTTGGTGCAGAAAGGACATTAACTATCATCTACACTCACTTACATTTCATTTTTAAAAAGGACTTTTAGGGAATTCCCTAGCAATCCAGTGGTTAGGCCTCTGTGCTCCCACTGCAGGGGGCAGGGGTTCGATCCCTGGTCTGGTCTGGGAACTAAGATCTTGCATGCCGTGCAGCGTGGTCACAAAAAGGACTTTTAGCAGCAAAGAAAGCACAGGTTGGCACCTCATAAAGGCGGCACATCTTCTACATTGAATAACTTGAGGTTTCTGAGGGACTCGCTCAGTGGCTGTATTTTCCTTACTTTGCTGAGGACAGGATGTTGGAATTCAAGGAATGGAGTCTGAACAGTGCCTGCAACAAACCTGACACCTGATCTGTGCTTACGGGAACTTGGCTGTGGCCAGTGTTACAATTCTCTTTTAAATGACCTATATTTTATTTTTCTTATATAGATTGCATCTTAAAAAGAATATTTGTATCTCTCTGCTAATTGGGAAAACCAGTTTGACTTGGGACAAGTGGAAGTTTACCATGAAAATACAATGAAATC
The DNA here is from genome assembly GCF_059928025.1 of Delphinapterus leucas. Classification (NCBI taxonomy): domain Eukaryota; kingdom Metazoa; phylum Chordata; class Mammalia; order Artiodactyla; family Monodontidae; genus Delphinapterus; species Delphinapterus leucas. Next base: position 1,228,339 of record NC_143148.1, read on the forward strand.
AAAATAATGCTCTGAAGTCCCAGGGACCCCATGGGGTATGCTCACGGGTGCCCCCTCTATTAAAAAGGGATATTAGTTTCAGGTCCCTGTTCGGGCATAAAAAACGGGGAGGGGGATATTAGTAACAGTGGGCAATAGAGATCTAGCACTATACCAAGAAGACTTTCTCCTGACAGCAGCAAGGGAAAGAGCAGGGGAAAAGAATCGCTTTCTCAGGGTTTCCAAGCATTCCACTTTATGTCAGATCTGTGCACCCTCTAAAATCATCTCCTGAAGCAGCACAGGAGCATGGTCTAGGCCTTAAGAAACAAGGGACAATGGTGTAGCATTCAGGAGCTACCCCCACCTTTTTTTTTTTGGCCATGCTGCGCAGCATGTGGGATCTTACTTCGCCGACCAGGGATCGAACCAGTACCCCGTTCATTGGAAGTATTTAGTCTTAACTACTGGACCACAAGGGAAGTCACCAGGAGCCTGTTTTAACTGGGATTGTATGGTTTAAGAAGATACCCTGGATGAACTGATGCTAAATGATTCTCAAGAAGTACTGCCTGACTCACCCTCTTCTCTGAAGCAGCCTATCACCCATGACCTTGCTAACTGGACTGAGGGGACACATGACCCAACCAGGCTAGGCTAGTCAGTTCCCCTTCTGTGTAATCTGGAGTGGGGACCTCAGATGTGGTTAGAGTGTGATGAGCACTCAGGTGAGGACTTGTGTTTTTTACCAAAAGACCCTTGGTGCAGACAGAAAGGTTAGAATAGAGGACGTCGGTCCAGAACATGGTGAGGAATGCAGGGAAGAAGGACGGTGCGTGCCAGTGGTCTTCTCAACCAGCCAGTCCTGGACAGAGAGGACAGAACCAAATAGGCAGCAGGTCCATGAATGGAGCAGAGGTGAGCTGTTACCCAGTGAGACCAGGAGCACATAGGTCTCCATTATCACCTCCTGGAACCAGGTCCTCTGGACTGGGCTGTCTCTAGTCCTCCAGGATGAAGTTTACAAATACCTGAAAAAGTCAAACCTCATATTGGGATGTTAGATGGCATCAGAGGCTGTCACTCAAGTCGCTGATGAAAGTGGAGAGACCCAGCCCTGAATCACTGATTCTCGAGGGTTAAGCTCTGTGCTGTGCTCAAAGGAGAGGAAGGTGCGGCCTTTGGACATAATGCAATTGCAGCTGAGAGAAAAACCTCCCATTGGGGAAGCCACTAGTAATGACAGACAAGGGCATTCCTGTGAGAACTGTGAGGGCAGGTGGTAAGTGGGGAAATGGTCATGTTGATAATTCCAACAAAGGTAACAGCAGCTGAGACTCCTTGGAACTCTGTGCGTGCCTGCCCAGGTATGAGTGCTTCACGTGCTGAGGTAAAGGGATTAAACATCCCCAGCTCTGGAGCTAGACTTAGGGGTATGAATCCAGCATCTTGAATCAGACACTTGTCCATTGTGTGACCTTGGGGAACCCACAACATCATTCTGACCCTGGATTTCCCCAGCAGTACAATAATAGTTCCCACTATCTTGGGTTGTGAGAATTAAAGAGAATATGTTCATAAAGCAAACCCTGGAATCCTGGCACCGTTAGGTACTCAGTATTTTGTTACTTTTATTAATCCTCACAGGAACCAAGGTAAGCGCCTCATCACCTCCATGTGAGTCGGCAAACTGAGACTCAGGGAGCTCTAGCAAGTTGTCCAGAGATTCCCAGGTGGGGAACCCACACTGAGATGTCAGTACAGCCTCTGCCTCCTTGTGGGTGCGTGGGGTGGGTGGGTCAGTGGCTTCTGAGAAGCCCCATTTCTTTCCCAAATGTACCCAGGGACTTTGGGGAAAATGAGGGGTGCCTGGCCAGGGAATGTCACGGAAGGCAGAGGCTAGTGCTGCCTAGGTCCAACGAGGTTGCGGGTATAGCCACGTTTCAGCTCTTCACCTCCCAGAGCTCACTGGTAGAGCCACAACTTATACCTGTTTTATACCTGTTTTACAAAGGGGGAAACTGAGGCCCAGAGTGGGTGGTCATTTGCCTGTGAGTCACAATATTTTGGGATCAGGATTCAAACCCAGGCTGCCTGACCCAGGGCTTGGGGAGTCTGATTACTGCCTTATTTCCAGTCCTGCTAGGCTTTGGGACTCAAAAAACACCCTGTTCATCCTGATGCCATCTCGTCTCCCTCACCAAGAGTTCTGCTCCAACCCACCAACTCCCATGATGATAGACCAGGCAAAGGGGCGAACACTACTAAGCAAGGGTTTGTGGTATTATTAAATGTCTGGACCTTAGAAAGTGATGGAGAATACATTAATAACACAGATTAAAATTAAAAGTATATGGTATATGTTTCCATTACATTGCACATAGCATAAAAAATTGAAAAAATTAGAACATATTATTCCAGTATTAAAAACAATTATTCCATAAATTAAAAAGTCACAAAATGAGTGAAATTCCAATACAACTTGGCTGTTTCACTGTTCTTTTGTGAAAGGAAGAAAATAGCCAAAATTCACAGAATAGGCAGAAGATATGAACATTTCACTAAAGATACAGAGGTAGCAAATATGCATCTGAAGAAATGTTCATCATGAATCTTTAGGGAAATGCAAATAAAACAACAGTTATATAGCTGGACAAACTTACAAAAAGGGTTAAAATTAAGAATGATTGACTATAAAAAAATACAAATAATAAAAAAAAGAAATACACATTCCCAATAAAAACACTAATATTCTGGAATGTTATCTTTTATCCCATTTATGTAGAAAGACTCATATGTACAATATAATAAAGTGACAATGTTTGTTAAAAAAAAAAGAATGAACAAATGAAATATTCACCAGGATGTGGAAGAAATGGAGCTCTCATACACTGCTGGTAAGAATGAAAAAAATGGGAATTCCCTGGCAGTCCAGTGGTTAGGACTCTGCACTTTCACTGATGAGGCCTGGTTGGGAAACTAAGATCCCGCAAGCTGTGCAGCACGATCAGAAAAAAAAAGAAGAAAAGAAAAAGGTATAATTAGTTCAGATCACAATTTGCTAGTCTGTTTAAGTTAAGCATTCACCTACCCTATGACTCAAACTTTGCACTCTGAGTTACTGAAGATAAACATACATCGACATAAAATCTTATACACAAATGCTTGTACCAGCTTTTTTTCCCAATAGTCAAAAATTAGAAAAACCCCAAATGTCCATAAGCAAATGAATGGATAAATAGTGGTATATTCAAATATAAGAATGTTTCTTAGAAAAAAAAATATGAGCTGCTTATATATCATTGATGACTCTCCAAGTATTTATGCAACATAAATAAAAGCAGGAAAAATAGTAAATACTTTGATTCCCATCACATGAATTCTAGAAAGTGGAAAGTTACATATTATAAAGGAAAGTAAATCAATGGTTACTTGAAGGGGTGTGAGGGGCAAGAAGAGAGAGATTATAAAAGGTCATGAGATAAATATACAGTAACAGATACAGTCATTACCATGACTACAATGATGGTTTCAGTTCCATACATATGTCAGAGCTATCTGATAACAAATAGCTTTTGAAATGCTTCAAGATAAAAAAAAAAACAACTATGTCCAACTGTTTTGGGAAAATAGGTTTGGCAATCCTACATTCATTCCACTTTGTCATGCCCTCTGGCGGTCAGTCTTACCTCAAAGACAGCAAATAGAGTGAGCAATGACTTTCCACCAGAGTCAACAGGAATGCAGCCTGGGTCACAAGAGACATCTGTGGACTACAGATTCTCCTTTTCTCTCTTTTTTTAAAAATCTGCCTGGCTCTTTGTAAGACCTGGGGAAGAGAGCTCCCTCAGCATTGCTGACATGCCCTGTGAACAAGGGAAAAAATTCATGCTGCTCCCAGAAGCAGTTGAGGTTGTCACACTGGACCCCTCCTCAGGGTGCCCTCTGAGTCTCCTAAAACTCATAGCATCCAGGCCTCAAAAGAAGACAAGAAAGTCCTGCAGTCTTTCCTAGGAGGCCACGGGCAGAAATGCAAATTTGGCAAAAACTAGTAAGTTAATTTCTGCCTTTGTAATGTCTCCTCTGAGGCATAGAAAGTTTGATACCCCCATAAAAGTTGCTCGCCCCTTCATGCCCAAATCTGTTTATAACCTACCCTATTTGGTAAATAGAATGTCCAAGATTAAAGAGGACTTAAACAGTAAGGTCTTTGTTACTGTTCAAACGAAAGCAATGTTCTGGCAGATCTGCCAGCAATGGCTGGCAGTTCTTTAGCTGGTGACTCAGAAGGTATAAAAATTCATCACAAGTATCTTGAGACCAACGTGTCCCTGAAAATGGTAATCCTTCTCTGGAAGCTGCCAGATTAACTCATATGATGTTCTCTGGGCCAATAGTAGGTCAGGCCCATGCCCAAGCTGGTCAGAAAGGGAATCCTAAAGGTTCAGGTTATTCCTAATTTCCTCCCAGAAATGAGAGAACAGAGTTGGCTTCCCTGAGCACACTGCAGTACTGACTGATGCACACTGTGGGGACGTGCCAGCTTATAGAGATGAAATGGATCTGGCTACAGAAAGTGGCAGTGACATAAATCTATCAAGAGCCCTGGGTAGGTTAGAGAGTGTAACACAGTCACACATGCTTCCCACAAAACTGAAAATTATGAGGAATCTCTCTACTCCTGATGTTTGGATGCATGGGACAACTAGTGCCTCACAGTTTCATCCAATGTCATTACACTGAACAAAGAAATTACACATTTCTTACACATTTAAGGCCTTTCTCCAGTGTGAACTCGCTGGTGCTGAGAGAGGTTAGATTTTCGGCTAAAAGACTTCCCACATTCGCTGCAGTCATAAGGCTTTTCTCCTGTGTGAACTCTCTGATGATAATGAAGGGTGGAACGAGAGGTAAAAGATTTCCCACATTCACTGCACTCATAAGGCCTTTCTCCTGTGTGAACTCTCCGGTGAATTATGAGGTGAATTCTTTGGGTAAAGGACTTTCCACAGTCACTACATGCATGAGGCCTTTCTCCTGTGTGAACTCTCCGATGGCGAATCAGTATTGAGCTATTGGTAAAAGATTTCCCACAGTCACTGCACTTATAAGGCCTTTCTCCAGTGTGAACTCTCTGATGATAACCAAGGGCAGAGACAGAAGTAAAAGATTTCTCACATTCACTGCACTCATAAGGCCTTTCTCCAGTGTGAACTCTCCGGTGTTTAGAGAGGTATGAATTCTGGCTAAAGGATCTCCCACAATCACTACATTCATAAGGCTTTTCACCAGTGTGAACTCTCTGGTGTTGATTCAATTGGGAAGTGTCCCTAAAAGATTTACCACATTCACTGCAGTCAAAAGGCCTTTCTCCTGTGTGAACTCTCTGATGACAACGGAGGGCAGAGCTAGAGGTAAAAGATTTCTCACATTCACTGCACTCATAAGGCCTTTCTCCAATGTGAATTTTCTGATGATAACGAAGGGCAGAACCAGAGGTAAAAGATTTCCCACATTCAATGCACTCATAAGGTCTTTCTCCTGTGTGAACTCTCTGGTGTATGTTGAGATGATTTCTTTGGGTAAAGGATTTCCCACATTCACTGCACTCATAAGGCCTTTCTCCTGTGTGAACTCTACGGTGTCGAATGAGTATCGGTCCATTGGTAAAGGATTTCCCACATTCACTGCACTCATAAGGTTTTTCTCCTGTGTGAACTCTCTGATGATAACAGAGGGCAGAACCAGAGGTAAAGGATTTCCCACATTCACTACATTCATAAGGCCTTTCTCCAGTGTGAACTCTCTGGTGTTGAGACAGGTAAGATTTGTGGCTAAAGGATTTCCCACATTCACTACACTCATAAGGCCTTTCTCCTGTGTGAACTCTTCGGTGTATAATGAGGTGATTTATTTGGGTAAAAGACTTTCCACAATCAGTACACTCATATGGCCTTTCTCCTGTGTGAATTCTCTGATGATAACGTAGGCCAGAGCTAGAGGTAAAAGACTTCCCACATTCTCCACATTTATAAGGCTTTTCTCCAGTGTGAACTCTCTGATGATAACGAAGGGCGGAGCTAGAAGTAAAGGATTTCCCACATTCACTGCACTCATAAGGCCTTTCTCCTGTGTGAACCCTCCAGTGTTCAATGAGGTCAGATTTTCGTCTAAAGGACTTCCTACATTCAGTGCACTCATAACTCATTTCTCCAGTGTGAACTGTCTGTTGTTGAAAAAAGATGGAGCTATGGCTAAAAGATTGTGCACACTGATGGCAAATGTGGCAATTTTCTCCAGTGTGACTCCTCTGAGGATAAATGAAGACAAATTCTTGGCTAAAGGATTTCCCACATTTGCTGCACTTGTACTGCCTTGCCCCAGTATGAATTCTTCGATGTTGAATGAGGGCTGAGCTTCCCCTAAAAGATTTTCCACAGTCGCCACAGTCATAAAGCCTGTCACCAGTGTGAATTCTCTGGTGCACAACAAATGAGGATTTATACTTGAATGTTTTCCCACATTCACTGCACATAAAACATTGTCTTTCAGTGTAGGCACTCTGGGCCTGAACAAGTGTGTGTTTGGGGCTGAAGCCTTTCTTGCATTCTCCCCTGGTGCAATGACTTTTTCTGCTTTGTAAAGTTTCCATGCAGTGGGTGACTGTGTTTGGCTTTTCCCCAGTGTGAATGGCCTGTTGATTCAGATGTCCTGAGGTGGCTAGGAAGTCCTCTGCAACTTTCTTGCAGGTAAAAGTCTCCCCTGACACATGGAAATTGCTGCTCTTCACAAATAAGTCCCTGTCCACACCGATTATGAATGGTTTTCCTTGCATGTGTTGCTCCTGGTGCTGCTGAGTGTCTGCACTGAAATAAAATCCTTTTGCACATGCCCTACACTTGAATAGTTTCTGGCTGTGTTGTGCTCCCTGCTGCTCAGTCAAATGGAAAATGTCTCTCAAAACTGGACCACACATCTCACAGGGGTGAGTCTTCTGGGAAGATGAAGGTTCCTTGGAAGTCCTGACCTGTGACATTACCACAGAAACACTCTGTTCAAAGGATGCCTCAACATTCTCTTCTCCACTCCAGACACCTGAATGCAAAGAAACACCGATGAGGTACACATTCACTTTATTGGAAGGGGCAATCCAACCACAAACGTGCAAATGAAACAAAAAAAGAATAGGGGTAATTATACTATGTCAGAAAAGACAGACTTTAAGTAAATAGACAAAGGAGGTCATTATATAATGATAAAGCAGTCAATTCATCAAGAGGATATAACAATTACAAGTATATTTGCATCCAATATTGGAACACCCGAATATATTAAGCAAATACAAACAAATCTGAAGGCAGAAAAAGACAGCAGTGAAGTAATATTAGGGGTTCAATGCCCCACTCTGAATAAGAAAACGTTGGTCTTGAACTGCACCTAAGATCAAAGGGACCTGACAGACATGTACAAAAGATGCCATCCAACTATAGCAGAATACACATTCTTCTCAAGTACACAGAGAACACTCTCTAGGATAGGTCACATGTTAGGTCACAAAACAAGTATTAACAAATTTAAAAAGATGGAAAACATATTAAATATCTTTTCCAACCACAATGGTACAAAACTAGAAATCATTAACAGGAGGAAAGCTGGGAAATTCACAAATAGGTAGAATTTAAATGACACACTCCTGAATGACCTATGGGTTAAACAAGAAATGATTAAAAAAAACATATTCAAACAAATGTAAATGGAAACATAACACACGAAAACTTATGGGATGCAGTAAAAGCAATTGTAAGAGGATAGTTTATAGTAATAAATGACTACCTTAAGAAAAAAGAATGATCTCTAATAAACAACCTAACTCTATATCTCAAGGTATCAGAAAAAGAACAGACTAAGGTTAAAGTTAGCAGAAATAAAACAAATAATAAAGATCAGAGCAGAAATAAATGAAATAGAGACTAGAAAAATGACAGAAAACACCAATAAAACTAAGAGGCTTTTTAATTTTTTTAAAAAACTTTTTACTTTGTTTTTTGGCTACTCTGTATGGCTTCTGGGATCTTAGTTCCCTGACCAGGCATTGAACCTGGGCCCCCTACAGTGGAGGTGCAGAGTCCTAACCACTGATCACCAGGGAAATCTCAACAGTTGGTTTTTTTGAAAAGATAAATTGACAAGCCTTTAGCTAGATTATGAAAAAAGAGAGATGACTCAAAATCAGAAATGAAAGAGGAGACATAACAACTGATACTGCAGGAATACAATCAATCAGAAGAAACTAGAATGAACAGTTATTTGCCAACAAATTGGATAACTCAGAAGAAATGAATAAAACTCCTATAAACATAAAACCTACCAAAAAAAAATCATGGAGAAATAGGAAATGTGAATTAACCTATAACTGGTAAGCAGATTGAATCACTAATAAAAAAAATCTCCCAACAAAGAAAAGCCCAGGACTAGGCAAAATCACTGGGAATTCTACTAAATATTTATTTATTTATTTATTTATTGCAGTATGCGGGCCTCTCACTGTTGTGGCCTCTCCCGTTGCGAAGCACAGGCTCCGGATGTGCAGGCTCAGCAGCCATGGCTCATGGGCCCAGCTGCTCCATGGCAGTGGGATCCTCCCAGACCAGGGTACGAACCCGCGTCCCCTGCATCAGCAGGCGGACTCTCAACCACTGTGCCACCAGGGAAGCCATCTACTAAATATTTAAAACATTAATATCAATCCTTCTCAAAATCTTCCAAAAAATTGAAGCAGGAACACTTCCAAGTTCATTTTATGAGACCAGCATTACTCTGATATCAAAGCCATTTAAGAAGAATACAACAGAAGAAAATTACAGGTCAATATCCCTGATGAGGGTGTCCCGGGTGGCATAGTGATTAAGAATCTGCCTGCCAATGCACAGGACACAGGTTCGAGCCCTGGTCCAGGTAGATCCTACATGCTGCAGAGCAACTAAGCCCATGTACTCTAGAGCCTGCGAGCCACAACTATTGAACCCATGTGCTGTAACTACTGAGGCCTGCATGCCTAGAGCCCGTGCTCTGCAACAAGGGAAGCCACCACAATGAGAAGCACGTGCACCACAACAAAGAGGAGCCCCCGCTCGCCGCAACTAGAGAAAGCCTACACACAGCAACGAAGATCCAACAAAGCCAAAAATAAATAAATAAAATAAATAAATTTTAAAAAAAAATCCCTGATGAATAGAGATGCAAAAATCCTCAACCAAATACTTGCAAACCAAATCCAACAGCACATTTACAGGATCATACATCACAATCAAGTAGCATTTATCCTTGGGGTGCAAAGATGGTTCAACATCATGTGCAAATCAATAAATGTGATACACCACATTATCAGAACGAAGGATAAAAATCATAATCATATGAATAGATGCTGAAAAACCATTTTAAAATTCAATATCCATTCATGATAAAAACTCTCAACAAGTTGGGTATAGAAAGGGGACTTCCCTGGTAGTCCAGTGGTTAAGAATCCATCTTCCAACACAGGAGACACGAGTTCAGTCCTGGGTTGGGGAACTAAGCCCATGCACTGCAACTACTCAGCCCATGCACTGCAATGACTCAGCCCACGCACTGCAACTACTGAGCCCACACACTCTGCAGCCCGCCTGCCACAACTAGAGAGCCCATGCACCACAACTACTGAGCCCACATGCTCTGGAGCCCGCGTGCCATAACTAGAGAGCCTGTGTGCTGCAACCAGTGAGCCCATGTGCTCTAACTAGAGGGCCTGCAGGTCACAGCTACTGAGCCCGCACACCACAACTAGAGAGAAGACTGTACAGCACAACTAAAAAATCCTGCACACCACAACTAAGACCAGACACAGCCGAATTAATTCTTTTTTTTTAAAAAAAAAGCTAGGTATAGAAGGAATGTACTTCAACATGTCTGACAAGCCCATACCTAACATCATATTGAACATTCAAAAGCTAAAAGGTTTTCCTCTAACATCAGGAACAAGACAAGTATGCCTACCCTATCCGTTTTTATTCAACATAGTACAGGAAGCCCCACCCAGAGTAAGTAGAGAAGAAAAAGAAAGAAAAGGCTGTCAAATTGGACTGGAAGAAGGAAAAGTGTTTGTTTGCAGGTAACACACTCTTATATGTAGAAAATCCCAAAATTCCACCCTAACAAATGAATTCAGTAAAGTTTCAGGATAAAAAGAACCAATATACAAATTTCAGTTGCATTTATATACATTAATTACAAACTGTCCGAATAGAAAATTAAGAAAGCAATCTTATTTTAAATAGCATCAAAAGAATAAGATACTCAGGAACAAATTTAATCTAGGGGATGAAAGATTTACATTCTGAAAATCATAAGACAATGATGGAAGAAACTAAAGAAGACACAAATAAATGGAAAGATATCCAGTATTCCTGGATTGGAAAAATTAATATTGTTAATTTTACAAAGAGCAATTTACAGATTGAAAACAATCCATATCAAAATTCCAATGATATTTTCCACAGAAATAGAATAAACAATCCTAAAATTTGTATGGAACCATGAAAAATCCCAAATAGCCAAAACAATCTTGAAAAAGGACAAATCTAGAGGCATCACACTTTCTGATTTCAAACTATTACAATTCTATGGTAATTAATACATTATGGTACTGGCATAAAAATAGACACATAGACCAACTGAACAGAATACAGAGCCCAGAAATAAACTCACGCATATGTGGTCAACTGATCTTTGATAGGCACAACAAGAACACACAATGGAGAAAGGACAGCTTCTTCCAAAAATGGTGATGGAAACACTGGTTATCCACAAGCAAAAAAAATGAAACTAGAGCCTTATCTCACACCACTCACAAAAATTAACTTGAATCGGATTAAAATTTTGAAACATAAACCCTGAAATTGTAAAACTTTTAGAAGAAAATACAGAGAAAAAGCTCCTTGACATTGGTGTTGGCAACGATTTTTTTTAGATAACACCAATAGCACAAGCAATGAAAGCAAAAATAAACAAGTGGGACTATATCAAATGGAAAAGCTTCTTTATAGCAAGGGAAACAAAATGAAAACACAACCTAAGGAAAAGGAGAAAATACTTGCAAAGGATTTATCTGATAAGGGGTTAATATCCAGAAAATATCAGAACTCATACAATTCAACAATAAAAAACTAAAGAATCCAATTAAAAATGGGCAAAAGGACCTGAACAGATATTTATCCAAAACACACAAATGATCAACAGGTATGTGAAAAGGTGCTCAACATCACTAACATCGGGGAAATGCAAATCCAAACCACAATGAGATACCTCACACCTGTCTGGAACACTACTATCAAAAAGACAAGAGATACATGTTAGTGAGGATGTGAAGAAAAGGAAAACCTTCTACATTGTTGGTAGGAATGTAAATCGGTACAGCCATTAGGGAAAACTGTATGGAATTTCCTAAAAATTAAAAATAGAACTCTGCATGGTCCAATAATCCCAATTCTGTGTCTATTTCCAGAGGAAACAAAATCTGTATCTCAAACAGGTGTTTGCACCCCCATGTTCACTGCAGCATGATCCACAATAGCCCAGGTATAAAAACAACCTAAGTACAGGCATACCTTGTTTTATTGTGCTTCACAGATAACTCATTTTCTTACAAATTGAAGGTATGCAGTAACCCTGTGTCAAGCAAGTCTACTGGCGCCATTTTTCTAACAGCATTTGCTCATGTTGTGTCTGTGAGTCACGTTTTGGTAATTTTTGCGATATTTCAAACTTTCTCATTATTGTTATACTTGTTATGGTGATCTGTGATCAGTGATCTTTGTTTTGGGGTGCGACAAACTGGACCCATAAGACAGCAGACTTAATTGATAAACACTGTATGTGTTCTGCCTGCTCTACGGACTGGTGAATCTGTCTCTCTCCCTCTCCTCTCGCCTCCATATTTCTTGAGATGCAACAATACTGAAATTAGGCAAATTAATAACCCTACAATGGCCTCTAAGAGCTCAAGTAAAAGGAAGGATCACATGTCTTTCACTTTAAATCAAAAGCTAGACATGATAAAGCTTAGTGAGGAAGGCAAGTTAAAAGCCAAGAGAGGCTGAAAGCCAGGCCCTTGGACCAAACAGTATTAACCAAGTTGTATCAATAAATGCAAAGGAAAAGTTCTTCAAGTAAATTAAAAGTGCTACTCTAGTGAACACACAAATAATAAGAAAGCAAAATAGTCTTATTGCTGATATGGAGAAAATTTTAGTGATCTGTATCCAAGATTAAGCCAGCCACAACATTACCTTAAGCCAAAGCCTGATCCAGAGTCAGGCCCCAACTCTCTCCAATTCTGTGATGGCTGAGAGAGGTGAGAAGCTGGAAAAAAAAAAAGTATGAAGCTAGCATATGTGGGTTCATGAGATTTAAGGAAAGAAGCTGTCTCGATAACATAAAAGTACAAGGTGAAAAAAAAAAGTACACAGTGAAGCAGCAAGTGCTGATGTAGAAGCTGTACCAAAGTTATCCAGATGATCTAGTTAAGATAATTAATGGACATGGCTACACTAAACAACACATTTTTAATGTAGATGAAACAGTCTTATGTTGGAAGAAGATGGCATCTAGGACTTTCACAGTTAGAGAGGAGAAGTCAATGCCTGGCTTCAAAGCTTCAAAGGACAGGCTGACTCTCTTGTTAAGGGTAATGCAGCTGGTGACTGAAAGTTGAAGCCAATGCTCATTTATCATTCTGAAAATCTTAGGCCCTTAACAATTCTGCTAAATCTACTCTGCATATATTCTATAAATGGAACAACAAAGCCTGGATGACAGCACGTCTCCTTATAGCATGATTTACTGAATATTTTAAGACTACTCTCGAGACCAACTGCTCTGAAAAAAAAATGTTCTCAAAATATTACTACTCACTGACAATACAGCTGGTCAGCCAAGAGCTCTGGTGGAGATGTACAAGATTAATGTTCTTTTCATGCCTACTACTACAACATCTATTCTGTAGCCCATGGATCAAGTAGTGTACACTGTCAAGTCTTAAGAAATACATTTCATAAGGCTATAGCTGCCATGGATAGCAATTCCTCTGATGGATCAGGGCAAAGTAAATTGAAAACCTTTTGGAAAGGACTCACCATTCTAGATGCCATTAAGAACATTTATGAATCATGGGAAGAGGTAAAACTATCAACATTAACAGGAGTTGGGAAAAAGCTGATTCCAACTCTCTAGATGACTTTGAGGAGTTCAGGATTTCAGTGGAGGAAATAACTGCAGATGTAGTGGAAAAACCAAGAGAACTAGAATTAGAAGTGCAGCTGGAAGATGACTGAATTGCTGCAATCTCAAGAGAAAACTTTAACAGATGAGGAGTTGTTTCTTATGGATGAGAAAAGAAAATGGTTTCTTGAGATGGAATGTACTCCTGGGGAAGATGCTGTGCAGATTGTTGAAATGATGACAAAGGCTTTAGAATATTACATAAACTTAGTTCATAAAGCAGCAGTAGGGTTTGAGAAGATTGACTACAATTTTGAAAGAAGTTCTACTGTGTGTTAAATGCTATCAAACAGCATCATGTGCTACAGAGAAATCATTCCTGAAAGGAAGAGTCCATTGATGTGGCAACCATCATTCTTGTCTTATTTGAAGAAATTGCCAAAGCCACCACAACCTTCATCAACCTGATCAGTCAGCACCTTGATCAGTCAAAATTAAGGCAAGGGACTTCCCTTGTGGCACAGTGGTTAAGAATCCGCCTGCCAGGCCTCCCTGGTGACGCAGTGGTTAAGACTCTTCCTGCCAATGCAGGGGACACGGGTTCGAGCCCTGGTCTGGGAAGATCCCATATGGTGCGGAGCAACTAAGCCCGTGCGCCACAACTACTGAGCCTGCGCGCTAGAGCCAGCGAGCCACAGCTACTAAGCCCGCATGTCACAACTACTGAAGCCCGTGTGCCTAGAGCCCGTTTTCCACAACAAGAGAAGCCACCCCAAACAGAAGCCTGTGCACTGCTATGAAAGAGTATCCCCCACTTGCTGCAACAAGAGAAAGCTCACGTGCAGCAATGAAGACTCAACGCAGCCAAAAATAAATAAATAAAATTAACAAACAAACAAAAAATAGAATCCACCTGCGAAAGCAGGGGACATGGGTTCAGGCTCTGGTCCGGGAAGATCCCACGTGCTGCGGAGCAACTAAGCCCTTGTGCCACAACTACTGAGCCAGCACTCTAGACTTCGCGTGCCACAACTACTGAAGCCCATGCACCTAGAGCCTGTGCTCCACAACAAGAGAAGCCACTGCAATGAGAAGCCCCTGTACCACAATGAAGAGTAGCCACACTCGCTGTAACTAGAGAAAGCCTGCGCACAGCAAAGAAGACCCAACACAGCCATAAATAAATAAATTTATTTATTAAAAAATTTTTTTAAAATAAATTGCTCCAGCAGCAAAAAGATACAACTCAGATGATGATTAAAATTTTTTTAGCAATAAAGTATTTTTTAACTAAGGTATATATGTTGCTTTTTAAGACATAATGCTATTGCACACTTACTGGCTACTATACAGTGTAAACATAACATTTATAGGCACTGGAAAACAAAACTTTTGGTGACTTGCTTTATTGTGTTACTCACCTTATTGCGGTGGTCTGGAGCCTAACCTGCAATATGCCTGTATCTGTCTACGAATGAATGGATTAATAAAGTCTGGTATTTATATGCAATGGAGTATTATTCAGCCATTAAAAAAGGAAATCATGCATTTGTGACAATAATGATGAACCTGGAGGGCATAATGCAAAGTGAAATAAGCCAAAGAAAGATAAATACTGTATGCTATCACTTATATATGGAATCGTGGGGAAAAAAACAGTTGAACCCATAGAAACAAAGAGTAGATGCAGGGTGCTCAGGTCTAGAGGAAATGGGAAGATGTTGGTCAGTTTTATAAGATGAATAAGCTCTGAGGAACTAATACAACATGGAGCCTATACTTAATAATGCTGTATTGTATACTTCAAATGGGTTAACAAAGTAGATCTTAAGTGTTTTCACACACACGAAAAATGTAAAGACAATTATGTGAGGTAATGGATGTGTTAATCAACTTGACTGTAGTAATCATTTCATACTGTATGTGTGTATATAAAATCATGATATTGTACACTTCCTTGTACTTTTTAATATTTTTTCATTTTTTGGCCACAATGTGCGGCTTGTGGGATCTCAGTTCTCTGACCACGGATTGAACCCGGGCCATGGCAGTGGAAGTGCTGAATCCTAACCACTAGACCACCAGGGAACTCCCTGTACACTTTAAATACATACAGTATTATTTGTCAATTATACCTCAATAAGCTGTAGAAAAGAAAAAAGAAAAGAGATCTAAACACCACAAGCAGAACCATTAAGGACAGCCTTAGAAAACAGCCCACGGTCCAGGTAAGTAATGGTCATGACAATACCTTCAATTCCTGGCATATGGAGGCAGAAGGAAATGTCAGATAATAAGAAGGAACAAAACCTGGGACACAGAAGTACCATGGACCTGGACTCACCACCTGACCAGGGAAAGGGCAAGTAAGATGCAATCCATTAGCCTCACTGCAAGAATGCTGACCTCAAATCCACCCCTACAAGCGTTGAGTACAGACTGTATTGGGGCTATGGGGAGAGAAGGGGGCAGTGCAAACAACCCAGCCCTACCTATCACAGCAACTACCCAGAAAGCTGGGGAAACAAGCAGTGCCCAAGGTCCATATGTGAGAAGGACAGAGCACACCTTGGAGAAAAGAGGGTGAGGCAGGATACAGAGCCTAGTCCAGGTCACTGGGGAGGGTGAGTCTCTTACCCAGTGAAGATATAAGTGCAAAGTTCTCCAGCATCACATCATGGTACAGGCGTCTCTGAGCCTCATCAAGGAGCTTCCATTCCTCCCAGGAGAAGTACAGGGCAATGTCCTCAAAGGTCACACCATTCTGTCATGAATGAGATAGATGAAACATAAACATTCTCTCTCTGAGGACCCACAATTCATCTCCTCACACATGTATTCCATGGTCATCCTCCATCAGAGCTCCCCACGTCAGGCCTGGTGCCAATGATGCCTGATCTCTCCTCACTGTGTTCAGCCCTCAGCCACAAAAGGCGGTGGCCGGGGGGATAAACGCCATCTAAACTCTGGGCCTGGCCTACAGGGCCCCATCCCTCCCCCGAAGTAATTCCCCCGAGGTCTCCCACATTGTGCCTCCAAGACACAGCCAAACATGGGCTCATCTTTACCCTTAATCCCCAAAACCAGGTCCTGTGGGCCCTCAGCTCACACTTCCCCTTGATGTGCACGTCATTCAGTTGACCAAACCTCTTTCACATCTTCAGACCTCACAGTTGCACTCCCACAGCTCTACCACCTCCCCGCCCCACATCACAGGCACCTCTCTGGACTCACCCAGGTACTTGGAACATGGCATCCACAGAGTGCTTAACAAAATCAAACATGATCTGGTACAATCCCAGTTCTCTGAGGGAGCCCATAGCCAGGAAAAGCCCTGCCTGCCTTGCTTCTAATCTCTGTTTCAGTATTAGCCACCCAGAACCAGTGAGGGACTGGGACACCCTCTCCTGCCTTACATAGGTTCCATAAGTGCCTCTTCAACCTTCAGAATCTGGGCGAAAAAGGAAGGCAACCATGGTTGGGCTCCATGTGTGCAGGACTCCCTTGTATCCTGGAACCTAGTGACCTCAGGCTGACTGACTAACCTCTGCTGTCTCTCATCAGATCCTGTGACCTTGGACGAGGACTCAACTCCCTGTGCCTCTCTTTGTCACCCCCATTCCAATCCAATCCGTTCGTTCTCTGAGCAGCTTTTTGAAAACTTTTAAAGCCCTCACATACACTGCTCTTCGTCCGTTCACAGCCCTCCGTGGCTCCCAGGTCCCTCAGAATAAAGCAACAACCTCTCTCTCTGCCGGTCCAGGCGTGATTCCACCTCACACTCTCTTTACTGCAGTCATAAGATGCACCCCAGGTTTCCCGAATCCTCCTGGCTCAGTCCGACCTCCAAGCCTTTGCACCTGCCGGTTCCTTCGCCTGTCACCCTCGCCCACGCGCCGCCCACGGCCGCCTCACCGTCCTGGACACCGCGGCCTTGGCTGCGGGCTCGTGAGCAGGCGCCCCGCACTCGGGGCTATAGTGTCTGGTGCCTTGTGGGCGGTGAGGGACCGGAGGACGAGCGTTTACCTCAGGCGGGTCCCTCAGCGCCGCCGTCGCCATCGGACTCGGTGGACGAAGCGGGCCCGGGAGCTGCGGGAGATGAGGCGAGACGCTGGCACAGCGGTCAGTCTCCCGGGCTTGACGCGCGATGCCCCGGGCGGCGTCTTCTAGCCTCAGACCTGCCTCTGTGTTGCGGGAACAGGCCCTCCTCTCGGATCTTCTCGGTCCAGTCACTTCGATCCTGACACAACGCTCCGGAGCGCGAAACCGGAGGGGAGCATAAATGACCGCCACAACGGGGTCGCCGGAAGTCCCGCCCAGACGCGCACGCGCGGGAACCCCTCACCCTGATTGGCCGTTGCTGCCTCTCGGCCCGTGCCTTCAGGGTAATGTAGTTCCCAGCGCTCCAGAGGCCGCGGCGAATCTAGTTCATAATGTTCAACAGGAGCATTGGATTTGCAGCCCCTTGAGGAACGCTGCTGGTGGTGTTCCTACCTCAAAGGAGGGAGGGGCTTTGGTCGTTGTTAAAGGCCGCGAAGAGACATTATTTCAGACTCCATTAAGCCCAGGCAGCTCCTAGAGGATAAAACAATTATTTGCGATGCTCGCAAATCTACTCATCTAAATGGCCGTATCATTCCAGTCATTCGTATATAAAATGAATCCACACATAGCTAGAAACATTGTTTATTGCTCTTCAAATGCATGTGGTCTGAAGTGTTACTCAGTTTTTTAAGTTTCAGTTTGTTTGGTCAGGAAGAAGAAAAAAGAGTCCATTGAGGTCCATGACAGAAAAGCAAGTAGTGTGATGTTAGGCTGCCCTGAAGCGGATGGACAAGCAGGAGCTCTGCCTCTGGTTCCCCCAGAAAACGGTTCCCCTGCCTATGTTATCAGTCATTTTGAGGAGTAGAAGCAAAAATGAACAGGATCATCAAAAGTGGAAGAAAAATAGGAACTGCCAAACTAAACGCCCTAAATTGTATAAAAGCTAATTTTTATTTTGTGGCCTTTTTAGAATTGTTACAATTGTGTAATCCTCTCTCTCTCTCTATATATATATATATTTTTTGTTTGTTTGTTTGTTTGTTACACAAATCTACCCATTTATTAAAGGCTAGCAAGGTTTCAAATGGTGGTGCTTCTATGGTCCTTCAATTCCTTCAGTTGTCTGATGGCAGACTTTACTGTGACAGCAGAAGTGGTGTTGTAGGCCTAACTATATTTCTTGGGTGTTGAGCTCATTTATTTGGTGACGAGAAAACATTAAATGAGAATTGTGTTTGTCAGCTAGGGCTGCCATAACATTTTAATACTATTGAAACCTTGGGTAGTCATAAGTTATAAACTGTAACCTGCCTTCACTGATCAAACTCACTTTGCTTTTACAAAAACTTGCGGGTACTCCCAAGCGGCAAATAGCCTAAACAATAAGATCTTTGCCCAAGTTGTGTTTTAGGAAATCGGGAGTCAGCTGTGTCCAGTTTGAGCTCGAACTGGTTAAAACTGGTTAAGACCACTGACCCTCCATCTGGGCATGTGCAAATGTCGGCTCAGTGACCTTTTGATGTCAGAGGGCCAACAGCCCACCCTCAGAACATGCTAACACTGCCATTTTCTGAACAGGTGTCTCATGAAAAAATCTGTAGCTTACTTTTACCTGTGCAGAACAACAATCACCTTTTCTTATCTTCAATTCCCATCCCCCCACCCAGCTTTATCCCATAAACATTCCTAGCCTCTCCCCTTTGGGGAGGTGAATCTGAGATTTGTCTTTGCTTCTGCTCGCTTGGCTGCCTTATGAATAAACAGTTTCTCTGCTGCAAACCTCAGCGTCTCAGCGTTTGGCTTGCTGTGCATCAGGCAAATGAAACTGGTTTAGTAAGAGTATAGACTGGGTGGCTTAAATAACAGAAATTAATTTTCTTGCAGTTCTGGATGCTGAAAGTCTAACAGGAAGGTGTCAAAAAGTATAGTTTTTCCTGAGGCCTCTGTTTTGGCTTTTGGGTAGCCAACTTCTTGCTCTGTCCTCACATGGCCTTTTCTCCCCGTGTGCATACTCCTGGTGTCTATCCCTCATCTTATGAGTGATGCAATGAAATTTATATTTCAAGGCAGGACAAGAAAATTTAAACATAAAATTTTCTGCTTTGGCCTCTCTACCTCCTTAATGTGCAGTGTGCTTCTGCATTACACACTAACTAGTCTTCCTCAAAGATGGGAATGCTTTCTTGACTGCAAAGATCAATTTTTTCCCCCTTTCTTCTGATGCTAGCAATGTAACTTCTTAAAAGATTAGCATTGTTTCCCAACTCTATTGGGGGTTATGGTGACTCACTGACTGCTTTGTACATGCTTACTTGGCCTATGAACTTTGTGTAAAATGTCAGCATGTCATTTTGTTGTATGATCCTTTGTCTCATAAATGTATATCATTGTGCCTTCAACTTCTAACAGGCCGAACAGATCTCAGACATTCTGAGACTCTGTCTCCCGGGTTATAAACCTGTTTAATTGAATAAAGTTAACTTTTTTCTTCTTGATTGTTAATTGAGTTTTTGTCAACAGAAGGAAACCAGTCTTAATGGAATACAGCCACACCCTTATAATCTCACTTATCCTTATTTACCTCTATAAATGCCCTATGTCCAAAAACAGGCCCTTTGTGAGTTAGTGCTTCAACATTAGACAGGTATTATGTTAATAAATGTTAGTGGTAATAAAAGGCAAATAACTTACTACAGTTGGGTAATAAAGAGCAAAAGAGCATTCAACTTTTAAAAGTATCCTCCAATTGCCAATAGATCACAATTTCTAAAATTCACTTTCATAAAAGCGTAATTTCCAAAATATGCCTATTAAATACTGTAAATGCATCGCTTCAAACAAACACAAAGTTTTCAATTAAAACAAATATTAAATGATGCTAAAATGTAGAGTTTAATAAATTTATTTGAATCGAATACTTACACTTGTTATCATATAAAACACTGATTATTATCCCACCTGACTAATCCCCCACAAGCTCATCATCTTCCCTACAAAAAGTTCGGATCATTCTCATCACTGAGATATCCTCTGATACCTGGCAAAAGAAGCCTTCACCTGCTTCCTCTGCTTGTTTTCTCATCACTCTTCCCATCGCACACTATACAACAAACACATCGATCTTCCTTCAGTCTTTGAATTCCATATGTGACTTTACAGCTCAAGAGTATTCCCAGGTCTTTTGCTCTCCAAATGAAACATCTATTTTCCCCACTATGCTTTGTAAATTCAAATAAATCTCTTAAGTGTCAACATAAAGTTTAACGTTTAAATTAAAGTGCTGTTATAACCTACACTCCTAAATCTTGAACATTCTCTATATTATCATAAAATTCCCTGAACCTGTAGTGAATAACATTATATACCTTTAGAAAATTATTTTTGAATAACTATGAGTAGCTTTCGTGTTTTTATACTCTACATGTAATACAAAGCAGAGCTATTATCACTGTTATCAATTTTGAGTCAAAATCTTCTGGAAGATGAAATGACATAAAACATGAGCCTACAAATATATAAAGCTGATTAAATACATGGCGGGGTGTTCTAGAGAGAACTTATAGCCCAGGAGCTACACTCAGAATATTTGTTTTCCTTGCCCAACAGGAAAGCTAAACTGAGAGAGCTGAGTGTCACTGCCATAAAGCACTAAGGGATGAATGTCGGGAAACCTGAAAGTACCTTTGCAGAGGCGTTCATTAGACCATGGTGTGGGTTCATAATCAGAGTTATCCAAAAAGATAAAATAAAAAGAGAGGGTAAAAACAGACAACATATTCACCAGAATGAGAATGGTGAACGCAGCTTTTTTCCTCAGCACGATAAGAATGGTGCTTTGGTCTCATGGGAAAGTCTAGGGGAGAGGCTGCTGCTGTGAACGCATTGGATTCTCTGCTTGTGTCTGTGTGGGAAAAGACCCATGGAGCCGCTGGTAGACCATGAGCCCGTAACACATCAGGTCAATGAAGAACAACATGAATGCATGTAGTGAGGCAATACACCTTTCTGAAATGACTGAAAAACAGTATCTATGAATTTTTTCTGTAGTTGTTTTTCCTCTTTCTTGGTCCAGTTTACTCACAGCAACTAAAGGTATTTATCAGGTGCTACAGTATCCAGCAGAGGAAATAGCAGAATCCAATGCACTTGGGGGATGTCACTCTGAATTACACCTACCTTGAAATACTGGGGCAAAGCTTAATGGCTAAGACAACTCCTCCTGCCCACTCTGTGAAGACAAAGGACAAGTTTATATCCAATATCATCTAGAAAATATTTCCTTCCAAAACTGCCACTGTCTTCAAAGACCCTTTACGGAGACACCCTAAGGAGAAGCTCTTGGCCAAGACAAGCTGTTTTATCAAATCTCTTGTAAGATAATCCCATCAATGCGCTTCAGTCTTTTTGAATCTCTTAAAAATAACTTGATAAATATTGGACACCTTGAAACAATTACAGGTCACTCTTTCATCCAGTACATTTTCTGATTCTACCATTTCTTACACCCTTTGCAACTCCACTGTTTTTTTTAAATTTATTTTTTGGCTAAGTTGGGTATTCGTTGCTGCACACGGGCTTTCTCTCTACTTGTGGCGAGCGGGGTCTTCTCTTCATTGCGGTGCGCCGGCTTCTCATTGCTGTGGTTTCTCTTGTTTTGGAGCATGGGCTCTAGGCAGGCAGGCTCAGTAGTTTTGGCACGTGGGCCCTAGAGTGTGCGGCCTTCAGTAGTTGCAGCATGTGGGCTCAGTAGTTGTGGCTCGCAGCGTCTAGATTACAGACTCAGTAGTTGTGGCACATGGGCTTACTTACTCCGCAGCACCTGGGATCTTCCTGGACCAGGGATTGAACCCGTGTTCCCTGCGTTGGCAGGCGGATTCTAAACCACTGCACCACTAGGGAAGTCCCTACAACTCCACTTTTTTAGAGCGTTTTCCCTCTCTTATTCTATTATCTCAACTCTTAGGTAATTCTTCACTCATTCTACGTGCAGTTTTATCCTCACAAAACCAATGTCATGAGCAAACTCCTAAACATAACAGTGATAGGTAAGATTTTGGTTAAACGTCCTCTCAGTAGCTTTAGACACCATTGATAATTTTTGCATTTTTAACTTAAATTTGCAGATTCTTCATTTTCTCTCATCCACTTAGTAATGGAATTCCTGAGAGTTTAATCAATAGTCATCTCTCCTCACAATCTGCACACATTAGTGATCTCATGCAATGTCATGGCATAAATACCACTGTAAGCCAAAATTTTCCAAATTCCTATCTTTGCACATGTACACAGGGGTCATTTTACCCAGTAGATAAAAGTCTGGGACAACATCAGGTCATGTACTTGCTGGGAAGGAATTTTTATTTCACACATAATTGCAGTGGCAGTGTGAGCATGGGGACTTGAGATGATCTTAGAGAAACATTTTAAAATGATCAAATTATTGAGAACTATTAGCAGTGATTAAGTAATTTATTGAGGAGGGGAGGAAGCCAGGAACCCAGGCCATAACATATCTGAAATGGCTGGAAAAGATCAGGTAAAATTGATAGGCAAGACACAGTCTAAAAAGTGACAGAAAACAGCTAAGACAAAGGATGGGCTTCATGGGCTGTGTTTCTCACCAACCCAAGTGTTTTACCTAGAAAATATTATTTTTCATTTCTGACTTCTGAGCGCTACTGCAGCCTGGGAGAAGAAGAAAAGAGAGAAGTAGGAAGAACTTACAGAATCTTAAAAAGGAACATGAACAAAATGGGTATACTTTTATTCACTGCTTCAATAGGCATGTGTTAAGCATCTGATGTGTGTCAAACATTATTCGTGTCTATAAGAGGTATCAGAAAGAAAAATATCTGGTAAAGGACCTGCCTCTATTAAGCCAATACTAGCAACAAAAAAGATATACATCAGACAAAACAAATAATAAATAAAATATGCAATATATTGTAAGATGATAAGGGTACACACAAGGATAGAAGGAATTGTGCCTCCACACTGTGTACACACACACACACACACACACACACACCCTACTGATTCTGTTTCTCTGAAGAACACCGACTAGTCCAGACTTCGGAACCAGGAAGAGAGGTGCTACTATGGCAAATACCTACACATATTCAAGCGGCTTTAGAACTGGGTAATGAGCAGAGCTGAAGGAGTTTTGAAGAACAAGTTAGAAAAGGCCTAGACTGCTCTGAAGAGACTGCTGATTGAAACATGAAAGTTAAAGGTGATTCTGAAGAGGGCTCAGAGAGAAAAAAAGGAAAGCTGTAGAAAAAGCTCCTATCATCTTACAGATATACATACATCATCATAAACAGAAGAGTGGTAGAAATATAAATATTAAAGCTGCTTTTGATGAGGCCTGAAACAGAAATGTGGGAACATATTATTTGAAATGGGAAGAAAGGCAATCATTGTTATAGTGGCAAAGAACTTGGCCAAACTGCATTTTCATGTTTTGTGGAAAGTAGAACCTGTTAGTGATGAATCTGGATACTGACATGAGATTTTTAAGCAAGCTCTTGAAGGCATGGCCTGGTTTCTCCTTGCTGTTCACAGTAAATGCAAGAGGAGAGAGAGAAACTGAAGCAGGAATTGTTAAGCAAAAAGGACCAGGAACTTGAAGACTAGGGGAATTCTAAGCCTATCTCTCTTCTAAAAACTGGGGAAGGCTGCTCCTGAGAGAACATCAAGGTTGTGGCTGGATGATTATTTGTTGAAGATATGATGGGCATGTGATGCATGATCTAAGGGATTAAAACTTTGCAGGCAAGTGGGTTGCAGTCAATGTATTTTTTTATGTGAGAAGGACATGAATTCAGTGATGTCAGAGTATGAAGTATTATGGGCTGAGTTGTGTCCTCCCATGTCCCCCACCAAATTCATATGTTTAAATCCTAACCCTCAAGACCTATGAATAAGACTGTATTTGGAGACAGGGTCTTTAAAGAGGTAATTCAGTTCTGTGAGTTCATTAGGGTGGGCCCTAACCCAATATGACTGGTGTCCCTATAATAGGAGGAGATTAGAACACAGACACTTACAGAGGGAGCTCTGCCTATAAGCTGTCTTCAGACTGCAACATCTGCTATTCCCGGGGTCTCCAGCCTGCCAGCCTTCCCTGCAGGTTTTGGACTTGCCATCCACCACAATTTTGTGAGCCATTTCCTTAAAATGTCTCTCTCTTACCACTGTTATCGCCGAGAAAAGATAAATAGATAAATAAATAATAAATTAAGTCTCTCTCTCTCCCTGTCTATACATCGGTTCTGTTACTACAGAGAACTCTGAATAGTCTCTGTAAACTTTCTGTGATTAATATAGAACTGAACACCTCCATCTTCTTTCTTACTGGTTCTGGGGAACAGGATGCACTTTATCAGTAATTTTATGCCTACAGCAAATTACTGGGATCAGTGCAAAGAAGGTACCTCTCATTCGAAATAATAAACATTTCATTTGATAAAAGAAAGAATGAATGAAAAATTGCCAAGCTTAGAGGGAAGGAATAATGAAGGTGCATAATGGTGTTAAGGAATAAGTGTTTCCCTGAAAGTCACCACTGGCTCCAGATCTGTGAGGATTTTTAACGATTTCGTCCCACTCCTTCTTTGAGTAGTGATAACTTGGTCAGATCTGACCTCCAAAATTCAAGCCACAGACCTGGGTGGGGGTTGGAGGTGGAGGGGAATTTTCCAGTCACATCCCCTGAAAATAAGATATGCTTGATTCAGTCCCTAAGTGTCCTTCAACAGAAATCACTCCGAAAAAGGCAGGACACAGACTACATATTTTTCATGAATGACTGCAGTTTTTAATGGGGATGAGACATGTGGCCACAACTGGTCCAGGATTCAAAGATTTTTTGTGATCTCTTGTAATTACTCAAACTTTGTGGTGCTCACTCCCATTTAAATGATGTATCTCATTATTTAAATTCATTTATGTAATTTCTCTTTATTATAATTCTCTATATCTTTCTATAATTTGCATGTATTGATTAATTTCATACATACCCCCACACACATTTTTTTGTTTTGTTTTACCAGTGTTTTCCTGATTATTTTTTCAATGTGTACTATAAAACCTAGACATTTTGTTTAGAAAATTTTGAGTAGATTTAAGTGCATATACATAAAATGCTATTTCCTCATTCTTCTGTTTACTCCCCCATCCTCTATAATACAGGAGTTAAGTTCTGTTATCAACTACTGTGTATCCTGCCAGAAATATTTTATTTGTTAGCATATAATCATGATAACTAGTCTGTACTTCATCAAAAGTTAGATGTCCCCTAAATTCTAGTTCAAATTAACCATTTGTTATTTAATAATTTATTGACTGGGACTTCCCTGGTGGTCCAGTGGTTAAGAATCAGTCTTGAAATGCAGGCAACGCCAGTTCAATCCCTGGTCAGGGAGCTAAGATCCCACATTCCATGGGGCAACTAAGACCATATGCCACAACTACTGACCCCATGCTGCAACTACTGACCCTGCACACCAAAACTAGAGAGCCCACGTGCTTCAACTACAGACCCTATGTGCTCTGGAACCCTCGTGCCACAACTACAGAGGCTGTGCACTCTGGAGCCTGTGCACAAAAACTAGAGAAAAGCCCGTGCACCGCAATGAAAGATTCTGTGTGCTGCAACTAAGACCTGATGCAACCAAAAAATAAAATAAATAAATAAAATAAGTAAATATAAAAACAGTTTAATAATTTATTGACCATTAACTTAAACAAGTAAAATATGAATCTGAAGGATGTGATGCTATGATGAATCCTAATTTGAATTCTTTGGAAGCATCTAAATTTTAGATGGTTTAAAACAATTGCTGTTGGGACTTCCCTGGCAGTCCAGTGCTTAAGATGCCGTGCTTCCACTGCAGAGAAACAGGTTCCATCCCTGGTCGGGGAACTAAGATCCTGCATGCGGTCTAGTGCAGCCAAAAAAGAAGACAAAAAATTGTTGTTCACGTAAATGTGGTTAATAAACTTGTTTTGCTGTTGTTTTTCTTTATATAACAATAAACAGACACCTCACAAAAGAAGAGATATAGATGGCAAACAGCATATGAAAAGGTGCTCAATATCATTTGTTATTAGGAATTTCAAATTAAAACGAAGTATCACTACATGTCTTTTAGAAATAGCCAAAATCCAGAACTCTGACAATACCAAATGCTGATGAGGATATGGAGCAACAGAAACTCTCATTCAATGCTGGTGGGAATGCAAAATGGTACAGCCACTTTGGAAGACAGTTTGGCAGTTTCCTATAAAACTCATCATACTCTTATCATATAGTTTGGCATGGAGCTCCTTGGTATTTACCCAAAGCAGTTGAAAACTTATGTCCACACAAAATCCTCAGATGAATGTTTACACCAGATTTTTTTTCTCCAAGTTGGGTCTTCATTGCTGCGTGTGGGTTTTCTGTAGTTGTGGTGAGCAGGGGCTACTCATTACAGTGCACAGGCTTCTCATTGTGGTGGCTTCTCTTGTTGCAGAGCACAAGCTCTAGACTCACAGGCTTCAGTAGTTGGGGTGCACAGCCTCAGTAGTTGTGGCACACGGGCTTAGCTGCTCCACAGCATGTGGGGTCTTTCCAGACCAGGGTTCAAACCCGTGTCCCCTTCACTGGCAGGCAGATTCTTAATCACTGTGCCACCAGGGAAGTTCCTATAGCAGCTTTATTCTTAATTGCTTAAAGGTAATCATCAAGATGTCCTTCAGTAGGTGAATGGATGAATAAACTGTGGTCCATACAATGAAACACTATTCGGCACTAAAAAGAAATGAGTTACCAAGTCATGAAAGGACATGGAGGAAACCTGAATGTGACATTCACAGAAAGATACACAAAATGAAAAGGCAGAGCACTATGTACTAGATGAAAAAACAAGATAAAAACCCAGAAAAACAACTAAATGAAGTGGAGATAGGCAACCTTCCAGAAAAAGAATTCTGAGTAAAGATAGTGAAGATGATCCAGGACCTTGGAATAAAAATGGAGGCAAAGATTGAGAAGATGCAAGAAATGTTTAACAAAGACCTAGAAGAATTAAAGAACAAACAAACAGAGATTAACAATACAATAACCGAAATGAAAAATAAACTAGAAGGAATCAATAGCAGAATAACTGAGGCAGAAGAATGGATAAAGTGACCTGGAAGACAGAATGGTGGAATTCACGGCCACGGAACAGAATAAAAAAAAAGAATGAAAAGAAATAAAGACATCCTAAGAGACCTCTGGGACAACAGTAAACGCAACAACATTTGCATTATAGGGGTCCCAGAAGGGGAAGAGAGAGAAAGGACCCGAGAAAATATATGAAGAGATCACAGTTGAAAACTTCCCTAACATGGGAAAGGAAACAGCCACCCAACTCCAGGAAGCACAGAGAGTCTCAGGCAGGAAAAACCCAAGGAGAAACATGCCAAAACACACAGAAATGAAATTGACAAAAATTAAAGACAAAGAAAAATTATTGAAAGCAACAAGGGAAAAATGATACATAACATACAAGGGAACTTCTATAAGGTTAACAGCTGATTTTTCAGCAGAAACTCTACAAGCCAGAAGGGAGTGGCATGATATATTTAAAATGATGAAAGGGAAGGACCTACAACCAAGATTGCTCTACCCAGCAAGGATCTCATTCAGATTCAATGCAGAAATCAAAAGTTTTACAGACAAGCAAAAGCTAAGAGAATTCAGCACCATGAACCAGCTCTACAAAACATGCTAAAGGAACTTCTGTAAGTGGGAAACACAAGAGAAGAAAAGGACGTACAAAAACAAACCCATAACAATTAAGAAAATGGTAATAGGAACATACATATTGATAACTGCCTTAAACGTGAATGGATTAAATGCTCCAACCAAAAGACACAGGCTCGCTGAATGGATACAAAAACAATACCCATATATATGCTGTCTACAAGAGACCCACTTCAGACCTAGGGACACACACAGACTGAAAATGAGGGGGTGGAAAAAGATATTCCATGCAAATGGAAAGCAAAAGAAAGCTGGAGTAGCAATACTCATATCAGATATAATAGAATTTAAAATAAAAAATGTTACAAGAGACAAGGAAGGACACTACATAATGATCAAGGAATCAATCCAAGAAGAAGATATAACAATTATAAATATATATGCACCTCAATACATAAGGCAACTGCTCACAGCTATAAAAGAGGAAATCGACAGTAACACAGTAATAGTGGGGGACTTTAACACCTCACTTACACCAGTGGACAGATCATCCAGAAAAAAATTAAAAAGTAAACAGAAGCTTTAAATGACACAATAGACCAGATAGATTTAATTGATATTTATAGGACATTCCATCCAAGAACAGCAAATTACACTTTCTTCTCAAGTGCACATGGAACATTCTCCAGGATAGATCACATCTTGGGTCACAAATCAAGCCTCAGTAAACGTAAGAAAATTGAAATCATATTGAGCATCTTTTCTGACCACAATGCTATGAAATTAGAAATCAATTACAGGGAAAAAAACGTAAAAAGCACAAACACATGGAGGCTACACAGTATGTTACTAAATAACAAAGGGATCACTGAGGAAATCAAAGAGGAAATCAAAGACTACCTAGAGACAAATTACAACAAAAACATGATGATCCAAAACCTATGGGATGCAGCAAAAGCATTTCTAAGAGGGAAGTTTATAGCAATACAAGCCTACCTCAAGAAACAAGAAAATCTCAAATAAACAATCTAACCTTACACCTAAAGGAACTAGAGAAAGAAGAACAAACACAACCCAAAGTTAGTAGAAGGAAAGAAATAAAAATGAGAGCAGAAATAAATGAAATAGAAACAAAGAAAACAAGAGCAAAGATCAATAAAACTAAAAGCTGGTTCTTTGAGAAGGTAAATAAAACTGATAAACCTTTAACCAGACTCATCAAGAAAAAGAGAGGACTCAAATCAATAAAATTAGAGGGACTTCCCTGGTGGTGCAGTGGTTAGGAATCCACCTGCCAATTAAAGGGACATGGGATCGAGCCCTGGTCTGGGAAGATCTCACATGCCGCGAAGCAACTAAGCCCATGTGCCACAACTACTAAGCCTGCGCTGTAGAGCCCACAAGCCACAACTACGGAAGTCCAAGAGCCTAGAGGCCGTGCTCTGCATCAAGAGAAGCCACCACAATGAGAAGCCTGCACACCACAATGAAGAGTAGCCCCCACTTGGTGTAACTACAGAAAGCCTGCGCACAGCAATGAAGACCCAATGCAGCCAAAAAGAAATAAATAAATAAAATTAGAAATGAAAAGGGAGAAGTTACAATGGACACTGCACAAATACAAAGCATCATAAGAGACAACTACAAGCAACTGTATGCCAATAAAATGGACAACCTGGAAGAAATGGAGAAATTCTTAGAAAGGTATAAAACCTCCAAGACTGAACCAGGAAGAAATATAAAATATGAACAGACCAACCACAAGTTATGAAATTGAAACTGTATTAAAAATCTTCCAGCAAACAAAAGTCCAGGACCACATGGCTTCACAGGTGAATTCTATCAAACATTTAGAGAAGAGCTAACACCCATCCTTCTCAAACTTTTCCAAAATATTGCAGAGGAAGAAACACTCCCAAACTCATTCTATGAGGCCACCAACACCCTGATACCAAATCCAGACAAAGATACTACAAAAAGAGAAAATTACAGACCAATATCACTGATGAATATAGATGCAAAACTCCTCAACAAAATACTAGCAAACATAATCCAACAACACATTGAAAGGATCACACACCATGATCAAGTGGGATTTTTCCCAGGGATGCAAGGATTCCTCAATGTACACAAATCAATCAATGTGATACACCATATTAACAAACTGAAGAACAAAAACCATATGATCATCTCAATAGATGCAGAAAAATCTTTTGACAAAATTCAACACCATTTTATGATAAAAACTCTCCAGAAAGTGGGCATAGAGGGAACCTACCTCAACATAATAAAGGCCATAAATGACAAACCCATAGCAAATACCATTCTCAATGGTGAAAAACTGAAAGCATTTCCTCTAAGATGAGGAACAAGACATGGATGTCCACTCTCGCCACTATTATTCAACGTCCTAGCTGCGGCAATCAGAGAAGAAAAAGAAATAAAAGGAATACAAATTGGAAAAGAAGTAAAACTGTCACTGTTTGCAGATGACATGATACTATACATAGAGAATCCTAAAGATGTCACCAGAAAACTACCAGAGCTAATCAATGAATTTGGTAAAGTAGCAGGATACAAAATTTATGCACAGGGCTTCCCTGGTGGCGCAGTGCTTGAGAGTCCGCCTGCCGATGCAGGGGACACGGGTTCGTGCCCCGGTCCGGGAATATCCCACATGCCGCAGAGTGGCTGGGCCCGTGAGCCATGGCTGCTGAGTCTGCGCGTCCGGAGCCTGTGCTCCGCAACGGGAGAGGCCACAGCAGAGAGAGGCCCGCGTACCGCAAAAAAAAAAAAAAAATTAATGCACAGAAATCTCTTGCATTCCTATACACTAACAACGAAAGATCAGAAAGAGAAATTAAGGAAACAATCCTAGTCACCATTGCAACTAAAAGAATAAAATACCTAGGAATAAACCTACCTAAGGAGACAAAAGACCTGTACTCAGAAAACTATAAGACACTGATGAAAGAAATCAAAGATGACACAAACAGATGGAGAGATATACCATGTTCTTGGATTGGAAGAATCAATATTGTGAAAATGACTATACTACCCAAAGCAATCTACAGATTCAATGCAATCCCTATCAAATTACCAGTGGCATTTCTTACAGAGCTAGAACACAAATTCTTAAAATTTGTATGAAGACACAAAAGACCCCGAATAGCCAAAGCAGTCTTGAGGGAAAAAAACGGATCTACAGGAATCAGACTCCCTGACTTCAGACTATACTACAAAGCTATAATAAGACAATATGGTACTGGCACAAAAACAGAAATAGAGATCAATGGAAAAGGATAGAAAAGGCAGAGCTAAACCCACGCACTTATGATCAACTAATCTATGACAAAGGAGGCAAGGATATACAATGGAGAAAAGACGGTCTCTTCAATAAGTTGTGCTTGGAAAAC
This sequence comes from Delphinapterus leucas, assembly GCF_059928025.1. Taxonomy (NCBI): domain Eukaryota; kingdom Metazoa; phylum Chordata; class Mammalia; order Artiodactyla; family Monodontidae; genus Delphinapterus; species Delphinapterus leucas. The sequence goes on from NC_143148.1 coordinate 1,259,767, forward strand.
TGGACAGCTACATGTAAAAGAATGAAATTAGAACACTCCCTAGTGCCATACACAAAAGTAAACTCAAAATGGATTAGAGACCTAAATGTTAAGACCAGACACTATAAAACTCTTAGACAAAAACATAGGAAGAACCTCTTTGACATAAATCACACCAAGATCTTTTTTGATCCACCTCCTAGAGTAGTGGAAATAAAAATAAACAAATGGGACCTAATGAAACTTAAAAGCTTTTGCAAAGCAAAGGAGGCTACAAACAAGATGAAAAGACAACCCTTAGAATGGGAGAAAATGTTTGCAAACAAATCAATGGACAAAAGATTTATCTCCAAAATACATAAACAGCACATGCAGCTCGATATTAAAAAAACAAACAACCCAATCAAAAAATGGGCAGAAGACCTAAACAGACATTTCTCCAAAAAAGACATACCGATGGTCAAGAAGCACATGAAAATCTGCTCAACATCACTAATTATTAGAGAAATGCAAGGGCTTCCCTGGTGGTGCAGTGGTGAAGAATCTGCCTGCCAACATGGGTTCGATCCCTGGTTGGGGAAGATCCCACATGTCACAAAGCAACTATGCCCATGCGCCAGAACTACTGAGCCTGGGCACTGCAGCCTGCAGGCCACAACTAGTGAGCCCACATGCCACAACTACTGAAGCCTGCATGCCTAGAACCCATGCTCCGCAACAAGTGAAGCCACTGCAATGAGAAACCCGTGTGCCACAACGAAGAGTAGCCTCCGCTTACCACAACTAGAGAAAGCCTGCATGCAGCAACGAAGACCCAATGCAGCCAAAAATAAATAAATAAAATTAAAAACAAAAAGAAATGCAAATCAAAACTACAATGAGGTATCACCCCGCACCAGTTAGAATGGGCATCATCAGAAAATCTACAAATAAAAAATGCTGGAGGATGTGGAAAAAAGGGAGAGGCCACCGCAACGAGAAGCCCCCACACAACAATGAAGACCTAATGCAGCCAAAAATAAAATAATTTAATTAAAAACAAAACAAAAAGACACAGGCACACCAATGTTCATTGCAGCACTATTTATAATAGACAGGTTATGGAAGCAACCTAAATGCCTATCGACACACGAATGAATAAAGATGTGGTACACATATACAATGGAATATTAGCATAAAAAGGAACAAAATTGGGTCATTTGTAGAGACGTGGATGGATATAGAGACTGTCATACAGAGTGAAGCAAGTCAGAAAGAGAAAAACAAATATCGTATATTAACACATACATGTGGAATCTAGAAAAATGGTACAGATGAACTGATTTGCAGGGCAGAAATAGAGACACAGATGTAGAGAACAAACGTATGGACACCAAGGGGGAAAGCAGTGGTGGTGGTGGTGGTGGTGGTCGCGGTGGTGGGATGAATTGGGAGATTGGGGTTGACATATATACACACTAATATGCATAAAATAGATAACTAATAAGAACCTGCTGTATAAAAAAATAAATTAAATTCAAAACTTCAAAAATAAAACAACCTGAATGCATATGACAAAGTGAAAGAAGCCAACCTGAAAAGGGTACATACTGTATGACTGCAAATATATGACATTCTAGAAAATAACAAACTGTAGAGAGAGTAAAAAGATCAGGGCTTGACACAGGTTAAGTGGGAAGGAGACATGAAGAGGCAGAGCACAGATTTTTAGGGCAGAACCTACGCTGTATGATACTGTAAAGGTGGATACATGTCATTATACATTTGTCAAAACCCACAGAATTCACACCACCAGGAGTGAATCCTAATGTCAACTGTGGATTTTGGGTGATAATGATGTGTCAGTACAGATTCATAGATTGTAACAAATGTCCCACTCTGGTGTGGGATGTTGACAGTCAGGGAGGCTCTGCTTATGTGGGGGAAGGGGGTACATGGGAACTCTCCTGTACCTTCCACTTGGATTTGCTGGGAACCTAAAAGTGTTTTTTAAAAAAAAAAAAAAAATTATTTATTTATTTATGGCTGTGCAGGGTCTTAACTGCAGCACATGAGCTTCTTAGTTGCGGCCTGCATGAAGGATCTAGTGCCTCGACCAGGGATTGAACCCGGGTCCCCTGCACTGGGAGCATGGAGTCTTAACCACTGGACCACCAAGGAAGTCCCTTAAAACTGTTCTTAAAAATAAAGTCCAATTTTAAAAAATCTGGATTTGATAACCTTCTTAACAGAGTGAAAAATTAATCAGATCTGCAAAACAACAGTAAACTTAGTTGTATCTTGTCTTCTCCAGTTTGCAACTCTACCCCCGTGGTTAACTCTACTCCTTTGACTTACATCTCTTGAAGCTGTTGACCATGGCTTGGGTAAAATGATGAGAAAACAGAGTCAAAGAGACTTCATTTGTAATACTCTCTGAAATTTGAAGGCTAAGTAGTGTAATATAAGGAAGAGTGGTGCCCTAAAAAAAACAAAGGATAAAGTTTTAGCAAATAGAGGGAAAACATTTGTTTTTCAATATTTGTTCATTATGGAAATAATGACATTTGAAATATTAACTTTAAATTTTCAGACTATGAAAGACAAAGGGTTAATATTGATAAAATAAACCAAGTGGGGCTTCCCTGGTGGCGCAGTGGTTGAGAGACCACCTGCCGATGCAGGGGACACAGGTTCGTGCCCTGGTCCGGGAAGATCCCACATGCCGCGGAGCGGCTGGGCCCGTGAGCCATGGCCGCTGAGCCTGCGCGTCCGGAGCCTGTGCTCCGCAGCGGAAGAGGCCACAACAGTGAGAGGCCCGCGTACCGCGAAAAAAAAAAATAAATAAATAAATAAATAAATTCATATGTATGAAGGTCCTGATGTTGGAAAAGCAGGTTATGTGAAAAATCACTTATGAGTGTAATGATAAACAGCCAATTTTATTTTAAAGTTTCCTTATTTATCTGATAAGAAAAATCAAGCCCCTGAAATCCTCTAAAAGGATAAAAATGGATCTGGAAGTTTTAATACTACGCTGAATAGGAGTGACAAGGGTAGACATCCTTGTCTTGGTCCTGTCTTAAAGGAGTAGTTTTCAGGTTTCACCATTGAATATGATGTTAACTGTGAGCTTGTCATATATGACCTTCAATACGTTGAGGTATGTTCCCTGTAACCCACTTTGTTGTATGTTTTTACCATGAATGGATGTCGAATAGTGTTGAATGCTTTTTCTGCATCGATTGAGATGATCAGATGGTTATCCTTCATTTTGTTGATGTTGAACCATCCTTCTGTCCCTGGTATAACACCCACTTAATCATGGTGTATGATCCTTTTGATGAACTGTTGAATTGAGTTTGCTAAAATTTTTTCAGGACTTTTCCATGTATGTTCATCACAGATATTGGCCTTTTTCAGTGTGTTGTCTTTGGTTTTGGTATCAGGTTGATGTTGGCTTCATAAAATTAGTTCAGAGGTATTTCCTGGCAATCCAGTGGTTAGGACTCCTCACTTTCACTGCTGAGGATCTGGGTTCAATCCCTGGTTGGGGTACTGGGATCCTGCAAGCCGCATGGCGTGGCCAAAAAAAAGTTTATCCTTCTCAATTTTTTGGAGTAGTTTGGGGAGGGTAAGTATTAAATCTTCTTTGAACATTTGGTAGAATTCACCTGTGAAACTGTATGGTCCTGGATTGGCTTTGGGAGCTTTTTGATTACTGTTTCATTCTCTGTACTAATGACTGCTTTATTTAGATTTTGTTTCCTCCTGATTCAGTCTTGGAAGGTTGTATGATTTCAAGAATTTGTCCATTTCTTCTAGGTTATCCAATTAGTTGGTGTATAGATATTCATAATAGTCTCTTATAATCCTTTGTATTTCTGTGGTATCTGTTATTTTCCCTCTTTTGTTTCTGGTTTTATCAGGGCCTTCCCTCTTTTGTGTGTGAGTCTAGCTAACAGTTTGTCAATTTTGTTTATCTTTCCAAAGAACAAGCTCTTAGTTTCTTTGATTTTTTTCTTTTGTCTTTACAGTCTCTATTTTATCTATTTCTGCTATGATCTTTATAATTTCTTCCTTCTACTAACTTTAGGTTTCATTTATTTTTTTATTGCCCCTTCAGGTGTAAGTTTAGATTGTTTATTTGGGATTTTTGTTTCTTGAGGTAGGCTGTACCGCCTCACTAGTTGAGGTCAGGTTTGGCTGTCGTGCCCAGTACAGAGTTGGGGGGGTACGGGTGGGAGGAGGCACTTCCTGCTGGCTGCATCTTGCCCTGCAGATCCGTTCCTGAAAACGTCCTTACATGCTTGGGGGCTAACATGTGGGCATCAGCCTCTGGAGGGAGAAGTAGGGGCTCAAGCCTATGAAGCACCAGTGTGCACCTGATGACTGATGTGAGACAGAGGGTCTCCATCTCTGTGGGGAGTGGGACTGACAAAGGCTGGCCTAAAGCTTCAGATTCCCTCCCACCCACCACTGCCCAACCAAGGAGGGCTCTCCCTGAGAGGACTCTGCTACAGGATTTCCTGCTGACTGCCTAGCCCTGAGCTCTGTTGTCTCCACCTTCTGCTCTCTGGGCTCTGCTTCCCTGTGCAGGTCTGGAAAATGCCCTGGCTGGAGGATGGGAGGATGTGATCTGACCTGGAGTGCTATCCTGTTCCTTCAGGGTTATAGCCCCGCACTGTTTCTCCAATGCCTGCAGGGAGCCACTCCTCTAGTTTGTAGTTTTACAGTTCATGACAAGAGGAGGGTAAGTCAGACCCTGTTACTCCATAACAGCTGTAACCCACAACACACTGTAGGAAAGTAAGAGTGATTCTGAGTTTAAAAGCCTGACTTTCTCTACTGGGCTTCTTTTCAGACTTCGAAAATTGGAGCTAATTTCTGGTTTTCAACAGTAGTGGAAACAAACTAGGAAACTCCATATTAAATTCCCTTCCCCTCAAAGCTAATTTATAGTTTTCCACCATTTTTCGAATTATACCAATTTTCTCTCCTGTCTCTTTGAATGTTGAGCCTCACTATTTATTTGGCAAAGAGAACACATTAATGATGTTTGTGTTAATCTGCTAGAACTGCCATAACAAAGTACCATAGATGGGCTGGTTTAAACCATAGAAACTTATTTTCTCACCCTTCTGGAGGCTGGAAGTCTGAGAGGAAGGTCAACAGGTTTGGTATCTCCTGTGGCCTCTCTCCTTGGCTTGGGATGGCCATCTTCTCACCATGTCTTCAAATGGCCTTTTGTCCCTGTGGGCATACACCTAGTGTCTACCTCTCCTCCTATGAGGAAACCAGTCCTAATGAATTAGGGCCCCACCCTTATGACTTCATTTAACCATAAATACTTCTCTAAAGGTCCTGTCTCCAAATACAGTCACTAAAGCATTAGGACTTCAACATATGAAAATCATTATCTTAATAAATGTTAGTGGTAATGAAATGCAATGAAGTTATGAAAAGATGTGGGATAAACAGGCAAAGAGAATTCAACTATTTGAAAGTATCCTGCAGGTGTAAATGGCTCACAATAATTTCTAAAAGTGACATTCGTAAAAACATAACATCCAAAACCTGCACACATAATACTCTATTCTGTAAATACGTTACTACTAAGAACTTAAAAAACAGAAAGCTTCCAATTGAAATAAACATTAAAAGGTTTTAAAGTGTAGTTTCATAAATGTATTTCAATTCAATACTTAGTACTTTTTACCATAAGCAAGTATGATTATTTGATCTACCTGATTAATCCCTCACAGAGTCATCATCTCCCTAACAAACTGGGATCATTTTGATCCTCGAGATAACCTCAGACACCTACTTTCTCTGCTTCTTTGCTACCCGCTGTCCCCATTACACGTTATCTTCAAAAGGCAGTGATCTTCCTTCAGTTCTTTGAATTCCACATGTACCTTTCCAACTCAGAGTATTCCCAAGACTTTTTCTCTCCAATAAAACATATTTTTTCGCAGATATGGAACTGTATCTATATATCCTACTGCTTCTGTTTTTACGGAGAACGCTAACACAGATAATACAAATTCCCAACTATGTAAGTCCCTGCAATCACAAAGTAATCACTTCCCAACATTTGAAAGTGGTTCTTTTGTCCCTTTCCTGTTTGCCCATTTCTGTCCCCCCTCACCTTGAAAGAACCTAATTATAGGAATGAGATCACTAAACAATTTAAACTAACTCCTGAATTATACTCTCCTGAATGCACACCACACCTTGTCTAACCTGTTCATTCTTTTCCTCAATTAAAAAAAGTAAGAATTGTGACTTCCCTGGTGGTCCAGTGGATAAGATTTCGCCTTCCAATGCCGGGAGTGTGGGTTCAATCCCTGGTCAGGTAGCTAATATCCCACATGCCTTGCAGCCAAGAAACCAAAACATAAAACAGAAGCAATACTGTAACAAATTCAATAAGGACGTCCAAAAATGGTCAACATCAAAAGAATCTTGGGATTCCCTGGTGGCGCAGTAGTTGAGAGTCTGCCTGCCAATGCAGGGGACACAGGTTCGAGCCCTGGTCTGGGAAGATCCCACATGCCGTGGAGCAACTAGGCCTGTGAGCCACAACTACTAAGCCTGTGCGTCTGGAGCCTGTGCTCCACAACAAGAGAGGCCACGATAGTGAGAGGCCCGCGCACTGCGATGAAGAGTGGTCCCTGCTTGCCGCAACTGGAGAAAACCTTCGCACAGAAATGAAGAGCCAACACAGTCAAAAATAAATAAATAAACCAACGAACCGACCAAAAAAAATCTTTAAAAAAACAAAGAATGAAGAATAACCCCAACAGCTCCCTAAGCAATCCTGCAGGCAGACCTCACACGCAAGACATCCGAAGAGTCAGCCAGTCTGAATGCAATGGAGAATGATGCAGAAACCAACTTCCTGCCTTTACGATTCACTGAGATTCTTCCCCACTTTTTCCCTTTAAAACCTGTCATGTCTGGGAATTCCCTGGTGGTCCCATGATCAAGACTCCACACTTCCATTTCAGGGGGCATGGGTTCATCCCTGGTTAGGGAACTAAAATCCCACATGTTGTGTGGCCAAAAGCAAACAAACAAAAAAAACCTGTCATGGCTGAATGGCTGACCAGAATTTTCAAAGTTGGTCTCGGGACATGAGTCCACCTTCTCTCCAGATTGCCGCCTTTTCTGATTAAAACATCTTTCGTTTCTACTGACACTTCCAACTCCATTATGGGTTTTCAGCTGTGAGCAGCCACACCTGAGTTTGGTAACCCAATGAGATAGTTCAAGACTCAGAAGACCATTCTCATACATGTTCCATCTTTAAACAATGCAGCCTTTGTACTATGTACCAAATTAGCATGTTTCCTTGTTCCCTTTTGAGACTGATGGTGTCAAAGAAAAACACAGCTAGATGTTAACTGAAACAATAAAAACAAAAATGGAAAAAAACATATTTTATTCAATAAATACTGACAACAGGAAAAAGAGTTGAACTCAATCGTAATTTCTGCAGAGGTGATCAGGTGTTTTAAAGGGAGAATGAGGGGAATTCCCTGGGAGCCCAGTGGCTAGTACTCCACACTTCCACTGCAGGGGGCACAGGTTCAATCGCTGATAAGGGAACTAAGATCCCAAAAGCCATGTGGCGCAGCTAAAAAAAAAAAACACCTTCAAGATTAAGAAAAATATGTTAAGAAAGTTTTTTTAAAAATAAAGGGAGAATAAGGAAACAGGAAGGATGGGAACTCAGTATTCACGGAACTGAAACACTAAAAAGGGCTGGGAAATATAAACGAGATTAGTTCAGCTGTGTTTGATAGCTGGTAATTATGAAAACTAGGATTCTATCCTTCCTAAGAGACTGAGAGACAGAGGCCTAATTGATCCTAATGCTTACATTTCAAAGGATTAGCTCTCAGGTCTTTGAGAAACATATATACAATTATAAGCTCTTCTTAATAAATGCTCAAAAAAAGAGGCTAGGGGCAGGGTGTCATTCATCAAGTATACTTAGAACTAATAGTAAATTCTCCTGGCAGATTAATCTTATAATGTATGGTACATGTGTGCATTACACTGTGTGTAACAAAAACACTGAAAAAACTCAAGACATGTTCTTCAAGTACTGAAACCAATTATTCCATAAAGCAGTCACTCAAGAACGAGCAAAATGGGTATCTGTTGTTTCACTGTCCTAGTCGTTAAAGAAAAGGAAAATAGCCCAAACTAATCAAAGTATAGGCTTAAGAGGGAATTCCCTGGCAGTCCAGTGGTTAGGACTCAGAGCTTTCACTGCAAGGGTCCAGGTTCAATCCTTGTTTGATGAACTAAGTTCTTGAAAGCTGTGCAACACAGCCAAAGGAAAAAAAAAAAAAAAAGAATAGGCAGAAGATAAAAGGAGACATTTTACCAAAGATAGCAAATATAAATCTGTAAGGACGCTAATCATGAATTCTGAGGAAAATTCAATTCAAACCGTGAGAGAGCACGGCAACCTCATTAAGAGTTAAAATAAAAAACCACTGACCAACTAAGTATTCACTAGGATGTAGAAGAAATGGAACCCTCATACAAATACTGTTACAAATACAAAAAAAAAAAAAATCCAAAAAACATGGTAAATCAACTATACTCCAATAAAATTTTTTATAAAAAGAAAAAATACAATGTTTAGATAGCAATTTGTTAGTTTGTTCAAAAGCTAAACGTACACCTACTTTGTAACTCAAACACTGCAATCTAATTTTTGGACCAAAAGATAAAGGAAACAAATTTCCATATTAAGAACTGTACACAGGGCTTCCCTGGTGGTGCAGTGGTTGAGAGTCCGCCTGCCGATCAGGGGACATGGGTTCGTGCCCCAGTCCGGGAAGATCTCACATGCCGCGGAACGGCTGGGCCCGTGAGCCACGGCCGCTAAGCCTGCACGTCCGGTGCCTGTGCTCCGCAACGGAAGAGGTCACAACAGTGAGAAGCCTGTGTACCGCAAAAAAAACCCCAAACAAACAAACAAAAACTGTACACAAACACTTGCACTAGTTTATTTTCAACAGTCAAAACCTGGAATTATCCCAAATAGCTATAAACAGGTGAATGGATATATACTGTTATATCTAATGGTAAGAATATTACTCAAAAACACAGAAAAAAAAAAAGAGCTCCTCATTTAACATCATTGATGAATCTCAAAATAATGACAAAACACAAAACCAGGAGAAAACAAAAGTAAACGTTTTAGGATTTCATCATGTAAATTATAGAAATCGTAAAGATATCTATTACAAGGGAAAATAAATCAATGGTTGCTTGGAGGGCTGTGAAGGGCAGGGACAGATTATAAAAGGAAATCAGGCAAAAACATGGTGACACATATGGTCATTACCATGACTGTGATGATGTTTTCACAGGTATCATGTGTATGTCAAAACTTATCAAATACTTCACTTTAAAAATGTACAGTTTTCTACATGTATATTACACCCAAATAAAGCTTTAAAAAACACTTCAAGCAAAGAAAATCTGTACGTCCCACTTTTTTGGAAAACAGATTTGGCAACACTATACTAGCTTCACCACCTTTCTAGTCATGCCCTATGGGTGTCATCTTGCCTCAGTGGCAGCAAATACTGGCGAGTAATAAAGGACATTTCCACTTCAGTCAACAGGAATTCTGGCTGGCTCACAAGAGCCACATCCCTGGACTACTTTTCTCTACCTGTCGTTTCCTGCCTGTGCAACAATGGCCTTGAGGCAAACACTTCAGGTAGGCTACAAAAATCCACAGAACGTTCCAATTATCTCTTCTGACAATGACCTCAGCTACACAACATAAACATGCCTGGAGGTCCTGAGATTTGTGTACACGCTGATCCTGCACATTGGTCACTGTCACAAAGACATCTGTGGATGCACTTTTAGAAGAGGCACATTCCAATGAGCTGGCTGCTGTCTCCTCTGCTCCCACTAACCCAGTTTCTGTATCAGTTTCAGTTTCCCCTGACCCCTATAGTCTTACAGCCAGTGACTGTCACCCATGGAATTGTGGACATCAGGGCACATGCTCTTTGCAAAACCAATGGAGGAGAGTCCTCTCAACAGTGCTGACATCTCTCGTGATACGCCCTGTGAACACGGGAAAAAATTCATGCTGCTCCAAGAACTTGAGGTTGTCACATCTCACTCCTCTTCACGGTGATGTCTGAGTCTCCTAAAACTCATAGCATCCAGGCTTCAAATGAGGACCAGAAAGCCCTGCCCTCTTTCCTACGACTTCACTGGCACCAATGCAAATTTGGCCAAAAAAACGGCAAGCCAATTTTTGCCATCATACTATCCTCCCTGAGGCCTATGCCTGTGGAGCCCAAATCTCCTTATAAAAAACCTCCTGCAGTGCACAGAACTCCCCAAACAAAACAGGCCTTAAATAGTAAGGCACCCGTATTATACAAACCAAAACAATGTGTGGCACACAGTTTGGGTTGGTGACTTGCTAGCTGGAAAAACTGATCATGTGAGAACATGTCCCTGAAAAGGGTTATCCTTCTCTGCACATGGTCAGCTGAATTCTTATGATGTTCTCTGGGCCAACATTCCTTCAGTCTTTTGTACACGTAGTCAGAGAGAGGGGAACACCAACCCCAAAGGGACTGACCTACTCCTAGTTTGCTCCAACATTTGGAAGAACAGAGGTCAGTTTCCCTGAGTGCACTGGGCTGATGACTGATGCACACTGTGTGGACCTGCCAGGCGACACAGGTAAAATAGCCACAGAAACAGACAGTGACATAAATCTGGGAAAAGCCCTGGACAGGTTACAAAGTGCAATACAGCCACAAATGCTTCCCACATAACTTAAACGTAAGGGGTATCTCCCCCTGTGGACAACTGGATGTATGAGATTGAATTCAGATGGGTGGCTCCTCAGTTTCTTCCAGTGTCGTTACCCTGAACAAGAAAATTACACATTTCCTTGCACATTCAAGTCCTTTCTCCAGTGCAAATTCTACCATGTATAATAAGTTGAATTATTTAGGAAAGTTTCTCAAATTCCCTACACGAATAAGGCTTTGCTTGTGAAATCTCTGATTATAACAAAGGGGGGAACTAGTGGTAAAGGATTTCCAACATTCACAACACATTTAAGGCCTTTCAGCTCTGTGAACACGGATGTTGAAGGAGTACAGAGCTCTGGGGAAAAGATTTCCCGCATTCACTAGCCTCATATGGCCCTGATCCTGTGTGAACTCTCTGATGATAACGGAAACCAGACCTAGATGAAAAAGATTTCCCACATTCACTGCATTTATAAGGCTTCTCTGCAGTGTGACCTCTACAGTGTTCAAGGAGAGAAGAATTTGCTCTAAAGGACTGCCTACATTCCGTGTGCTCATAAGGCCTTTTGCTTGTGTGAATTCTCTGATGTTCATGAAGGATAGAATTACAGGGAAAACATTTCCCACATTCACTGCACCCATAAGGCCTTTCTGCTGTGTGAACTCTCTGATGATTATTGATGTTGAAACCAGAGAAAAAAGACTTCCCACATTCACGGCGCTGATAAGGCCTATGTCCAGTGTGAACTCTCTGATGTTCAGTAATCACAGAGCTCTTGGAAAAAGACTTCCCATACACACTACACTCATATGGCCTCAATCCTGTGTGAACTCTCTGATGATAAGAGGCCGGACCTAGATGGAAAAGATTTCCCACATTCACTGCACTCTGTATGAACTCCCTGATGATAACGAAGGTTCCTCCTACTGGTAAAAGATTTCCCACACTCTCTACACTTATAAGGCCTTTCTCCTGTGTGATCTCTCTAAAGATAATAGAGGCCAGGGTGAGAAGTATAAGATTTCCCACATTCACTGTATTCATAAGGCCTTTTTCCACTATGAACATTTCAGTGTTGAGTGAGGTAAGATTGATGACTAAAGGATTTCCAATGCTCACTGCACTCAAAAGGCCTTTCTCCTGTGTGAACTCTCCAGTGTACAATTAGGTAAAATTTTCATCTAAAAGATATCCAACATTGAGTACACTCATAACGCCTTTCCCCAGTGTGAAATGTCCGTTCTTGAACTATGATGGATCTACAGCTAGGAAACTGTGCACATTCACTGCACAGGTAATAATTTTCTCCAATGTGTCTTCTCCAGGGATAAATAAGCACAAAGTTTTGGTTAAAGGATTTCTCACATTTGCTGCACTTGTACTGCGTTGTTTCAGTGTGAATTCTTCGATGCAGATTGAGGGTTGAGGTTCGCCTGAAAGATTTGCCAGGCTCACCACACACGTGAAGCCTTTCTCCAGTATGCACTCTCTGGTGCACAACAAATGAGGATTTGTACCCGAATGTCTTCCCACATTCACTGCACACAGAACAGTGTCTTCCAGGGTGGACACCCTAGTCCTGAACAATTGCATGTTTCAGGCTGAAGGCTTTCTTGCATTCTCCCCAGCTGTAATGACTTCTCTGCTTTGTAAAGTTGCCTCACGCTGGGCAATCTTTTTTGGCTTCTCCCTGGTGTGAGTGGTCTGTTGCTGGAGACGTCCCAAGGTGGCCAGAAAGTCTTTCCCAACTTCCTCACAGGTAAAGGTCTTCCTTCACACATGGCATTTGCAGCTCTTCACAAACAAGGCCCTGACTGCAGCATTACTGAAAGATTTCTCTTCCATGTGCTGCTTCTGGTGTTTTTGGAGGTTTGCACTAAAATGAAATTGCTTCAAACATATTCTACACGGGAACACTTTCTGACTGTGTTGTGTTTCTTCACGCTCAGCCAAGTGAAAAATACTTCTCAAGACCAGACTACACGTCTCACTGGAGTGATTCTTCTGGGAAAATGAAGGTGCCTTAGGAGTCCTGGCCAGTGACATGCTTATAGAAATGCTTCGTTGAAAGAGTGCCTCTGCTCCACAGCAGCAACCTAAATGCAAATAAATGGTGGTAAAATACATGCAAATAAACTTTATAAACTTTATGTTGACTCTATAGGGAGGGAGCAACATCATCATAAATGTAATGTGTCATATCTAGGAATGACTCTACAGGATGCTTTTCCAGAAAGGAGATTTGTAATTCCACTGGGGAAGTAGCTACTGGGCATGACTGTGCCTCTAAGGCAAAAGAATGGTACACTTCACCAGGGGAAGGACATTAGGATAGGGTACAGCACCAAGTAGAGAGGCATATTCTAGAACTTGTTCATATGCCAGAGGATTCCTGCAGGACCTATTCTGCTCGTGATGTGACGCTGTGTAGAAAGCATATGTCCAAACCCAGAAGAAACCAACTGCAGTAGAATAGCTGCTGTTCAAGGCCAATTTAAGGATGTGTGGACACCTCATAGCACATGCAGACCAAAGTTGCAGAGCAAGAGAGGAGGAGGTATGAGAGAAATGGCTGAGATTTGAAGTCCAGAGACATGGGGCTTATCCCTGGGCTGGAAGTCAGAGTAGGTATCACAGTGGAGTAAAACTGACTAGTCAGCACAGGATTAACAGTGGAGAAGGGAAAGTAGACATGGGCTGTGTCACGAGCTACAACCAAAAAAATACTGGGTAAATGAGAAACATTCCTGGTATGATCTGAACACAGTACTGATGTCACACCCTCCAGGTTCACCAGGGCAAGGTACCTGTGAGTTCACCTTGCAGCCTTGGCTATTGAGAATCCCTACAATCTTTGGTGTCCCTAGAGCTGACAGAGCTGCAGAGCCATTACATGGCTGGTCCCTTATGACAGCCCAAACTGCCACACCCCACCTAGCCAGTGACCTTGTAACCAACCCAAGTTAAGGTCTTTCCCTACCAAAACCAGTCTGAAAATCCGGATGATGTGACTGATCCATCAAATGCATAAACATGAACAAAAGGCTCTAAGAAACATGGAATATCAAGGAAACAAGACATCACCAAAGGAACGTAAGTTTCCAGCAAGTGAATCCAAAGAAATTCATATCTATAAACAACTGGACGAAGATTTCAAAATAAATGTTTTAAGGAAGGTCAGCCAGCTCCAGGAGAACACAAACAGTAACTCAATCAAAGTAGGAAAAAAATACACAAACAAATCAACAGGTTCCAAGAATGGGAGTTCCCTAGCAGTCCAGTGGTTAGGGCTTCACACTCCCACTGCAGGGGGCACAGGTTCCATCCCTGGTCAAGGAACTAAGATGCCACATGCCATATGGTGCGACCAAAACAAACAAACAAAAAAACCACAAGAAGTTCCAAGATACAAAAAAAAAGAAAAGAAAAAAAGAAAAAGGAATTAAATTTTGGAGCTGAAGAACACAATGAATGAAATGAAAAATACAACAGAGACCAGCCAACTTGATCAAGCAGGAGAAAAATCTATGACCTTGAATCAGGTGATTTCAAATCATCCAGCTAGAGGGATAAAAGACTGAAGAAAGCCTATGTAAATTATGGGATGCCATCAATGGAAATAATATTCACATTGTAGAAGTGCCAGAAGGAGAAGTAATGGAGAAAGGAGCAGAAAGCTTATTTAAATAAAAAAATGGTGGAAACAATCAACCAAATCAAGATAGAGAGGTGAGGATATGCAGGTACATGATGTACATAGGTCCCCATCCAGATTCAATCCAACAAGATCTTCACTGAGACAGTAAAATGAAAGTCTGAAAAGACAAAGACCAAGAATTTTGAAAGCAGCAAAAGAAAAGAAACTCATCACATACAAGAGAACGCCTGTAAGGCTATAAGCACATTTCTCAGCAGAACCCATGCAGACCAGGAGTGGGACATTAAATTCAAAATGCAGAAGGAAAAAAACTGCCAACTAAGGAATAATTTATCTGGCAATGCTGTCCTTCAGAAATGAAGGAGTGATAAAAACTCTCCTACATAAACAAAAGCTGGGAGAGTTCATCACCATTCAACCTGCCTTACCAGAAATGCTAAATGGAGCTTTTCAACCTGAAAGGAAAAGACACTAATTAGCAACAGGAAAATATATGAAAATACGAAGCACAGTGGTAAAAGTTAAGTATATACTCAAATTCAGAATATGTTAACACTGTAATATGGTGGTGTGGTAATCACTTAATTCTAGTATAAGGGATAAAATACAAAAGTATTAAAAATTACTACACCAACAATTACTTTTAATGACTACAAGTATAAAAACATATAAACTGTCACATCAAAAATATAAATGCAACAGGGGTGAGATACTAAAATGGGACTTTTTTTCCCTTTTATTTTTATCTTATTGAAGTATAGTTGATTTACAACGTTGTGTTAATTACAGTTGTATAGAAAAGTGATTCAGTTATACATATATATGCATTCTTTTTTAAAAATATTCTTTATCATTCTGGTTTATCATAGGATACTGAATATAATTCTCTGTGCTATACAATAAGACCTTGTTTATCCATCCTATATATAAAAGCTTATACCCGCTAACCTCCCACTCCATCCCTTCCCCAAACCATCCCTCTTAGCAACCACTAGTCTGTTCTTTATGTCTGTAATTCTGTTGCTGTTTCATAGATAGGCTCATCTGTGTCATATTCTAGATTCCACATATAAGTGATATCATACGGTATTTATCTTTCTCTTTCTGATGTATTTCACTTAGTATGATAATTTCTAGATGCATCCATGTTGCTGCAAATGGCACTATTTCATTCTTTTTTATGGCTGAGTAGTATTCCATTCTATATATGGACCACACATCTTCTCTATCCATTCATCTGTTGATGGACATTTTGGTTGTTCCCATGTCTTGGCTATTGTGAATAGTGCTGCTATGAAGATTTGGGTGTGTGTATCTTTTTGAATTATAATTTTTTCTGGACATATGCCCAGGAGTGGGATTGCTTGATCAAATGGTAATTCTAGTTTTAGTTTTCTGAGGAACCTCCATAATATTTTCCACAGTGGCTATACCAACTTACATTCCCACCAACAGTGTAGGAGGATTCTAAAAGGAGACTTTTTGTATAGAACTGACATTAAGTTGTTATCAGCTTAAAATACTGTTATATTTTACACAAACCAGACAGTAAACACAAAGCAATAACCTACAGTAGATACACAAAGATAAAAAGAAAGGAATCAAAGCATACCACTACCGAAAACCATCAAATCACAAAGGAAGAAAGTGAGAAAGAAAAAAAGGAACAAAGGAACTACAAATCAGCTGTACAAAAATTAACAAGATGGCATTACAAAGTCCTTAGAAAATTCTCTCCATTCAAAAGACAAACAGTGGCTGAGGATAAAGTCTTCAAGAGACTTGCTTCAGCTTTAAGGACACAAATAGGCTGAAAGAGAAGGAACTGAAAAAAAACTCAATACAAATGGAAACGAGAGAACAGTACCTTATACTTATAATAGCCTACATTTAGGCCAGAAAAATAAACTTTAACTCAAAACCTATCACAAGAGACAAAGAAAGTCATTGAATAATGATAAAGGTGTTGACTCATCAAGAGGACAGAACATAAACAATATGAATCTAACATCAGAGCACTTAAATGTGTAAGGCAAATATTAAGAAACTGGAAGGTGGAATTCCCTGGTGGTCCACTGGGTAAGACTCTACACTCCCAATGCAGGAGGCCTTGGTTCCACCCCTGGTTGGGGACCTAGATCCTGCATGCACGCCGCAACTAAGAGCCCACATGCTGCAACTAGGAATTCCACATGCAACAACTAAAAGATCCCACGTGCCACAACGAAGGTCCTCTGTGCCGCAACGAAGACCCAGCACAGCCAAAAGTAAATAAATAAATATTAAGAAAAAAAGAAAA
Organism: Delphinapterus leucas; assembly: GCF_059928025.1. Lineage (NCBI taxonomy): Eukaryota > Metazoa > Chordata > Mammalia > Artiodactyla > Monodontidae > Delphinapterus > Delphinapterus leucas. The sequence continues at coordinate 1,276,506 of NC_143148.1, forward strand.
GAAACTGGTAGGTAGAAAAGACAACAATGAAATAATGTTAGCAGACTCCAATACCCATCTTTTGAGAATGGGTAGTTAACCAAACAGAAAATCAATAAGGAAATATTTAATGAAACTTTAGCTCAAACATTGACCAAATATTGAATGGAACTTTAGACCACCTCAACCTAACATACACAGAACATTCCATTCAACTACAGTACAATACATTCTTCTCAAGTGGACACAGAACACTCTCTAAAAGACATCATATGTTAGGTCACAAAACAAGTCTTCACACCTTTAGGAAGACTGAAATCATATCAAAACTCTTATTCAGCCATAAGAGTTGGAAACTAAAAATCAATAACATATTTGTGAACACTGGAAAGTTCAAAAATATATGGACATTAAATAACACATTCCTGAACAACAAATGTGTTCAAGAAAAAAAATCAGAAGGAAAAATAAAATTATCTTGAGATGAAGTAAAATGGAATCAAAACATGCCATGAGATGTAGCAAAAGAATTTCTAAAAGTAAAGCTGATAGCAATAAATGCCTACATTAAGGAAAAAGACTCAAATAAACAACCTAACTTTACACCACAAGGAACTAGGAAAAAAACAACTAAGCCCAATTCTAGAAGGAAGGAAATAACAAAGATCAGACCAGAAAGAAATAAAATACAGACTAAAAAGAATAGGAACATCAACAAAGCTAAGAGCTGGTTTTTGAAAAGAACCAAAATTGACAAAACTTTAGCTACACTAAATTAGAAAAGAGAAGATTCAAATAAATGAAACCAAAAATGAAGGAGCAGCTAGTACAACTGATACTACAGATACACAAATATCATAAACAATGAACAATTAAATGCCAACAAACTGGATAAACAAGAAGAAATGGGTAAATTATTTGAAACAAATTACCAACATTAAATCATGAAGGAAAAAATATGAGTAGGTCAGTAACAATTAAGGAAACTGAATCATTAATAAAAAATCTCCCCAAAAGCTAAGCAACAAGGATATATTTTACAGCACAGGGAAATACAGCCAATTTTTTATAATAACTTAAAATTGAGTATAATTTATAAAAAAAATTTGTTTTGGTTGTGCTGCACAGCACATGTGATCTTAGTTTGCAGACCAGGGATCAAACCTATCCCCCTGCAGTGGAAGCACAGAGTTCTAACCACTGGACCATCATAGAATTCCCCAATTTATAAAAATACTGAATCGCTATGTCTTACTCTGACACAAATACTGTAAATAAACTATACTTCAATTTTTAAAAATTAGTTAATTAATAATAACAAACTGTCCCAACAAAGAAAAGCACAGGACCAGACAGATTCACTGGTGATTTCTTCCAGTGATTTTAAGAATTAATGTCAATCCTTCCTCAACTCTTCCAAAACGCTGAAAGAACATTTCCAAACTCATTTTCTCAGGCTAAGGCTAGAAATATACCTTGATACCAAAGCATATTATGGAAACTATAAGAAAAAAAAAATTACAGGCCAACATCCTTGATGAACATAGAAGGAAAAAATTCCCAACAGAAAACTAGCAAACTAAACTCAACATCATATTCAAGAATCTTACATTATCATCAAGTGTGGCTTATCCACAGGAAACAAGGATAGTTCCTCATATGAAAATCAATAAACATGACACACCATATTAAGAGAATGAAGGATAAAAATCATACGATCATCTCAATAAATGAAGAAAAACCACTTAACAAAATTGAGCATACTTTCCTATTAAAAATTCTAAACAAATTAAGTGTACAAGGAATATAATTCAATATGATAAACCCATAAACAATAAGCCCATGCTAACATCATACTCAGAGTTTAAAACCTAAAAGCTTTTCCTCTAAAACCAGGAACAAGACAAAGATGCCCACTGTCCTCATTGCTATTCAATATTGCTCTGGAAGGCCTACCCAGAACACTTGGTCAAGAGAAAAAAGTAATAATAATAAAATCATAAAAAAAGTAAAACTGCTGCAGAAGGCATGATCTTATATGTAGAGGATCCTAAAGACTACCCCCGAAAACTTACAACTATTAAACAAATTCAGTAAAGTTGCAGGATACAAAATCAATACGCAAAAATCAGTTGCATTTTTGTAAACAATGAAATATCAGAATAATAAATTAGGAAATCAATCATATTTACAAAATCAAAAACAATACATATGAATAAATTTACCCAAGGAAGTAAAAGCTCTGGACTCTGAAAACTATAAGACACTGATAAAACAGACACAAATAAATGAAAAGATATCCCACATCCTTGTATTGGAAGAATTAATAATGTTACAATGTCCACATCACCAAATGCAATATACAGATTCAATGCAATTCTTATCAAAATTACAATGAGATTTTTTCACAGAAATAGAGAATGAATCCTAAAGTTCATATGGAGCCACAAATGACCTCAAAGAGCCAAAGCAATCTTTTTTTTTTAAATGTATTTATTTTTCGGGCTGTGTTGGGTCTTTGTTGCTGTGTGTGGGCTTTCTCTAGTTTCAGTGCATGGGGCTTCTCATTGTAATGGCTTCTCTTGTTGCAAATCACGGGCTCTAGGCGCGTGGGATTCAGTACTTGTGGCATGTGGGCTCAGTAGTTGTGGTTTGCGGGTTCTAGAGTGCAGGCTCAGTAGTTGTGGGGCACGGGCTTAGTTGCTTCGTGGCACGTGGGATCTTCCCGGACCAGGGATCAAACCCGTGTCTCTTGCATTGGCAGGCAGATTCTTAACCACTGTGCCACCAGGGAAGACCCCAGGGATGATATTTTAAACACATAGCATACTCATAGAAAAAGAATAATCTGATTAAAATATGGGCAGAGGATCTGATTAGACATTATTCCAAAGATGATATACAAATGGCTAACAAGTATAAGAAAAATTGTTCTTCATCACTAATCATCACAGAAATGTAAATCCAAACCACAATGAGATATTACTACATAACTGTTAGGATGGCTATCATCAAGAAGACAAATGTTGGTAAAGGTACAGAAATAAGGGAACCCTTGTACACTTGTTGGCAAGATAATCTGGTAGAGGTGTTATGAATAAACAGTATGGAAGTTCCTCAAAAATTCAAAACAGATCATACAATCCAGCAATCCCACTGCTTGGAATATAGCCAAAAGAAATGAAATCCAATGGGGAAAATATAACCTGCACTCTCATGTTTGCAGCAGCATTATGAATAATACACAAGACGTGGAAACAACCTAAGTGTCCATCCACGTAGGAATGGATAAGGTGTGATATACTCACACATACACATGCACGCCTTGAATATTATTTAGCCTTAAAAACAAAGGAAGTCCTGCCATGTGGGACAACATGGATGAACCAGACGGATACTACGCCAAATAATGTATGATATCACTTATATGTAGAGTTTAAAACAAACAAAAAACATTGAACTCGTAGAAACAGAGAGTAGAAGGCCAGGGGCTGTGGGATGGGAGACATGGAAAGTTGTTGCTTGAAAAGCACAAACCTTCAGTTACAAGATGGTACAGATCATTAAACGCACTGCAGGACTACAGACCTCAAATTCTTCCCCGTGAGGATCCGGTACAGCAAATATTGGGGTTGCAGGGGAGTGAAGAATGGAGTGCGAACAACCCAGGCATACCTACCACAGCAACTACCCAGAAAGCTGGGGAAACAAGCAGTGCCTGATGTCCATGTGTCACAAGGACAGAGCACCCCCGCAGAAAAGGGGTTGAGCCAGAATACAGAGCTCACTCCAGGTCGCTGGGAAGGCTGTGAGAGTCTTACCCAGTGAGGATATGAGTGCAAAGTTTTCCAGCATAACATCGTGGTACAAGTGCCCTGAACCTCATCAAGGAGCCTCCATTCCTCCCACGAGGTACAGGGCAATGGCCTCAAAGGTCATACTGTCCTGTCAACATGGGGACAGATGAAAGAATGAACACTCTGAGAACCCACAGTCCATCACCTCACATATCTACCCTACTACCATCCTCTTCCCAAGCTCCCCACCACAGGGAGATACCAGGACCAGGTGCCACTCCGCTCACTCTCTCCTCAGGTCCCATTAATCACTGTTCAGCCCTCAGCATTAACAGACAGGGGGACATATAGTTGCCACATAAGCTCTGGGCCTGGCGAGCAGAGCCCCATCCCCCCTGCCAATCAATACCCCTGAGGTCTCCCAGACTGTACGTACAAGACACGGTCAAACCTGGGCTCATGCTTCACCATTAAGTCCCCAATACCAGGGCTGTAGGGCCATAAGCTCACATTACCTATGTATGTGCATATTATTCTGTAGACTCTCACTCTCTAACATCATCATTCTCCAGGTTTACACTCCCACAGTTCTGCCTACCTTCCTGCTCTACAATACAGGTATCTCCCTGGACTTAACCATATACCTGGCCCATAGTTTCCTTCCAGAGACTGCTTGACACTCAAAAACTATTCAGTACAATCCCAGACCTCTGATGAATCCCAATACCAGGGAAAGCCCCTCATGGTGCTTTGAAGGGCTCTCCACCTGCTTCTGATCCTTGCTTCAATATTAGCCACTCAGAACCACATGTGAATTACAGACACCCATGACATTCTTCTACTTCTGTGATGCACTGTCTGATTGCCTGTCCCCTCAACAAGTCACAACCCTCCTCTCTCTACTCAAACTTCCTCACAAGCCAGCCCATACAATCTCCCTGCCAGACATAACGACTTTCACAAATGACTCCGTTTACCCTGGATCTTATCCACCAGCAAGACTAAAACACTCTAGACCCCAACAAGGCTCACTACACGATTCTGGAGAACCTGGACAGTAGTGAATTAGCAGGAGCCCTGGCCTCAGTGTCAAATTGTCTCAATTATTTCTCTGCCTCCCAAACCACGTATTTTGCACCCATTCATCCCATGGAAGCCTTGGCCACCTGCCAGATCATCTTCTCTCCCAGACCATCCAGAGCCATTCTCTCTCTCACCTGTGTTTGTTATACTCAGGAACCTCAACCAGGTGCTAAGCAAGAGAACCACTCCTGGGCATGCACCCTAGTCCTTCTGACCCACTGATAGCGTTACCACTCTAACCTGCATTCCACTTTCGAAATGTCATCCACAGCTTCACTCTGGTCCTTACAATAGCTACCACTTTTGGAAATCTCCATCCTGATCCCCTCCCCAAATTTCAGAAATGTGCGTCCAGCTGCCCATTTTATGCCTCCACTCACTGTTCTCTGAAACATCTCAGACCCTTATCAGGACCAAAACAAAACTTCTGATTTTCCCAAGAAAAATAAACCTACTGACAATGCCACATCCGATTTGATGAAGGATCCATCCCTTCAGCTGCTAGGACTAAAAATCTTGGAGTCATTTCTAACCTCTACCTTACCTAACAACATCTAAAAATCTACTTGGCTCTTCTTTAAAAATGTACCTAGAGGGACTTCCCTGGTGGCACAGTGGTTAAGAATCCGCCTGCCAATGCAGGGGACATGGATTTGAACCCAGGTCCGGGAAAACAACTAAGCCCATATGCCACAAATACTGAATCTGCACTCTAAAGCCCGCAAGCCACGTAAATTGAGCCCGTGCACCACAACTACTGAGCTCGCACTCTGCAACTACCGAAGCCCAAGCGCCTAGAGCCCGTTCTCCGCAACAAGAGAAGCCACCGCAATGAGAAGCCCATGCTCCTCAAAGAAGAGTAGCCCCCACTTGCCACAACTAGAGAAAGCCCGCGTGCAACAATGAAGACCCAACACAGCCAAAAATAAATGAATGAATGAATGAATGTATCTAGAATCCAAATTTGTCTCCCACCTTCATGGCCAAAACTCTGGGGCTTCACCATTGGTCTGGATTACAGACCTGGGCTCTTCCTGGGCTCCCTGACGCCCTCCTTAACTCTACAGTCTTTTCTCTCCAGCCAGATGCAGCCTATTAAAACCTGGTTAATACCACTTACTTCCTCTTATCCAAACCTCTCATTACCTCCATAAATGATGTTGAAGTTCTTAGCCAGATCACAGGCCTGATTATTGATCCCCTGCTCTTTGTTCTTATTTTAAAAAATAAATTTATTTATTTTTGGCTGCGTTGGGTCTTTGTTGCTGGGCTTGGGCTTTCTCTTGTTGCAGCGAGTGGGGGCTACTCTCCGTTGTGGTGCCTGGGCTTCTCATTGCAGTGGCTTCCCTTGTTGCAGAGAACGGGCTCTAGGCGCGCAGGCTTCAGTAGTTGTGGCACGCAGGCTGTAGAGTGCAGGCTCAGTAGTTTTGTCACATGGGCTTAGTTGGGCATGTGGGATCTTCCCGGACCAGGGCTCGAACCCAAGTCCCCTGCACTGGCAGGCGGATCCTTAATCACTAAGCCACCAGGGAAGCCCTTCCTCTTTGTTCTTAACTAAAAGAATGAAGACCTGCTGTACCCTGTTTCCAGCTCAGTCACACCTCCAAGTACTTGCACATGCTGGTATCTATTCCTGGGAAAACCTTCCATACCACTTTATACTGGTTGTAAGGAATGGGAACTCCTGTATGTTATTCTTGTCCTGCACTCAGGACCCAGGGCTTGGGGATATCCTCAGGGCCCCCCTATCCAAGAGCTGAGACTGTATCTAGGGAAGAGTCTCAAGACAAAATACCCAGATAACCTACAGATGGTGTCAATACCAGTGAGGGACTGGGACACCCTCTCCTGCCTTGTGTAGGATCCCTAAGTGCTTTTTTTTAAAAAACATCTTTATTGGAGTACAATTGCTTTACAATGGTGTTAGTTTCTGCTTTATAACAAAGTCAATCACCTATACATATACATATATCCCCGTATCTCCTCCCTCTTGTGTCTCCCTCCCACCCTCCCCCTAAGTACTTTTTCAACCTTAGGAAGCTGTGGGAAGAGGAAAGCAACCATGGCTGGACCTGGCCCTGGAACCTGGACCTGGGGTTAACTTACTAACGTCTGTGTTTCAATCTTAGAGCTGACTCTTACCAGATCTCTGACTTTGGACAAAGGCTCTACTTCTCTTTGCCTCAACGTCTTCATCAACCACATTCCAGTCTGTTCCTACCTTTTTTTTTTTTTGCCCTTGCCCCACAGCATGTGGGATCTTCGTGCCCCGACCAGGAATCACACCAACGACCCTGCATTGGAAGCGCACAGTCTTAACCACTGGACCACCAGGAAAGTCCGTGGCAACTTTTAAAGCCCTAACACATAATATGTCTCTCTTCTATCCACTACCCTCCGTGGCCTCCAGGTCCCTCAGAAAAAGGAACAACCTCTCTGCCGAACCAGACGTCACTCTACCACACCCTCTGTTCCCTGCAAGCGGAAGGCTCATCCTAGGTTTACCGAATCCTCCCGCCTCAGTCCGACCTCCAAGACTTTGCACCTGCCGTTCCCTCCGCCTGGCACGCTCTCCCACGCGGCATCACACTGTCGGAAACAGAGTCCCAACGACGACCGCCTTACCGTCCTAGACACCGCGGCCTGGCCTGCAGACACGTGAGCAAGGCGCCCCGCACTCGAGACTTTAGTGTCTGATGGGGTGAGGGCGGTGAGGGCTCGGAGGACGAGCGTTTACCTGAGGCGGGTCCCTCAACGCCGGCGCCGCCATCGGACTCTGTGGAGGCAGCGGGGCGGGGACAGGCGGGACGCGGGCACTTCGGACCCTCTCCTGGGCCTGCGCGGGGCACCCCGGGCGGCGTCCCCGAACTTCAGACCCGCCTCTGTGCCACGGGGACAGCGCCTCCTGTCACGTTTTCTCACCTCGTTATCCTGGTCCCGACCCAGCGCCCCAGAGCCAAAACAGACCCGGACAATTAAAATGGCCGTCGCTAGGAAGAGGTCGGAAGTCCCGCCCAGAGCCGAGGAATTTTCCCGGAAATGCCATTATCCTGAACTATCAGTGGCTCAACCTGCTGCAATTTTTTCTGGATAATATAGCTCCTAGAGCCCTAGAGGCCGCAGCGAAGGATACTCTCATTCCTGACCAACCAGAACCTGTCACACACGGATCCAGGAAGGATGCTGTGAGGGGGTCATCCGGCCTCAAGAAAGGCAGGGCTTTGCTCGTTAACTGCAGCAAAAAGACATAATTTTAGACTTCGTGAATCTCAGCTGCCAAAGGATTAAAATATCATTTAAGGGAATTCCCTGGTGCTCCAGTGGTTAGGACTCAGCGCCAACACTGCAGGGGACGCTGGTTTGATCCCTGATCGGGATATTAAGATTCCGCAAGGCGCGCAACGTGGAAAAAAAAAAATCATTTGAGATGCTCTCAGATCTACTGTTCTAAATGGCCATTTTACTATAGAGTCATTCAGACATAAAATGATTCAGTGCATAGCTGGATATATTATATACTTGTCATTCAAATGCATGTAGCCTGAAGCTAACCATTGGAAGTGTGTGTGTGCATTTAGTTGTATTATGATTGGCTATGAGCGAAACAGTCCGTACAGAACCATGACTGGGAAGAAAGAAGACGGATATTCTGAGGGTAGTCACATTCCACTACCCTCCCCAGCTCTGACAACCACTCAATTTGATCTTTTAGTTTACCTGACAGAGTCAGACATTTTATGCAGCTGCTTTATATTTTATCTCCATAAACCCTCAGATTGATTTCCACTCCTTGAGAACGTACAAACTTATAGTCATTTGCATGCCAAAATGATGAGATGTAAAAGCTTATTTAACTCCCAACTCTCATATTATTCTTGGAATATGACTTCATATTTATACAATTTTATACACTCTGTAAATATTTATTGGGAATAAGTTCATGCAATAAGCTGTATTGAGGCTGTGTCCTTCCCATGCCTCCATTTACAGAATCTTTATAATCAGGTCAAGGGTGTGTTTCAGTAAACCACAAAGACTTGAATATTTTCCAATTAGCTAAATGGATCACCAACTAACATTTGCCCCCAATATAAAATTATACCTTTGCCCAATGATAGCTAATGAATACTGTTAAACAATGAAGCCACAACAGATAAAACAGTTTAGTTTAACCACACTGATGCCACCACCTCACACACACACAACCTTCACAAAGTGAGCACTCCCCAACTTGCTCTAACTTTGTCTTTCTCAGTTATTTCATTTCTTCACATGCCTATCCCCCTATTCATTTCTTACTGCCCCTGAAACAAATTAGTACAAATGTAGAACCTGAAAACAGTACAGATGTATTATTGCACAGTTTCTGTAGACAACATATAGTTTGGTCTTGCTTTTTTTTTTTTTTTTTTTTTTTTGCGGGTCACAGGCGTCTCACTGCCATGGCCTCTCCCGTTGCGGAGCACAGGCTCCGGACGCGCAGGCTCAGCGGCCATGGCTCACGGGCCCAGCCGCTCCGCAGCATGTGGGATCTTCCCGGACCGGGACATGAGCCCGTGTCCCCTGCATCGGTAGGCGGACTCTCAACCACTGTGCCACCAGGGAAGCCCTGGTCTTGCTTTTTAATCCACCCTGAAAATCTTTTAATTAGTGCATTTAGACCATTCCCATCAAAGTGATTATTGATGCAGTTGGATTAATATTTATCATATTTGTTATTTCTTTTTTTTAATTCTTATTTATTTATTTTTGGCTGCGTTGGGTCTTCGTTGCTCTGCACGGGCTTAGTTGCTCCACAGTATGTGGGATCTTACTGGACCAGGAATAATTCCTGGGGGTGGAATCCTCATGAATGGTGCCTTTATAAAAGAGGCGACAGAGAGATCCCTAGCTCCTGCTACCATGTGAGCACACAGCAAGGAGGTGTCAGCTATGAACGAGGAAGCAGGACCTCACCACAGAATCGTCCATGCTGTCACCTTGATCTTGGACTTCCCAAGCCTCCAAAAGTGTGAGAAATAAATGTTTATTTATTTTTTTAATAAACTACCCAGTTTGTGGTATTTCATTATAACAACCAGAATGGACTAATGTTGCAGATTTAATGGCAACAACTTCCCTATTTTTGTTTATTTGAGAAAGGCTTTGTTTACCCTGCACTATCAAAGGATAATTTTGCCAGGAACAAAACTCTAGGCTGATGGTTTTTTTCTTTTTCAATACTTCAATTATTTCACTTCAATCTCTTTTTGCCTGCACAGTTTCTAAGAAGATGAATTTAATTCTTATCTTTGTTCTGCTATAGGTAAGGGATCTCCCTCGTCCCCCTGCCCTGACTTCTTTCAGGATTTATCTTTGATTTTCTATAATTTGAAAATGATATCACACGTAGAATTTTAGCATTTATCCTCCTTAGTGTTCTCTGAACTTCCTGGTTCTGTGGTTCCTTGTCTGACATTAATTTCTCCCCTAACAATATATCTTGGATAATCCAATCAAGTGTGAGTGTGAGTCCCTAGTTGGCTCCAGAGACCAAATATGAGATTTTAAAATAAATTTATTTATTTACGGCTGCGTTGAGTCTTCTTTGCTGCATACGGGCTTTCTCTAGTTGCAGCGAGCAGGGGCTACTCTTCGTTGTGGTGCACGGGTTTCTCATTGCGGTGGCTTCTCGTGGAGCATGGGCTCTAGGCGTGCAGGCTTCAGTAGTTGTGGCATGCAGGCTCAGTAGTTGTGGCTTGCAGGCTCTAGAGCGCAGGCTCAGTAGAGCTTAGTTTCTCAACGGGCTTAATTGCTCCACGGCTGTGGTATCTTCCCGGACTAGGGCTCAAACCCGTGTCCCCTGCATTGGCAGGTGGATTCTTAACCACCGCACCATCAGGGAAGTCCCCAAATATGAGATTTTTGACTCAAAGACTGAGTCCTGCTTTTCCACCTCAGAGTCAGAATCCCATCTTTTGCATGCTGTCACCAAGGTGCGCCCAAGCTGTGGATATGGACGGCTAAGTGTCCCTACCAGATGCACGAGCGGTGGACGGTGGGGTGCTCCTGGGCAGGGTGGGGAGCCTGTGGATCTCCATGAACTCTGCTGCATCCCTCAGGGGACTCCAGGGGCAGATCTACCAGAACTCTGGGCAGGACACTGCCTTAGGCGATTAGCTTCTAGAGGGAGAAGCAGGGATTAAGCCCAGTGGGTCCTTCCTGAGTCTCCACATGGGGCAGACAAATATTAGGTGTCTCCTTTGGTCCCTGCACTGTCCCAGCCTTCCCACCCAGCATTGTGGGTCTGGTTCTCCCTGCTGTGGTCCTCCATCACCACCACACCTGTACTCCTCCTCCCTCTCTTTAGAGATGCAACCTCAGATCACAGGTGTCCCCGCTGACTTGACACATGTGCATCTTGGAGGAAAAGATGTAACCAGGTCCTTCTTAAGGTGTAGAGCAGAGAAAGCATGCCTTAGACCCCTGCCCTGCACACTCCCAGCCCCAGTATTTATGAAACACTGCCTAAACCGTGAAGGTAGGCAGTGGCCCTGCATCTAGAGTGTGGTCCTGGGGTGCAGGTGTCTGAAATAGTATCCAAGTAGGTGGTGAGACCCATAGAAGGTAAACACAGTTGGAAATAAACAGTCAACAATTACAGAAAGGTAGAGATGAAAAGAACTTTGGAGAGTTCAGAGGGTGAGAATCCCTTGCAAGGTAACCGGTGGGGTCAGAGGAGGCAACTCAGGATAGTGTGACTGCTCTGATACCTTGTCACTAACAAGGTGAGGCCAACTAGGGTTTCCACTGACACCCCAGTGTGTTCAGGGACATACCTCCCCGCTGGCCAGTCAGAATTATGTCTCGGAGGCGTCTGAGCCTCCAACCAGCCCACAGCCCCCGCAGCTATTGTCTGCCTGGCCTTGTAAAGTCTCCTCCTGCACATGCTAAGTTTAGTTTTCCATCAAAAAACCTGGGGGACCTTGAGTAGAATTTTTCAGTTCCTTCTCTGATCACATTCCAAATACTACAAATACACATTGGGAAATACTACAAAGCAGGACTACATTTAATGTATTACTGAATGCCTGGACTTAAGTGGTGGAGATTATGTTAATAATACATACTGATCTTAAATATGTGTGGGATTTGTGGTCATGACATTTTGCACAACACAGAAAATTTGAGGAAAAATCCTACCTTAATACAGGTATATCCTACCTGTATTAAAAACAATTATTCTGTATGGCAAATATTGCTCACTTCATTTAAGAATGAGTAAAATTCCACATATGTCTTTGTTGTTTTGATGTCTTATTTGTAAATGAAAAGGGAAACAGCCATAATGCATATTTAAAAAAAAAAAGCAAATAAGAACTGAAACAGCACACACACACACAAATATATGTATATACATATATATTTGTTAATATATATATACACATACATACATAGAGGTGGCAAAGACCTGCAAAATGCTCAAAATCATGAATCATTAGAAAACTGAAATTAAAACCACACTGAGATAACACTATACACTTATGAAAAGGGCTGACATAAAAATTAACCATATCAAGCACTGGCAGGGATGTGAAAGAAATGGAACTCTCTAACATACTGCTGGTTAATATGCAAAAAAAAGTACAGTCACTTTAGATCTACCCTGTGACTCAGACACTCCACCTTAAGTTACTGATACAAGATCAAAGAGACACACATCCATATAAACTGACACAAATGTTTGTAACAGGTTTATTTCCAATAGTCACAACCTAGAAATAACCTAAACACCCACAAAGAGATGGATAAGTAAATCAACAGTGGTATATCCAAGGATAAGAATATTACTCAGAAAAAAAAGAGAGAGATGAGCTACCCATATCTCAAAGTAATTACAAAGCATGAAGGAAATCAGAAAAAAATAAACAGCTTATTTTTCCAAGCATATAAATACAAGAAGATGCAAAGGTTATCTATTGTAAGGGAAAGTAAACCAATGGTTACCTGGAGAAGCTGGAAAGGAGGTAAGAAGAGATTATAAAAAGACATGAAGTAAATGACAGATATGGTCATTATCAGGAATAGGATGATGTTTTCAGAGGTTCATACCTATGTCAAAACCTATCAAACTGTACACTTTAAATATAAGCTGTTGAGTACATGTAAATTATATCTTTATAAAGCTTTAAAAATTAGCTCAAGATAAAAAAGAAGAAAAATATCTATGTCCCACTCTTTATGGGAAATAGGTTGGGCAATGCTGTATTGACTCCAGCATCTCTCTCCTCATGCCCTCTGGAAGGCCAGTCTTGTCTCAGTAGCAGCAAATATAGGGAGCAATGAACGTCTCCACCCAAGTCAAGAGGAGTGCTGCATTGGTCAAGAGAGCCACATCCTCAGAATATGAATCCCCTTTTCTCTTTTTTCTTCCCTGCGCAGTAAGGGCCTTGAGGTTAACATCACCGAGAGGCTACAGCAATCCACAAAACCTGATTAATTTCTCTGACAATGTCCTCAGCTACACAAGATAAGCATGCCTAGAGGTCCCGAGATTTGTATACACACAGATCCTGCGGTCACAGAAACATTTCTGGCTACACTTTTAGAAGAGGAGCATTTCATCTAGCTGGCTGCAGACTCCTCCGCTACCTACTAAAGTAGAGTTTCCGTACCTATTACGGTTTCCCTTGGAACCAACAGTCTTATAACCAGTGAGACTAGCCCAGTGACTTGTGGCCATCAGGGAATGTGGATCTTTGTAGACCTGGGGAAAATATCCCCTCAACAGTGCTGGGATACCCTGTGATATCTACCTTGAGTAAGAGAAAAAAATCATGTGGCTCTCAGAAGCACTGTTAAGATTCTCACATGTCCCCCTCCTTAGAGTCACCCAAGGCTCATAAAAAACATAGGATACAGGCCTCAAATGAGGAAGAGAAAGCCCAGCAGTCTTTCCTAGGAGGCTCTATGCAGCAATGCAAATTTGGTAAAAATTGTCAAGTTGTTTTCTGCCATCATGCTGTCCCTCCTCAGGCACAGCGTGAGACCCATAAAAACTTCTTCTCCCATTCATGCCTGTAGAGCACAAATTTGTACTAGTTTATAAACTACCCTACACCAGAATAGAACTCCCCAAATTAATGAGGACTTAAAGGCCTTAGCTATTATTCAAGCCAGGGCAATATGTGGCCAAGAGTTCTAGAGTGTGTGACTTGCAAGCTGGAAAGACACATCACAAGTATCACGTGACACCAACATGTCCCTGAAAATTGTAGTCTTTGCTTGAATGCTGCCAGAAAACTCAAATGATGTTCTATGGAACAACATTGGGTCAGGTCCATGCCCAAGGTAATCAAAGAGGAGGGAAATCTTCCCTAGGGCTCAGGTGACTCCTAACTTGGCCAACGCAGTGGGGGACAGAGTCAGCTTCCCTGAGCAAACTGGGTTGGTGACTGATGCACACTTTGTAGGCCTGCTGGCCGGTAGAGATAAAATGGCCTTCCCACATAACTGGGGATTCTCCCCACTGTGCATGCTCAGATGTATGAGAGTCAATTCAGACAGATGGATCCTCAGATAGTTTCCTCCAGTGCCCTTATACTGACCACTGAAACTGCACATTTCCTGCCCATCTATGCCATTGTGTAGTGTGAACTCTCTGGTATTGAAAGAGGTTACATTTTCCTATACAGTAAGTCCCCTACATACGAACCTTCAAGTAGTGAGCTTTCAAAATGAGAACATGCGTTCTCATGTCCAATCACATGAGTTAGTTCATGTGTCTGGTGTACATTTTAACATGTGTGTATCCTCTACAAGTGCTTGTGCTTTTGCGTACTTACTGTACAGTACTGTATAGAGTAGTACAGTATCTTTATTTCAAGCCCAGGATGTCCAGAAACAAGCATAAAAGCAGAGGTGATGTGAAAGATTTTGGACGATGTGGGCCAGTAACAAACTACGAACACTGTAGAAGAGCTCCTGGATCTCATCAGGCTCAGCCTGGATGAGTGAAAATGAGAAACAACACAGAGCTTTGAGGCAGGTTACATTAAAATATGATATTGGGAGATGTGGAAGAAACTGTGACAACTATAGAAATTGATGAACAAACATATGAAGAAATATATAAATCAACAAAATGGAATATTCCAATGCTCTTTTTCCGGGGAGATGGTGTTGTCCTAGTTGCCCTGCCATTGAGAGTTAGCTGAAACAAAGAATTTATCCTGTGTAGAAAATGAGATTTTGTATAATTGCCTCTTTAAATGTAGAAGATATTCAAAAGAGAAACTGGTGTACAGTTTGATATTAAGAAAAAACCAAGAATTCTTCCACTCTTGAAATAAGTTGATTTTCAGATAACTCACAAATTCTTAGGCTAAATGGCAGTTTAATTTTCTCCAACCCTTCCAATAAATGTGATCACCAAGATGCAGAACTTTTTCAGGAGTTCATTTGCCCCACTCTTTTTTCAGACAATTTCTGGGTTTCTTTCTTTAAATTGAATTGTTTCCTTTTTTTGATTTAAAAAAAAAAAAGCAACGGTGATGGAGCTGGTACTATTGTACTTTTCAAGGTACTGTAAAGTATGATTAAAAACGTTTTATTTTTTGTTTGTTTTTTATGTACTATTTGTGCAAAAAGTATTATAAACCTATTACAGTACAGTACTATATAGCCCATTGTGTTAGTTGGGTACCTAGGCTAACTCTGTTGAACTTAAGAACAAACTGGACTTACATACTCACTCGCGGAACAGAACTTGTTAGTTCGTATAAGACATACTGTAAAAGGTTTCCCACGTTCACTGCACTCTTAAGGCCTTTCTCCACTGTGACCTCTCTGATGACAACGCAGTTTGGAAGTGGTAATAAAAGACTTCCCACATGCACTGCACACATAAGGCCTTTCTCCAGTGTGAACCCTCTGATGATAATGGAGAGTGGAACTACAGGTAAAAGATTTACCACATTCACTGCACTCATAAGGCCTTTCTCCTGTGTGAATTCTCTGGTGTATTATGAGGTTATTTCTTTGGATAAAGGATTTCCCACATTCGCTACACTCATAAGGTCTTTCTCCAGAATGAACTCTCTGATGATAATGGAGGTCAGACCTAGAGATAAAAGATTTCCCACATTCACTGCACTCATAAGGTCTTTCTCCAGTGTGAGCTCTCTGATGGTAACGAAGGCTGGAGCTGAAGGTAAAAGATTTCCCACATTCATTGCACACATAAGGCCTTTCTCCTGTATGAATTCTCTGGTGTAAAATGAGGTTATTTCTCCGATTAAAGGATTTCCCACATTCACTGCACTCGAAAGGCCTTTCTCCTGTGTGAACTCTCCAGTGTTGAATGAGTGTCCACCTATTGTTAAAAGATTTCCCACATTCAGTGCACTTAAAAGGCTTTTCACCAGTGTGAGCTTTCTGGTGTTGATTCAATTGGGATCCATATTTAAACAACTTCCCACACTCACTACATTCATAAGGCCTTTCTCCTGTGTGAACTCTCTGGTGTTGAATGAGAACCCACCTATTGTTAAAAGATTTCCCACATTCACTGCACTCATAAGGCCTTTCTCCAGTGTGAACTCTTTGATGATAATGAAGGTTAGAGCTAGTGGTAAAAGACTTCCCACATTCACTGCACTCATAAGGCCTTTCTCCTGTGTGAGATCTCTGATGGTATCTGAGGGCAGGCCTAGAGATAAAAGATTTCCCACAGTCACTACACTCATAAGGCCTTTCTCCTGTGTGAGATCTCTGATGATAAGTGAGGGCTGAGCTAGAGGTAAAAGATTTCGAACATTCACTGCACACGTAACTGTTTTCTCCATTGTGCCATGTGTGGGGAAAAATGAGGATAGATTTGTAGGGTAAGGATTTCCCACATTTGCTGCACTTGTACTGCCTTGCCGCAGAATGAATGCTTTGATGTTGACTGACGGTTGAGCTCTGCCTAAAGGTTTTTCCAGATTCACCACACACATGAAGCCTTTCTCCAGCGTGGACTCTCTGGTGTACAACAAATGAGGATTTGTACCTGAATGTTTTCCCACACTCACCGCACACAAAACAAGGTCTTCCAGTGTGGACCCACTGGTCCTGAACAAGTGTGTGTTTGGGGCTGAGGGCTTTCTTGCATTCTCCCCAGGTGTGATGACCTCTCCTGCCTTGTGAAGTTGACCCGCACTGGGTGATTGTGTTTGGCTTCTTGACAGTACAAGAGGCCTGTTGCTGCAGATGTCCCACAATAGTCAGGAAGTCCTTTTCAAACTCCCTACAGGTAAATGGCTTCTGTGACACATGGAACCTGCAGCTCTTCACAAACAAGGCCTCATCCACACTGCTTCGGAGAGTTTTCTCTCCCATGTGCTGCCTTTGGTGCTGTTTAAAGTTTGCACTAAAATAAAACAGTTTCACGCATGCCCCACACCTCAACAGTTTCTGGCTGTGTTGTGTTTCCTGATCCTCAGCCAAGTGGAAAACATTCCTCAAGACTGGACCACACATCTCACAGGGGTGCATCTTCTGGGAACACAAAGCTGCCTTGGGAGTCCTAGCCTGTGTCATTCCTAGAGAAGCGATCTGTTCAAAAGGTGCCTCTGCATCCTCTGCTCCACAGCAGCAACCTGAACAGAAAGAAATGCTGGTCAAGCACATGTCGACTATAGGGAAGGGTCAAGCTCATCACAGATGTGCATCTGTCTCAATTACAAAACAGCCAGAAAACAATTAACAAGATGGCAACAGTAAGTCCTTACAAAATTCTACAATTCAAAAACAGCAGCAAGGGGACTGTACCTGGTGGTACAGTGGTTAAGAATCCGCCTGCCAATGCAGGGGACATGGGTTCAAGCCCTGGTCCAGGAAGATCGCACTTGCCGCAGAGCAACTAAACCCATGTACCACAACTAACGAGGCCGTGCTCTAGAGCCAATGAGCTACAACCACTGAGCCCATGTGCCACAACTACTGAGCCCGCATGCCACAACTACTGAGCCCACATGCTGCAACTACTGAAGCCCATGCACCTTGAGCCCATGCTCTGCAATAAGAGAAGCCACCGCAATGAGAAGCCCGTGCACCGCAATGAAGAGTAGCACCCGCTCGCCACAACTAGAGAAAGCCCATGCGCAGCAATGAAGAACCAATGCAGCTGTAAATAAATAAATAAATAAATAAATTTAAAAATAAAAAGAAAACAGCAGCAAGGACTTCCTTAGCAGTCCAGTGGTTAAGACTCCACGCTTCCACCGCAAGGGGCGTGGGTTTGATCCCTGGTAGGGGAACTAAGGTTCCACATGCCATGTGGTGTGGCTAAAAACAAAAAATAAAACAAAAATACCCCAGCAGCCAAATCGATAAAAGAACAAGACTCAATCATACACTGCCAAAGAGACTCACTTCAGCATTAAGGACACACATAGGCTGAAAGTGAAGGCAACATAAAGACATTTCATGCAAATGGAAAACCAAAAGCCAGCAAGAGTAGCTATACTTATGTCAGACAAAATGAACATTAAGTGAAAATCTGCCACAACAGACAAAGAGGTTCATGATATAATGATAAAGGAGTTAATTCATCAAGAGACTATAACAATGGTAAGTGTATATGCAACTAACATTGGAGCACAAAAATATATGAATCAAATATTAACCAATCTGAAGGCAAAAATAGACAGGAACACAATAAGGGACTTCAATATTCTCCTTTCAACAACAGGTAGATCATCCAGACAGAAATTCAACAAGAAAAAAAAGAAAATTTTGGACTGGAACTATACTTTATATCAAATGGACATATACAAAACATATCATCCAAATGCAGCAGAATACACATTCTCAAGTGCACACAGAATGCTCCCTAAAAAATAAAAATAAAAAACCCCCAAACAAACAACAACAACAAAAGAACATTCCCTAGAGCAATCATATGTTATAGGTTATAAAACCAGATCTAACAAATTTAAGGAGACTGAAATAATGCAGTGTATCTTTGCTGACCACAATGGTATGAAACAAGATTTCAGTAACACGAGGAAAGTGAGGAAATTCACAAATATGTGTAAATTAAACAACACAATCATGAAAAAACAATAGGTCTCAGAAGAAACCAAAGAACACCTTAAGACAAATGAAAACAGAAACACAAAGTACCAAAACTTATGGGACACAGCAAAAGCAGTTCAAAAAGGGAAATTTAGATAAATAAATAGCTAATGTAGGCATTTATAGAAAAATAAAAATCTTGGCTTCACAGTTGACGTCTACCAAACACTCAAAGAAGATTAAATACCTATCCTTTTCAAACTCTTCTAAAATACTGAAGAAAAAGGAATGCTTCCTAACTCATTTTACTAGGCTAACATCACCTGATACCAAAAACAGACAAAGACAACACAAAAAAAGAAAATAATAGGACATCTCTGATGAACACAGATGCAAAAATACTGAACAAAGTATTAGCAAACTAAATACAACATTAAAAGGATTGTACAGCATGATTATTCCAGGGATGCAAGGATGGTTCGACATCTACAAATCAATCAATGTGATACATCACATTAACAAAATGAAGGATTAAAACTGTATGATCATCTCAATAGATACAGAAAATGTATCTGGCAAGATTCATCACCCATTTATGATTAAAAACTCTGAAAGAATTGCATAAAGAAGGAACATACCTCAACATAATAAAGGCCATATATGAAAAACCCTTCACCTGACGTCAAACTCAATGGTGAAAAGTCAAAAGCTATCCCTCTAAAATCAGGAACAAAAAAAGGATGTCCACTATCTCCACTCTTCTTCAACATAGTATTGGAAATCCTAGCCAGAGCAGTAAGGCAAGAAAAACAAAAGGCATCTAAAAGTGGAAAGGAATATGTAAAATTTTCACTATTTGCAGATAACATAATTTTACACATAGAAAACTTTAAAGACTCCACCAAAAAACTATTAGAAATAATCAACAAATAAAGTTGCAGAGTACAAAATCAACATACAAAACTCAGTTGAATGTCTAAACTCAAGCAATGAGCTAGCAAAAGAAAGGAATTAAGAAAACAATCTCACTTAAATGGCAACAAAAAGAATAAAATACATAGGTATAAACTTAACTACGGATAAAGACCCGTACAATGAAAACTATAAGACATTATTGAAAGATTGTAAAAGAAATCTTTTTAAACAAATGGAAAGATATTTAACGCTCATTGATTGGATGAATTAACATTGTTAAAATGTCCATATTAGGGACTTCCCTGGGGGTCCAGTGGGTAAGACTTTGAACTTCCAATGCAGGGGGCCTGGGTTCGATCCCTGGTCGGGGAACTAGATCCCACATGCATGCCGCAACTAAGAGTCCGCATGCCAAAACTAAGACCTGGCGCAGCCTAAATAAATAAATAAATCTACCCTTAAAAAAAAAAGTCCATATTGGGACT
The DNA here is from genome assembly GCF_059928025.1 of Delphinapterus leucas. NCBI lineage: Eukaryota > Metazoa > Chordata > Mammalia > Artiodactyla > Monodontidae > Delphinapterus > Delphinapterus leucas. Next base: position 1,296,805 of record NC_143148.1, read on the forward strand.
TCCCTGGTGGCACAGTGGTTAAGACTCCACCTGCCAATGCAGGGGACATGGGTTTGAGCCTTGGTCCAGGAAGATCCCACTTGCCACAGAGCAACTAAGCCAGTGTGCCACAACTACTGAGCCTGTGCTCTAGAGCTCGTGAGCCACAACTACTGAGCCCGCACGCCACAACTACTGAAGCCCACACGCCTAGAGCCTGTGCTCCGCAACAAGAGAAGCCAACACAATAAGAAGCCCATGCACAGCAATGAAAAGTAGCCCCAATCGCCGCAAGTAGAGAAAGCCTGCATGCAGCAAGAAGACACAACGCAGCCAAAATAATTATAATAATAATAAATAAATAATAAATTTATAAAAACTAAATAGGGGCTTCCCTGGTGGTGCAGTGGTTGAGAATCCGCCTGCCACTGCAGGGAACAGAGGTTCGATCCCTGGTCCGGGAAGATCCCACATGCCGTGGAGCAACTAAGGCCGTGAACCACAACTACTGAGCCTGTGCTCTAGAGCCTGTGAGCCACAATTACTGAGCCCACATGCCGCAACTACTGAAGCCCACACACCTAGAGCCTGTGCTCTGCAGCAAGAGAAGCCACTGCAATGAGAAGCCCACATACTGAAATGAAGAGTAGCCTCCGATTGCTGCAACTAGAGAAAGCCCGTGAGCAGTGAAGACCCAACACAGTGAAAATGAAAAAAAAATTAAAAAAAAACACTAAATAAAATAAAATGTCCATATTACCTAAAGCAATTTACAGATTGAATGCAAACCCTATTGAAATCCCATAAAAAATAAATTTATAAAAATAAATAAAATAAAATGTCCATATTACCTAAAGAAATCTCAGATTGAATGCAATCCCTATTGAAATCCCAATGACATTTTTCACAGAAATAAAACAAAAAATTCTACAATTTATATAAAACCACAAAAGATCACAAATAGCCAAAGCAACCTGAGATTAAAAAAAAAACAAAAACAGGGCTTCCCTGGTGGTGCAGTGGTTGAGAGTCCACCTGCCGATGCAGGGGACACAGATTCATGCCCCGGTCCAGGAAGATCCCACATGCCACAGAGTGGCTGGGCCTGTGAGCCATGGCCGCTGAGCCTGCGCGTCTGGAGCCTGTGCTCTGCAACAGGAGAGGCCACAACAGTGAGAGACCCATGTACCACAAAACAACAACAACAAAAAAAAAAAAAAAAAAAAAACAAAGCTAGGGGAATTCCCTGGCAATCCAGTGGTTAGGACTCACCATTTTCACTGCAGTGGCCTGGGTTCAATCCCTGGTCCAGGAACCAAGATCCAACAAGACACACTACATGGCCCAGAGAAATAAACAAACACCAAAAAACAAACAAAAAAACCCCCCAAACAACACAAACAAAGCTATAGGTATCACAACCCCTGATTTCAAACTATATTACAAAGCCACAGTAATCAAAACAGCATGGTATTGGCAGAAAAACATATATATAGATCAAAAGAAACAGATTTGGGAACCCCAAAATAAACCCACAGATATGTGGACAATTAAGATTGATAAAGGAGCAAAAACCATACAATGGAGAAAGGTCTTCAATAAATGGTGTTGGGAAAACTGGACAGTCACATGCAAAGAAATTAAACTAGACCTCTATCTCACAGCATACACAAAAGTCAACTCAAAAAGAATTAAAGGCTTGAATGTAATATCTGAAACCATAAAACTCCCAGAAGAAAACACAAGCAGCACACTCTTTGACATCGGTCTTACCAATCAATAACTTTCTAGATATGTCTCTTCAGGGAAGGGAAACAAAGGAAAAAATTAACAAATGGGATTACATCAAACCAAAAAGCTTCTGCACGGCAAAGGAAACCATCAATAAAATGAAAAGACATCCTGGGACTTCCCTGGCAGTCCAGTGGTTAAGACTGCCTTTCCACTGCAAGGGGCATGGGTTCGATCCTTGGTTGGGGAACTAAGATCCTGCATGCCATGCAGCAAACCACCCCCCCACTCCCCGCCCCAAAAAAAGACACCCTATTTAATGGGAGAAGGTATCTGCAAGTGATATATGTAATAACGGGTTACTATCCAAAATATATAAAGAACTCACACAACTCAACAACAATAACAAAACCAAAACAACCCAATTAAAAAATGGGCAGAGGAGCTGAATAGACATCTTTCCAAAAGACATACAGATGGCCAACAGGAACAAAACCAGTATCTCCATGAAATACATGCACGTACATATATATATATACATATACATATATAATATTGCAGCATTATTCAGAAGAGTCAAGATATGGAAACATTATAAGGTGTTCATCAGGGGACGAAATGATACAGAAAATATGATATACACATAGACACACGCACCAACTTTCCCATGCATATGTGTGCAGAAATACTCAGCCATGAAAAAGGAAAAACTGCAACTTGCAACAAGGATGAACCTAGAGAACATTATGCTAAGTGAAATAAGCCACAGAGAGAAAGACAAACACTGTACATTACTTATATAGAGAGGCTTAAAAAAAGTAAAACTTAGAGAAACATAAAGCAGAATGCCAGATATTGAGGGTTAAAGAAATGGGGAGATGTTGGTCAAAAACACTTTCAGTTATGAGTAAGTTCTAAGGATCGAATGTGTAGCAGAGTGACTATAGTTATTTATTTATTTTTAATTTTTTTCTAAATTAATTAATTAATTTATTTTGGCTGCATTGGGTCTTCTTGCTGCGTGTGGGATTTAGTTACAGGGAGCAGGGGTTACTCTTCATCGCAGTGCACGGGCTTCTCATTGCAGTGGCTTCTCTTGTTGTGGAGCATGGGCTTCAGTAGTTGCAGCATGTGGACTCGGTAGTTATGGCTTGTGGGCTCTAGAGCACAGGCTCAGTAGTTGTGGCACACAGGCTTAGTTCTCCACGGCATATGGGATCTTCCTGGACCAGGGCTCGAACCCAGGTCCCCTGCATTGTCAGGTGGATTCTTAACCACTGTGCCACCAGGGAAGTCCACTATAGTTGTTTATTAACACTGTATTGTACACTTGAAATTTGCTAAAAGTGTAGATCCTAGGTGTTCTCACACACGCACACATAGAAAAGTAATTATGTCAGGTGATAGGTGTGTTAATTAACTTCACAATGGTAATTATTTCATAATATATATGTATATCAAATCATCACGTTATATACATTAAATACAGAAATTTTGTCAATTATACCTCGATAAAGTTGGGGCAGGATGAAATGGATAGAAGAAGTCTAAACATCACAAAAAGAACTATATAGGATAGAGTTCAATAGTAGTCCATGTACGTAGTCACCATGACAATGGCTACAATTCCATAAACAGGCAGGCACAAGAAATTTTCAGATACAGGAGTGGCCACAGAAACTGCATGGACCTGGACACACTGACCCATCCAGTGAAAGGGCAAGCAAGCTGCATCCATTAGCCTTACTGCAAGACTACTGACCTCAAATCCTTCCCTATGAGGGTTTGGTACAGCAGGAATTAGGGCTGTAGGGGAGAAAAGAGGGTAGTGCAAACACCCCAGCCTTAACTACCACAACTACCCAGAACACTGGGGAAGCAAGCAGTGCCTACACCACATGCAGCACAGAGCACCTTCTGGGGGCGGTGAGGCAGAATACCGACCCTAGCCCAGGTCACTGGGGAGGGTGAGGGTCTTACCCAGTGAGGATATAAGTGCGTAGTTCTCCAGCATCACATCAAGGTACAGGCGTATCTGAGCCTCATCAAGGAGTCTCCATTCCTCCCAGGAGAAGTACACGGCAATGTCTTCAAAGGTCACACCAACCTGTCACAAAGGGGACAGATGAAAGCTTGCACATTCTCTGAGAAATCACAACACATCTCCCCACACACCTATGCCACTCCCATCCTCCACTGGAGCTCCCCACCTCAGAGGAGTTACCAGGCCCTGGTGCCACTGATGCCTGCTCTCTCTTCATCATCCCATTTTATCACTGTGTTCAGCCCTCAGCAGTAACTGGCAGTGGGGTTGCACCCAGATGCCATCTAAGCTCTGGGCTTGGCCGGTAATATCCCGTCCCTCCAGCTAAGCAATTCCCCTGGAATCTCTCAAATTGTGGGAATTGAGACATAGCCAAATGTAAGCTCATGCTTTACCTGTAAATCCTCAACACCAGGGCCTGGGGGCCATCAGCTCACACTTCCTCTCCATGTGCACATCATTCTGTAGATGATATTTCTCTCACAATTTCAGACCCTAGAGTTGCGCTTCCACAGCACTGCCACATCCCTGCACCACACCATAGAATTCTCCCTGAACATACCCACACATTTGGCACTTGGCATCCAGAGAGGGCTTAAGAAATTCAGACAAGATTTGGTACAACCCCAGTCCTCTGATGGATCCAACACCAGAGTAAGTCACAAATGCTGCTTAGAAGCTCTCCCCAACTGCCTCTAATCTTTGCTTCAGTATTAGCCACCCAGAACCGCATGTGAATTTCATATTCCCTCAACTGTCTTCAACTTTCTTACTGCCAGTTCTGTCCTTTCAGCAGCCACAACACTCCTCTCTCTCTCCACTCAACCTCTGTTAAAAAAAAAAAAAAAAAGTCCTAAAAACATCCCTGCCAGGCACAGTGACCCACAAATGACGACATTTGCTGCAGACCATATCCACTAGCAAGCCTCAAACGTCCCAGACCCCGTCAAAGCTCACCACAAAATTCTGGAGAAGCCACATAGTAGTAATACTAAATAAGCAACAGACCCAGTCTCACTGCCTCCTTGTCTCAATTACTCCTAAGTCTCCTCAACCGTCACTCGTCCACTCATCCCATAGAAGCCTCGGCCTCCCGCCAGATCAAACTCTCTCCCATACCGTTCCCACTGCCACTTCTCTACCTCACTTGGGTTTGCAATGCCCAGCAAACCAACCAGGCCCTGAGCCAGAGAACCACTCCTCAGCACACACCAGTCTTTCTGACCTACTAATACCATGGCCCCTATAACCTGTACTCCCCTCCTAAATGTGATCCACAGCTCCACCCTGGTCCACACAATGGCCATCACTTTTTAAAGTTTCCATTCCTGAACACCTTCCCCAGTTTTCCAGACCTGCCTGTCCAGCTGCCCACTTGTTGCCTACACTCACTCTTCTCTGAAACATCTCAGACTCTTAACAGCGCCAAAACAAACTTATAACATTCCCAAGAATAATTAACCTGCTGCTAACGTCCCCATCCAGTTGATGGGCCTTCCATCCCTTCGTCTACTAGGACAAACACCCCTAGGGTCATCCCTCACTACTTCCTTTCTCTTGGCACCAGCAACACCCACAATTTGGTTTGACCCTTCTCAAAAAATTGATCCAGAGTTCAACCACTTCTCGCATATCCAAGACAGTCACTGTGGTCCATCAACACTCACCTAGGCTATTGCTATTAATCCGTCTGTGCTTCCTGTCTCCTCCCTTACCCCCCTGATTTGTTCTATTCTTTGCAGCCAGAGGAAGCTTATTTTGGTCTGGGTGAGATCGCTTCCCACCTGCGATTCAACCCTATATCACCTGTGTAATAAACGGCTAACTTTTTTTTTTTTTTGGCCACACCATGCGGCTTGTGGGATCTTAGTTCCCCGACCGGGGATTAAAACCCGCCCTTAGCAGTGAGAGCACGTTTTCGTAACCACTGGGCCGCCAGGGAAGTCTCATAAACGGCCAGCTTTTCATGCAGCAACGCTACAAGCTTAACTCTGGGCAGCAGCATCTTGTTCCTAGCAGAAACAATCGAGAATTGCCTCAGTCCCTGGTCAGTCAGACCTCCAAACCTCTGCTCGTGACGGTCCCGGTCCCTCCGCCTGTGACCCTCTGCCACGCGCCAGCACACTGTCAGAAGAAACAGGGCCCCACCCACGGCCGCCTCACCGTCCTGGACACCGGGGCCTGGGCTGCAGGCACGTGAACAGGCGCCCCGCACTGGGGGCTTTAGTGTCTGGTGGGGTGAGGGCGGTGAGTGGTCGGAGGACGAGTGTTTACCTGACGCGGGTCCCTCGGCGCTGCCGCCGCCATCGGACTCTGTGGGCGGAGCGGGGCCGGAGCTGCGGGAGAGGAAAAGAGACGCTGGCACGGCGGTCACTCTCCCGGGCCTGGTGCAGGGCCCCCAGGTGGCGTCGCCGAGCCTCAGACCCGCCTCTGTGCAGCGGGTACCTTCTCAGTCTCGTCACCTCTTCCCAGCACCGGTAACCGAAGCTTTCGAATTGTGAAAACGCTCAAGCACATTCAAAATGACGTCCACAACGAGGCGGCCGGAAGTCCCGCCCTGACGCTAATGCGTCCCAGGAAAACCCGGCTTCTCTTGCCTTAATTGGCTCATCTTCGCAGCCACCCATCGCACATCCGTCTGGGTAATGCATTTCCCACAGATCCACAAGCGTAGGTCCAGAATGTTACAACTCTGACATCTTGGAGAAAAGGCAAAGCTACACCGCGAGGACTTACCGCTAGGAAAACCAACCAAAGTCCAGAGACGGAGGACGGGCATTGCCTCTTCTTAGAGAGAGTGCACTCAGATGTTTGAGGAATACTATCTGTAGCTGATCACCCAAGTGTTTGGAGACGTTATTTCAGGCTCTGTGAAGCTCAGCGTGTTCCCAGAGTCGAAGAGTATCTTTCGAGATGCTCTCAAATCCATTAATCCAAATGTACATACCATTGCAGAGTCATTTAGACAAATAATGGAGCCAATGGAAACTGAAGCTAATAAACAATAGTGTACTCTCCGTCTGAGTATGTTTGGTAAAGACAAAATAAACACCCCAGAAAGTGTAGCGATAAGAAAGATAGAAGGATGTTGCGACACCTTGAGGAAGGAGTACAAAGATGGGTCTTTGACGGTGATTCCCACAGAGAACATGTCTCCTGCCTGTACAGTTAAATACTGTGTCCACTTCGTTGAGCAACACTTTCATCTACTTAATATATCTTACTCCATATCCTCACATGTATTCAATTCCTTTCTGAATCTGACGTCAGTCTCAAAAAGAGAAAAACAAAACAAATGCTATTTTGGCATGGGACAATGGCTGCAGTGTTTTGCCGTATTCCATCGTTATTTATCATTTCATGGTTGGTCTTGTTTCACCTACCCCATGCACCTTTGTATATTATTTCACCTGTAATCCTAGAAAGCTTGTATTTTAATGTATAAACTCTACAGAATGTGTTTTTAAAATGTAAGAGTTCTTTCATAAATCCAATAACTTTAGCACATAAAACCATAATATTTAAAATTATAGGGACTTCCCTGGTGGTCCAGTGGTTAACTCTGCGCTCCCAATGCAGGGGGCCCGGGATCCATCCCTGGTCAGGGAACTAGATCCCACGTGCATGCTGCAACTAAGTGTTCGCATGCCGCAACTAAGAGTCAGCATGACGCAACTAAGAGTCAGCATAACACAACAAAGATCCCATGTGCAGCAACTAAGAATGGGCACAGCCAAATAAATAAATAAATATTTTAAAATAAATAAATAAAATTATAAATATGTTAGTGCTGAATTTTCTTGTTGTAGTATTCGTTATTTAGGGAGGATTTATTGCAATCTGGAAACAAAATATATATTTAGCCAATTATTGTGCCTTGTTAGTCTATTAACCTATATGTACCCACTCAGTGTGGGCACACTAGAGCCAAGTAGGTGGAAGGCACTGCAGCCTGTAGACTGTGATGGGCCCACTGCATCTACCAGTCAGTGGAAATTTGTTGTAACCTCCCTAGGGACCCAGGAGGATATGGAGCCCTGAGGCCTGTAGTCCATTTATCCTTCCGCCCCAACCCACTCTTTGCCACTACTGCGGAAGGAAAGCTTTGCATCAGGTAAGAGTCAGCTCTGCTTTCCAACTGCTGAAGCTTATCATATGGGTTTGTCCCCACCAGCTCTGGACCCTGGAAGAGTTGTATAATGTCTTTGTACCTCAAGATAAAAGTTAGCCTAGGTTCAATATAGCTGATTTCACAGATGTACAAAACTCATCTTGGCTTAGCACAGGATGAGTTTTTCTCATTTATAGATATGTTCCTATGTATAAGCAGTGAACTCAGCACCACACAGTGATTCAGGGACCAAGATGTCTTCTATTGTAAACATGTGGCTTTAAGGCTTTCCTGGCACCATCCAGCTGACCAAGAGGAAACAAGAGGAAAGGGAGAAGTCACACCCACTATCACATACCTGACTTCCAATCACATTCTGTTGACAAGAACTAGTCTTTTTGGCCACCCCTGTGTGCATGGTCAGGAAAATAAGGTTGAGCTGTGTGCTCAAGAGAAGACCAAATGAGTCTGGTGAACATACATGCAGTTGGCTGCACTCCACATACTCTTGAAAAATGACAGCCGTAATAGATTCTATGCCGTGTAAGCAGATAACGCAGGAAATGATCCACATAAGACCTTGGTCACAGTGTGTGGCTCAACAAAAGTTACTTATTAATATTTGTTATGTAACAATGATAGTCATAATGAATAATATAAATAGCTCAAATTTATTTGCAGACTCACTTGAAAAGTCACACTTCCTAGTTAAATATACCCATAAGGGACTTCCCTGGTGGTTTCAGTGGTTAAGACTCTGCACTTCCAATGCAGGGGGCCCAGATTCGATCCTTGGTCAGGGAACTAGATCCCACATGCCACAACGAAAAATTCCGCATGCCTCAACTAAAGATCCCACACACAAAATAAATAAAATAGGGCTTCCCTGGTGGCTCAGTGGTTGAGAGTCCGCCTGCCGATGCAGAGGACACGGGTTCGTGCACCGGTCCGGGAAGATCCCACATGCCGTGGAGCGGCTGGGCCCGTGAGCCATGGCCACTGAGCCTGCGCGTCCGGAACCTGTGCTTCACAACGGGAGAGACCACAACAGTGAGAGGCCCGCATACAACAACAACAACAACAAAAATATATATATATATGTGTGTGTGTGTGTGTGTATACACCCATGAATACTCTTCATCCCACACCTATACCTTCACTGTATATGTTGATCCTTCTCTTTATTAGTGAGACACTGAAAAAGTCTTTTCCCCCAAGTCCTCCTGTTCTCACTGTCCTGTAAAACATAAAGAGGTAACTTGCTCTTCTTTCACATCTGGGCTGATGCAGGCAGCTGGAGCCATGCGGCATATTGATAGCTATCACGCAGAGTCATGGTCTCTTCCCTCTGGTAGCTTCTCCAGCTGGCCAGATTCTCCACTGTTCCTCAAAGGCTGTTCCCAATCTTCACCCCTCTCCTCAGTACCATGTCTCCACTTTAATATGACAAGCTAACAGACTCTTTATTCCTAAAAAGGGCCCATAATCTTTCCCAGTCCTCCAAATTCCCCAATTTTAGTGTTCCCTGACTTCCAAGAGGTTGAGAAGGCCGGAAACAAAATCAGATCCCTCAGTCCTTCTTCTATGAAACCCAAAATGCAGCCATAGCCATCCACATGTCTTGTCCATCTGACATTATTTTCACCCCCTGGATTCACCACGCCAACCAACTCAATGAGCTCCGACACTACTATCCTATTCCAAGGTATCGTATCTTGCCTGAGTGTGATTTCCCCACATTTTCGCTGTGCACTGTTCAGCTCGGACTCCTGCACCAGCTCCCAAATCCACACAGACCTTGCTCCAGACCGCCACCACCTCCCACACAGCTGCTCACTCCTCATAAAACCTACTTCATGTTCAAAATGAGGAGTCTGTACTTTTGTCTTTGCTCCGTAACCCTTACACACTCATGTAGAGCTGTATCCTCCTTGCTTCTTCCTTTCTCACCTCTGCAGAAGTGGTCCTGACTCTGACTGAAGCTATTATCTGCATCTGAACCTAAATGTCACCTTTACTTTTTCTCAGGGAACTCACTGCTTCACTTATTTCCTGCCTCTTGTAACTTCATTCTCTCTATGATCAACATTTTAAAATGCTCATGTTGTTGAGAATGGGAAAAATATAACAAACATAAAATACTCTCAGATATATAATGAATGGCCTCTAAATGGTGTTGACTGTATTTCAGCTGCCCATACGCACTTCTTGGAGAAGTTGTCTTATCCTAAGAATGGATCAGGATGGTCAAATGTTTTCACACATTCATAAATTAATTTTAAAGAGAAGCTGCTTACAAACATGCTGTATAAAGCCCCAGTGGGGCTTTCTGCAAAGGTGAGGATCACTGGTCAGAAGTGTTCTACCTGTTTTCCATACTGCCCATCCAACTGCACCAGATACTCACAGTCCTTGTCACACTTGGAGCATTTGAGATACTACTTTATGATTTTTATTCTGTTACTAAACTTTGGGATGAATTCTTTGGATAAATACCCTCCTGTGCTGATATTCATTGATTTTCCATCTTGAACTCCAACCTGAAATATATCACTAAAGCAAATCATTGCCCTTTCCTCTATGTTTCTTGAAAATAAACTTCTATGCTGGAAGATAGAGAATGGGACAAAAATAAAGCCCCCTTCCACTCAGATATTTCAATGATATCTAAACACACCAGAGAGAATAGAGTCCAAACACAGACGCATAAACAGAGAGTGATAAGGGAATATGTTAAATGTGAAAAATGGTAGACTCAGAAAGAGCGGAAGGCATTCTAGATTCAGAGCCACCATTTTGAGCCTATATTCATGTGAAAAGGTCACACTTTGTCTAACTGCCTTGGTTCTCCAAACTACAACTACCATGAATTTACTGTCATTTTAATCGGCTTAAGATGGGCAATTTATAGTGCTGCATTAAGGAAAAACAATAGGAATGCCAACAAAATAACGTAAATGCCCCTAGGGCAAACAAAGATTTAGACATCGGCTTTTATGCAGGGTCTGTGAATACATTCAGTCATTTATGGGGCACTGGCAGTGCTGTCCCTGCAAACCACTGCGTGTGCTCTTCATTTCCTCTAACACAGATGGTCATATCTGGTCTCTGAAGCTCAGCTTTAGAGGAAAAGTGTTTTTCAACCTAATTGACAGCTTTTCTTAACCAAAACTCAGTAGTATATTTACCTTCAGTGAACTTAAGAAGAATAATTTGCCATTAAAAAAATAAAGTACCGGGCTTCCTGGTGGCGCAGTGGATGAGAGCCCGCCTGCCGATGCAGGGGACGCGGGTTCGTGCCCCGGTCTGGGAAGATCCCACATGCCGCGGAGAGGCTGGGTCCGAGAGCCATGGCCGCTGAGCCTGTGCGTCCGGAGCCTGTGCTCCGCAACGGGAGAGGGCACAACAGAGAGAGGCCCACATACCGCCAAAATAAATAAATAAATAAAGTACCTATGTACATTGTTATGATGGTAAACACCGCCACCTTAGAGAAAATGCCATTGCTAGGGAACTGTTGACCGCAACTGCCTGCTTTGGCCAGGCATGATAGATAATAACTACTTGCAGGAGTTGTCTCACGGCAGGAGGTCCTGATAAGGAACATGGTGCTGCTGCCAAAAATCAGGAGAATTCAGGAGAGGTCAGAAGGAGGGAGGAGGGGACTTCCCTGACGGTCCAGTGGTTGAGACTCTGCACTTCCAGTGCAGGGGTCTCGGGTGGGGAAGTAAGATCCATGGGCTCTTAAAAAAAAAAAAGAAAGAGGGAGAGAGAGGAGACGCCAGCCCAGAATATGTCTTGTAAAACTACCTTTGACCACCTAGAGGGGTGGGATATGGAGGGTGGGACGGAGATGCAAGAGGGATGAGATATGGGGATATACGTATACTATAGCTGATTCACTTTGTTATACAGCAGAAACTAACATACCATTGTAAAGCAATTATACTCCAATAAAGATGTTAAAAAGAAAAAACTAAACAGAAGAATTCAGAAGGGGCCTAAAGGAGGGAGGATATGCCAGTCCATATGTCCTGCCAATTTCACAGAAACCCTCACGCAGGAATCCATCTTGGCTGAGAGATGCACATGCCACCAGGAAGGACCCTGAGACAGACCAAATACGGGCACGAGCAAGATGACTGGCCACAGACAATCTGGAAAGCTAACCCCATCACCATAAAACCTGAGGCTGGGAGCCACATGGCAGAGCGGTTCTCCTGGGATCCCTTACCCTGCTGCTCTCCTCCCGGGCGCCCATCCCCAATAAAGTCTTTTGCTTTGTCAGTACGTGTGTCTCCTCGGACAATTCATTTCTGGGTGTTAGACAAGACTGCACTCTCAGACCCTGAAAGGGGTCCCCCTTCTGGTGACACCATAACAGATATAGACAGATAATAAATGGAGATAGAGGAATGGTCCTTTTGGAGCCTATGCTGAAGATCCCTCAACTTTCTTTTCATCTGGGATCCTAGAATAGTGTATCCCTACAATATCCTAAAACGTCTTCATGCTTCCTACAAGGATCTTTTCTACAAAGACTTACTTGGGCTATTTCACCACAACTTACCCAGAAACATACCTTTTGACAGGTTTTTCTACCAGCATCTAAGCTTCTTTCCCTTCTTCCAGTAAGATGGTCACATCTGCATTAGTGCTATGAAAAAGCTATAGTCCTCTGGGAGGAGAGGCCGTCACAAGAAGGATTAGAGGGAAAATTGAAAGATATTGTTGAAATGGGAAGATAAGCTTCAGAAATAGCAAAGTGGAGCTGCCTGTTTCCTTGGGAACATGGACCAGAAATTCGGGCATTTACCTAGGAGGTTCCCTGGCAATTCAGAGTGGCAGAAAATTAGAAACAACAGGTTCTCATATTACTGCAAGTCACATCCATGTATAAATCTCTGTGAGCAGAATCTGGCCTTTGACATTCTTTATGAAAGAAGTCTATGACCACATCAGTCCAGAGACTGCAGCTCACTTCAGATGCCAATCTCAAGTAGTAGGTCCCCAAGTTACCCACAACTTCTCTCCAACTTGGCTACAAATTGGAGGTTCCCATGACCTCCTCCCATTTGGATCAAATTATTTGCTAGAGCGGCTCACAGAACACAGGGAAACATTACTTATGTTTACCACTTTACTGAAGGATAGGATAAAGGATATCAATGAACAGCCAAATGGAAGAAATGCATAGGGCAAGGTACTGAAACCAAGCAGGACCCTTTGTGCCCCCTGTTTCTTATTTGTAGGAGATAGGCTTCCTTCAGCCTCCTAGACATTCCCTGAGTTCCAAAGAACAGATTCAAACAGTTGCTAATCATGGAAGTGAGGGGATGCAGAAACAAAGGAAGAGCAGTCAAGAAACAAGAGTGCGGCAATGCAGCAAGATCCTGGTTGCTGCTCAAGGGGTATACGTAATCCTGCATAATGCTGCAGAACTCAGTATCTTTGAGTTCTTCTGCAGCAACTAAGGCCCTCACCCAGGTGGAAGATGGCAACTTCAGGTTGAGCAGAGATTCCCACCCTGTTACCTCACTACCAAGCAGTCAGAAGAAAGTCACACACCCTGCAGCTCTCACCCCCAATTTTGCCTATAAAACCTTCTCCCCCGGGAGTTTGGGATCGACACGTACACACTGCTATATTTAAAATGGATAACCAACAAGGACCTACTGTATAGCACAGGGAACTCTGCTCAATGTTATGTGGCAGGCTGCATGGGAGGGGGAGTTTGGGGGAGAATGGATGCGTGTATATGCATGGCTCAGTCCCTTTGCTGTGCACCTGAATTTATCACAACATTGTTAATCGGCTATACTCCAATATAAAATAAAAAGTTTAAAAGAAAAAAAGAAAAAACTTCTCCTCCAAAAACATCAGGGATTTGGGGGTTTTTGAGCTCAAGCCACCCATTCTCTTTGCTTGGCCCTGCAATAAACCTTTCTCTGCTCCAAACTCCAATGTTTTGGTTTGCTTGGCCTCACTGTGCTTTGGGCACAGGAACTTGCATTCAGCAACAAGAGAAAAAGAGTAGGGAATAGAAGGAGTCAGGGGCTTATAAAGACAAAAAGCCATGAGATTGTTAAAATTTGCCTGATGAGAATTGTGTCGGACTCTGACCCGAGTCAGGAGATACCTGTCCTGAAAGAATCATGAGTTGTTTTGGGGTAAGGGTCCGATAAGTAACTTGAGTTTCTGGCAAATATTCTGGATGCCTTCATTAGGGCAATGAGTGATCAAAAGGTCAGATTCCATCCAGGCTGAGACATGCATAAGTCATAAGTCCTTAATGGCCTCCTGGCTCCATTTTAGAGAGGTCTCTTAGCAACAGAAACTCCGTTTTGATTTTCCTTTCACAAACCGTAGTCTCTATGAGGACTTCATCCAGATTTTGTTTTTACAATTCTAGGTAAGGGAAGTATTTCCCAGCCAGACATAATATCCATTTCCATTAAACACTGAGGTAAAGTTGACAAAACTTTATATCCTGGAAACTTCTCTTTGAAACTGCACAACCCGGATGGGACTTGAACCCACTGTCTTTTTTTTTTTTTTTCGGTACGCGGGCCTCTCACTGCTGTGGCCTCTCCCGTTGTGGAGCACAGGCTCCGGATGCACAGGCTCAGCGGCCATGGCTCATGGGCCCAGCTGCTCCGCAGCATGTGGGATCTTCCCGGACCGGGGCACGAACCCGTGTCCCCTGCATCTGCAGGCAGACTCTCAACCATGCGTCACGAGGGAAGCCCGAACCCACTGTCTTTTAATTGAAATCGCACACTTTGTTTCAGGACTTAATGAAGCTCAGGTTCTTTATGTCTCATCGCATAAAGAATTTAGTGAGAGACGAAGTGATATGTAAGAAGCGGATTTATTTAGAGAGATACATATTCCATAGACAGAATATGGTCCGTCTCAAAAGTCTTGAGAGTGGCCCCAAAATACGGAGTGGTTAGTTTTCATGGGCTTGGTAATTTCATAGGCTAATGAGTGGGAGGATTATTTGAACTATTTTGAGGAAGGGGAGGATTCCCAGGAATTGGGCCACCACCCACATTTTGGACTTTTACGGTCAGCCTCAGAACTGTTCCGGTGCCTGTGGGTATGTCATTTAGCATGGCAATGTATTACAACGAGTGTATAATGAGGTTCAAGGTCTACTGGAAGTGGAGTCTTCCACCATATTGGACCTAGTCGGTTCTAACAAGTTTTTATCATATCCTCGATGGTTATGTTATTCGTTTAAAATTGTGCCCTACCCCCTTCCCTCCTGTTTCATCTTTTCCACTCTGACCATTTTACCCACTCTTATGCAAAAGGCTTTGGGTCCACAGTAAAGGGTGAAGCCAAGGGACCCTGACCTTTACCTTGAATAATCTGCTTAACCACTGCCCCAAGTGACTGCTGGTCAGGGTACTTATAGTAATCTTGGCTTTCAGGTTTTTTTAATGTCTCCAAACTGGGGTAATAGAGCAGACTTGTTTGGGGCCATTTCATGTTGAGTCCCAGAAGGGGGTCCATTTGGCTCACTCAATATTTGGTAGTGCTGGATTAAAACTCTTGTCTCAACCCCTTCAATATCTGCTAGATTCAACCCATTTCTTTCTGGCCGCGCCGCTTGGCTTGTGGGATCTTAGTTCCCTGACCAGTGTTTGAACCTGGGACCTTGGCAGTGAGAGCACGGAGTCCTAAACACTGGACCGCCAGGGAATTCCCTAGATTCATCCCATTTCTTAATAGCAACTAAAGATTTCCAAACAGGGCTTCCCTGGTGGCGCAGTGGTTGAGAATCTGCCTGCTAATGCGGGGGACACGGGTTCGAGCCCTGGTCTGGAAAGATCCCACATGCCGCGGAGCAACTAGGTCCGTGAGCCACAACTACTGAGCCTGCGCGTCTGGAGCCTGTGTGCCGCAAAGAGAGACCGCGATAGTGAGAGGCCCGCGCACCGTGATGAAGAGTGACCCCCGCTTGCCACAACTAGAGAAAGCCCTTGCACAGAAATGAAGACCCAACACAGCCCAAAATAAATAATTAATTTTTTAAAAAAGTAAATCCTATTTAAAGATTTCCAAACTACTAGGACAAGTCATATTACTTGTTCCTTTACATTTACTCTTTGTTTCGCTCATATTCGTATTTCCTTTATTCACCTCATTTCTTAAAAACTTAAAAAATTTTTTTCACCTTCTTGGGAAGAGTCCCTTGATGCTGATAAAAAACATTGTTAATTAATAAGAGACTGGAGAGAGTCCTAGGGGAGAGTCAAGGGACTTTTCTCAATCTCTTATTAATTAATATAATGTATTTTTTGTTTGTTTGTTTTTTTGCTGTACGCGGGCCTCTCACTGTTGTGGCCTCTCCCGTTGCGGAGCACAGGCTCCGGACGCGCAGGCTCAGCGGCCATGGCTCACGGGCCCAGCCGCTCCGCAGCATGTGGGATCCTCCCGGACTGGGGCACGAACCCGTGTCCCCTGCATCGGCAGGCGGACTCTCAACCACTGCTCCACCAGGGAAGCCCTAATATAATGTTTTTATCAGCATTTGTAATACCCACGAAGGGAAACTGAGACAGCAATCATTTCCACAAAGTTTCCCTGAACTGTTTTCAGTTTTCGCAACAAGGTCATATGGGGTGCCCGTGCGAAAGGAGCTCCTTGAACTGCGGCATTTACCACGACCTGGGTAATGGGCATATTCAGCTGGTGAGTACCCCCATCATCATAAAGCCAGTCCCACACTGCTTGCACACAAAGCATATCATCTGCTTCGCCTGGGATGCTCCACCTGGCATTCACTGGGGGGGGACGGACCTTCCCCCTTCTCAGGCTAAACAGACTTTACAGTGGCTTCTATCCTTCCACCAGGCTGGCTGTTCCCTCAGCAACAACCTCCTGTGTGTCTGGATCACATATAGACATCTGTGATTATTTCATAGTGACCTCTGAGTCCTGCTGTAACCCAAACACGCTCTTCCACTCTGCAGCACTTGAAACCAAACACATAGCCCCCAAATTATTTACTCTCATAATCCATTTTAGCAAAGGTTCCTCAGGAAGCCGATGTTGCTGATCCACAAAATGTAACAACTCCTTCACACTGTCAACTGGGGAAAAAAAACAAACAAACGATTTCATACAACTTCCTCCATCTAACAGATACTAATATGTTTTAATTCTGATCTGTATGTTTTTACACTGGATTGAATCCTTCCCTTGCAGACAGGCTACTGCCTCTTCTGTGGCTAATGTCTTTTCGGAAAAGATTATCCCTACCTGGGGAACTCCTCTCGAACTTCATAGTGATCGAGGAACAATTTTACTGGTCAGGTGTTTCAACGTGTCTGTGCTCTTTGGTCAGTTTTACAATAATTTCACTGTGCTTACTGCTCTCAATCCTCTGATTTAGTCAAATGTTCTAACAGCTTTATTAAAACTCAGTTGGCAAGATTTGTAGAGGCCTGCAAACATCGTGGCCAAAAGCATTGCCATTGGTCCTTCTAAATCTCAGATCCCCCACTTTGGGACTCGTAAACTCTCACCCTCTGAGATAGTCACAGGATGCACAATTCACTTGGTTCCTGCTTCTTTTGACCCACAACTGATAAGAGATACTCCAATTTAGCAAAGGCCTGATTGCTTCTATTAAAAATAACCATGTTTTGTTCGAGCAATCTTTTCACAGTGTGCCCTCAGGAGACAAATATCTTAAGCATCACATTTTGCAACCTGGAAATTTCATCTATTGGAAAAGACACCTCCAGAAGAAAGCTCTTCAACCTGGCTGGGAAGGCCCCTATCAAGTACTGCTACCCAGCCCTTGTGTCACCAAACTACAAGGAACAGACTCTTGGATTCACATGACACCTAAAGAAAGTGCTGAACCCTGACTGGATCTGCACATCATTGGTGACCTGAGAGGAAAGATTTCCCAGAATTGAAGCAGAGGACATCTGATGACACAGCTTTCCCAAGATATCTGGACCAGGCCTGTTAGAAGTTTGCCACCAACCCTTTGGTGGTAGGATAATGCTTCATAAGATCTCCAATGTTTATGATCTTGATAACATGGACTTCAGATAAAAAGTGCCTAAGACTTGAATGTGACCTTAATAGGTTTCTAATCTGTGCACTTTTCCTCGGACTTGAGACACTGCACCCAGGAAATGTCTTTCCTGACATAGAGGAACAAAAAGCCACTGAAACTAGAAAACCTGACTCATGATCAGTGATGCATTCAGAGGAAGATCCTGATCAACATGGGAGGTGGGAATTTCCTGGCAGTCCAGTGGTTAGGACTCGGCTCTTTCACACCCAAGGGCCCGGTTCGGTCTCTGGTCTGGGAACTAGGATCCCACAACCCTCCTGGCGCAGCAACGGGGGTGGGGAGAAAAGGAGGAGAATGTGAAAAATTAATAAACAGAATATTTGGACTTCCCTGGTGGCACAGTGCTTAAGAATCCACCTGCCAATGCAGGGGACACGGGTTCGAGCCCTGGTTCGGGAAGATCCCACATGCCGCGGAGAAACTAAGCCCGTGCGCCACAACTACTGAGCCTGTGCTCTAAAGCCCAAGAGCCACAACTACTGAGCCCACGTGCTGCAACTACTGAAGCCCTTGAGCCTAGAGCCTGTGCTCCGCAACAAGAGAAGCCACCGCAATGCGAAACCCGCGCACCGCAACGAAGAGTAGCCCCCGCTCGCCGCAACTAGAGAAAGCCTGCACGCAGCAACGAAGACCCAACGCAGCCAAAATTTTAAAAAATAAAATAAAAACAGAAACTTCAATTAAATAGAGTTGGGAGACCACAAGGGGGAGCTCTCATGACCTGCACTGATAGCAGAACCCAAGAGGAAGAAGAAAGACTGCTCTTCTTTCTTGTCAAGGACTCAGCCAATGAAAAGCCTCAGACTCTGTTTACTACAGCCCTCCCAACTTCCTTTTCTTTACTGTAAAATCATTCCCCTTCCCTAGCTGGGTAGAGGCTTTCAAGTGGCTCACGATGGTTACAGATTCTTTGCAATCCTCAGCTGATCCCAAATAAACCCATCTTTGCTGGAGAAATATCTGGCAGCCTATTCGTTTCAGGTCAACACTTCACCTGAATAATCAATGAAGTACAAACCTAGCTTTAGCTCATCTGTTTACCAATGAACACATCACCCAATCAATTACCTCATCTATTTTTTAAATAAATATAAAATAAATAAACATATTTGGTTGCGCCAGGTCTTAGCTATGGCACGCGGGATCTTCTTTGCCGCATACAGGATCTTTCTTTTCTTTTTTAGTTGCAGCATGCCGGATCTAGTTCCCTGACCAGGGATCAAACCCATGCCCCTGCATTGGGAGCGCAGAGTCTTAATCATTGGACCACCAGGGAAGTCCCTCAATTACATCTTGCGCAACTTACCTCATCTTCCTCTTTTTGCCATAAAAACCCCTCTCCTGTAATTGAGACAATAATTGGGTTTCTACCTAAACCTGTGTGCCCCAAACTGCAATTCTTTGATCTCAAATAAGCTCTTTGCCTCTTGAAGTGGACTCTTGTTTCCTAGGCTGGCGTAAGAAATAATTTAAGGTTTGGGTTTTTTTTTTTTTTGCGGAGGGGAGCTCAAAGTTATACAGAGGCTCCTAGTCGAAAACTAAGAAAACTTTTAAAATCTGTAATAGAAAGAGGAGCATTGAGAGAGAACAATACTTTGAAGTCCTTCAGTAACCTCCACACTTTACTATACTGAAAGGAATTGCAGATTCAGACCCTAAAGGAATGTAAGGTGGAAACTGTCACAAGCAAGGCAGACACTTGAATCCACTAAGAAAGTGTTTCAGGAAGATTTGGAAAACACTAGCTCAACTGGGAAACAACTTGATAATTTCCAACAGCCAACACGGTCCTGTTTCCAGGCTCCTTCTTTGAGAAGGTCCATGTCCTGAAAAGGCAGATCTCTGACATAAAAGCAGTAATGAGAAACTAGGATTCCTCTCCACCTGTGTGACAAACCAGAATGAAAAAGCATCCTGGGAATTGCTCTCTGGGGCTCTCATCTTTTCTAGACCTAACAAGGGCCTCCTGGGCACAAGTGAGCACTTCCCTGGTGCTCCCTGCATGAAAACCATCAATTCTATACAGAAGAGACAGACTGATAAGACACTAGTATTAAGCATGTTAAACATTAGCTCTTTCAATCTTCACCATTCTCCAGGGTAAGCATTCCTCTATTGTCAAATTCATGTTTTTCTTTTTTAATGATGAGAAAACTGGAGGTCTGGGTTATTGAAGGCACTCATCCAAAGTTAATACCTTGTAAAGAGTCTGCGCCAAAACTGCCTAACAAAACCAATAGCAGATGCCATTCATGTGAGCACAAGCTGGGTGCAAAACATCTGATGCGCTCTGGCCCATTGCGTGTCTTAACAGCTCCAGAGGATAAGCATTATCCTTGCTCCCCTCGCGTACAGCTCGGGACAAGGAGACACGGAAAAGTCAGGCCCTGCCTGATGTCATACCACCACCCCAGTGCACCTGACCGAGTCTAAAAGCTCTGGGAAAATCCTCTGAAGATATATTTTTTTTATTCTTTGGTGACTTACTAACTGTAGAGTGTTGAGAAGAATACACCAAAGACAGGGAAAAGTACATGTGAAGGACAAGTAGTGGGAAGGGGTGTGAGCATTCAGGAAACTGAGGTAGAGGGTGGAGAGAGAATGAAGGACACTTTGTGTCAAGATGCTGAACTGAGCAGACACAATTATTTGTGGAGATATTAACTTAGCTGACCCATAAGCCCAATGTAGTATATTTGTAAATTTCAAATCTTTAGAAATTAAATTTTAGTCTTCTATAAACTACAATACTGTGACAATTTTTTTCCCATGGTAGTAGAAGATGTACGTTCTGTTTTAAAATTGAAATTATGAAATCACTGTTGTTTGTTCAAAAAGTCATCCTGGGCAGTGCCGGGTGGCTTGTGCGGAGTGCGGGTGACGTTCAGGCGGCGTGCGCGGCCTTTGCTTCGCTCTGTCCCGGCGCTGGCGGGATGACGCTCTTCGCTCTGACAGTGGTCCAGCATGGAGAAATAAGACTTAACAAGGAGAAATCCTTCAAGGACAAGGAATAGATGAGCCTCTTTCAGAAACTGGATTTAAACAAGCAGCTGCTGCTGGCATATTTCTTAATAACATGAAGTTTACTCACATTTTCTCCAGTGACCTCATGAGGACAAAGCAGACCGTGCATGGAATTTTGGAGAAGAGCAAATTTTGCAAAGATATGACAGTAAAGTATGATTCAAGACTTCGAGAAAGTAAATACGGGGTTGCAGAAGGCTGGCCGCTGAGTGAGCTAAGGGCCATGGCCAAAGCAGTTGGGCAGGAGTGCCCTGTGTTCACACCGCCCGGAGGAGAGACTTTGGACCAGGTGAAAATGCGTGGAAAAGACTTCTTTGAATTTCTTTGTCAGCTGATCCTGAAAGAAGCAGGTCAGAATGAACAGATTTCCCAAGAAGCCCCGAGCGACTGTCTGGAAAGTTCTTTGGCAGAGATATTTCCTTTAGGGGAAAAGTGTGCCTCCAAGTTTAATTTGGACAGCAGCGTTCCAGGGTTAGTGGCCAGTGTCTTAGTTGTGAGTCACGGCGCCTACATGAGAAGCCTGTTGGATTATTTCCTGACCGACCTTAAGTGTTCCTTCCCGGTGACCCTGAGCAGGTCCGAACTCACATCAGTCAGCCCCAATACAGGGATGAGTGTCTTTATCATAAACTTTGAGAAAGGAGAAGTGAAACCAACCACCCAGTGTGTGTGTGTGAACCTACAGGGCCACCTGACCGGGGTGACCAAAATTCACTAAATTTAAATCTGCATCGAAATCTAACAAATGTGAACCTCTGAGGGAGTGCCTTTGACTTTATTTCCACTCTCTGCTAATGCAGACTTGGAAACAGTTAAAAAGCTGTCCGTTATAGCAGGTTATAAAGCTCGAATGGAATCAGAGTCACATGAAACACTAATGGAAAACCATTGAGAATTGACTTCTTTTTTGTGAGTACAGTTGGAATTTTCCAGGGTAATTTTACTGCCCTGCTCAGTGACATCTCTGGATTGTAAATGGACGAAGGAACTGAGTATTGCAAACTGGGGGATTAATAATCCTGTTACTTTTTTTTTTGCTTTGCTTTTTTAATGTCCTGGTTTTTTTGGTATTTTTCTTTAATGTCTGAAAAATCTGGCCTATTTTATTGGCTCTTGGTAAGATACTGTATGTTTTCTTTTTTACTGTCTCATCCAGTTCTTGGAAGAGGGAACTATTTGTAATTTCCACTCCATATTTATGTGAAAATATGTTATATTCAAAAAGTTCTTTAAAGGAGAAATGCTTGCCGTCATAGTTTATGTAAAAGCAAACGACACTAAATGTTTAATACAGAAATCAACTGTTGGAATTGTTTACTCTGCAGGGTTTGAGATGCAGATGAATGTGAATTGTGGTTGCAGAATAGTCTCGTGAGGAAGAAGCATCATCTGATTACAAAATTTTTAAAGAAGGAATCTGAGTGGAGGAAGAGGAAAGAGCAGATCTTTCTTATCTAAGCTGTAAGCTGAAGAATTTAGTTTGAAGGTGGCACTAAAGAAAGTAAACGGTTGCTTCACAGTAGCCCCAGAATAAAAGAGGGGCTTCACTGAAAAGAACCGTGGTTTTTTTGTGGAAGGTACAGATGAGGTTTCCTCTCTTTTCCACCAGATGGCACTGGAGAAAAGGGAGTTTGGTTACCTTAATTCTGTACAAAAGATGGGTCCCTCTGAGGCCCTCATGTAAATGGAGAACGTGTTTTCCATGCAGTTTGCTTTTAAATTATCATATTGATGAATGCTGTGAGTCTCAGCTCACAGAGGGTAGGACTGAGGCTGTCAGTTAAGGCTAAAATCACGTGTAGTCATATTTCAAGTTCAGGATCATGCTGTCCTTAGTGTGTCCAGCGCTGCCAGTGTTCGTTCCAGTGCTGGAGCAGAGCATGTGGTTGAGCGCAGAGGAAGTTCACTGCAGACGAAAAGTTGGAAAGTAACCAAAAAGGACAGATAATAAACGTCCACATCCCTGCCACCCAGAAGTAATATTCCCCCCCTTTTTTGAAAAAAGAAATAACACATTGCGATGTAAGCCAAGTTCCTTTAAGCAGCTGTCGCTGTCCTGTTCCCTCCTGTTCTCTACAGAGACAGCCAGCACCGCGAGTCTATATACCCATCCATCCTTCACGTGGCCACCTAGTGTCATAAGGGAACAATGGGTTCCCTTATGGGAACCCATTAGGGTTCTGGTGTTTTTAAACAATGGTATTGTTCTGGTGTTTCTGGTCTTGATACAAAATATCAAGCTGTCTGTATTCTGTATTTTCACTTATTACATATATCTTGGGCTTCTATATTAGTATGTATAGATAGATCTGGTTACTTGTAACCACTGTATTGTACAAAATAAATGTAGTACATTAAAAAAAAAAGTCATCCTGGGGCTTCCCTGGTGGCGCAGTAGTTGAGAGTCCGCCTGCCGATGCAGGGGATGCGGGTTCGTGCCCCGGTCTGGGAAGATCCCACATGCCGCGGAGCGGCTGGGCCCGTGAGCCATGGCCATTGAGCCTGTGCATCCGGACTCTGTGCTCCACAACAGGAGAGGCCAGAACAGTGAGAGGCCCGCGTACCGCAAAAAAAAAAAAAAAAAAAAGTCATCCTGGTAGGGATACTGTAGAAACTTTCAAAAATATAATTTATAAATATCTATATACATAAACCAAATGTTTAAAGACACTTGAAATTATGCAAAAGCTCTGAGTTTCCTGTTTCTTCTTACCTGGTAACCTAGAAGTAAATGCCATTATTAAAAATTATACTTTTTCAACTTTTCCTTGAGAAAACAGCTTTGAGCAAGATTATGTTTAGCAATGTAAAGAGCTGACTACATCAAAATCATTAGAAGTCTAATATTTCTTTCCTTTACTAGGTTAGTATAATTTCTTACATTTTCCAGTGTCTTTTTCAAAACTTTTGTTTTCGGTTGTGTTGTTTTTAATCCTTAAACTCTATAAAGTTTCATTAATCTTCAAATCCTTTTCAGGAAACGTCTAAGAGATTTTTCAACCGATATTCCTGTTTTTCTCAACTCAGTCAAAAGAAGTGACTGATCCCTGGACTGTGTGTACACAGAAATGAATGTTCTAATAAACTTTCTTTTCCAACCTGGGATTTAGGAAGTCTTTGACAATGCCAGAGATTAGAACACAACCAAGTTGAATGTCCATGCAGGAGGGCTTCCTCCATGTGGAAATTGCAAATTCAAGGGACATTGAGCAGGAATTCCTTGGCAGTCCAGTGGCTAGGACTCCGCACTTCCACTGCAGGGGGCTCGGGTTTGATCCCTGGTTAGGGTGCTGCCTGGCAAAAAAAAAAAAAAAAAAAAGGACACTGAGCTACTTGAGCCAGCTTAGGAGAATACTGAAGAGGAAAAGAAAAGAAAGGAAAGGTGGTGGGATATAAGAAGAAAAGGGGTAAGATTTAGGCAGATTGACCAGTGAGGAAGTTTTAACTTATTCATAAATTATCTGAAGCAAGTCCCCCTAAGTGATACTAGGAGGGGAGAGGAGGGGAGGGGAGGGGAGGGGAGGAAATTCTGATTAACAGATGGCCCACTTTCTATACGCGGTGTGATGAGGCTTCCAAATGCAATTTAGAATAACAATGCCTCCTTGAAAGATGTTAGTCAAGGGTATCTTCTTAAGTGGATCCATTAGTTGCTAAAATGTCAATAACCTAAAATAGAAAATGAAATACAACAAACTAAATGCTGTATGAAATAAATACTTGTGTAATCACAGTCAAAAACTATTTCAAATCAATTTATAACACAGAATTTTGACTACACGTATTTTGTGGAATGTGTCCTAAGACCTGTGGAAATAAAGGCCAACCACATGAGAACACTCAAAGCCTATTTATTCAGATCTACAAATCATGGCTTGACAGTGCTGAATATCTAGACCTAAGAAGTGATCAAGAATGTTAACAATTAAACTTAAAAAATAGATGCTGTATGTGGCCACTACGTTGTGTACAGTACACAAAATATTTATGAAATACTCCCGTATTCAAAAACAATAATTTTTATAGCAAAGAAGTCACATTACTGAAGAATGAATAAAGTTCCAACATAAGTTTTTGTTGTTTCACTATCTTCTTAATTGCTAGAAAAAAAGAGAAACTGCTAGGACTTCCCTGGTGTCTCAGTAAATAAGACTATGTGCTCGCAATGTGGGGAGCCCAGGTTCAATACCTGATCAGGGAACTAGATCCCACATGTATGCTGCAACTAAGAGTTCACATGCCACAACAAAGGAGCCCACCTGCTGCAACTAAGAAGCCCACCTGCTGCAACTAAGACTGGGTGCAAACAAATAAAAATAAATAATAAGGGCTTACCTGGTGGCGCAGTGGTTGAGAGTCCGCCTGCTGATGCAGGGGACACGGGTTCGTGCCCCAGTCTGGGAGGATCCCACATGCTGCGGAGCGGCTGGGCCCGTGAGCCATGGCCGCTGAGCCTGCACGTCCGGAGCCTGTGCTCCGCAACGGGAGAGGCCACAGCAGTGAGAGGCCCGCGTACCACAAAAAAATAAAAAAATAAAAAATAAATAATAAGCCTGTCTCCTTAAAAAAGAGAGAGAGAGAAAGAGAGAGAGAGAGAGAAACTGCCAAAATTCTTTTTTTTGTTTTTAATTCTTTTTATTTATATATTTATTTTTGGCTGCAGATTGCGGGGTCTTAGTTCCCTGACCAGAGAACTAACCTGGGCCCTCAGCAGTGAAAGTGCAGTCCTAACCACTGGACCACCAGGAAATTCTCCCAAATTTCATTTTAAAAAACAAGCAATAGATATGCATAGATATTTTACCAAAAACAACATACAACTGGCAAATACAGGCATACTTTGTTTTATTGCACTCCGCTTTACTGCACTTTGCAGATGTTTGTTTGTTTGTTTTTAATTGAAGGTTTCTGGCAACTCTATATTGAGCAAGTCTACTGGTGCCATGTTTCCAACAGCATTTGCTTGCTTCATGTCTGTGTCACATCTTGGTAATTCTTGCAATACTGCAAACGTTATCATCATTATTATATTTCTTATGGTGATCTGTGATCTCTGATGTTACTACTGCAAAAACCTTACAACTAGCTAAAGGCTCAGATGATAGTCAACATTTTTAGCAATAAAGTATTTTTAAATTAAGGTATGTATTTTTTTTAGACATAATGCTATTGTACACCTAACAGACTACAGTATAGCATAAACATTACTTTTACATGCACTAGAAAATCAAAAACTTCATGTGACTTGCTTTATTGTGATACTGGCTTTATTGCAGTGATCTAAAACCCAACTCATCATATTTCTGAGGTATGCCTGTAAACAAATGAAAAAATGCTCAACATCATGCAACATCAGGGAAAGGCAACTAAACCATAGTGGGATACAGTTACAGACTTATTTAAAAGGTTAACATTTTCAAAGGCTAACCATACCCACTACTGGCAAGGATATGGAAAAACTGTATGTCTCATACACTGCTAGCAGGAATACAAAAGATCACAATTTGCAATTTCTTAAAAAGTTAGCTACCCACTTACCCTGTAACTCAGGCATTGCACCCGCCCCCACCTCCACCCCACCCCCCACCGCCAAATTAACACAAGATAAATGAAACATGTATGCGAAGAACTAAATTCAAATATCTTAGCAGGTTTATTTGCAACAATCAGAAACTGGAAAGAACTCAAATATGCATAAAAAGACAAAAGAATAAACAAATAGTGGTACACCCACAAACTGTCATACTTCTAAGCAATACAAAAAAAAAGACCAACTACTCATTTAAGCACCATTGATGACTATCAAAATGAGTAAGCCACATGAGGCTACTCAAAGGAAAAAAAGTGTAAACACTTTATGAGTAGAATCATATACAATTCTAAAATGGAAGCTAATCTATTATAATGGAAAGTAAACAAATGCTTGCCTGGAGAGCAGAGATAGTACAGAAGGAGACATTATTAAAGGGCATGAAGTAAAACAGAGGATGATGGAGAGGCTCATTATTATGATTGTGGTGGTGCTTTTATGGATTTACATGAATGTCAAAACTTGTCAAAATGTTAAGTTTAAATATAATCAGTTTGTTGTATGTCACTTATACCTTACTAAAGCTCTGAAAATATGATTCAAAACAGAAAGCTAGATTTCCTACAATTCTGGAAAATTAGTTTGGCAAACCTCTACTGATTCCACCAACTCTTTCCTCATGTCTGGGAGGGATACCTTGCCTTAGTGGTGGCAAATATCAGAAGCAACAAGGCAATTTCCACCAAATTCAATGGGAATGCAGGCTGGGTTACAGAGGGCACAACTCATCTTCACTATCCTCATTTTCCTACACAGCAAGAGATTTGAGGTGAACACACACACATGCTACAGGAATCCACAGAACATTTATAAATTTTTCCTCTCGCAACAGCCTCCCTACACAAAATACACAGTTCTGGAGGCCATGAGAATTTCTGCACCTGCTCATCCTTCATAGCTATAGGGACTGGAACATTGTGGAGGTCCGTTCAAAACAGACACATTCCAACAATCTTGTGGCAGTCTATTCCCCTCCCTATAAAACCAGTGTCCCTGTAACAAATGATTTCCCTGCCCATACAATCATATAACCTATGCTGCCACTATCTGGAATTCTGGACATGAGGGTACATGGCTCCAACACAAGACCTGGGAAACAGATTTCCTTTACCACCTGGACACAATGCAATACTCCCTGTGAACAAGACAGTTTCTTCTTGCTTTAGGAAGCACCAAAGGTTATCACAACAGCCCCTCTACAGACTGACCTCTGAACCAACAAAATACCAACGCATCCAGGTTACAGATAAGGATCACATCCCTGCAGTCTTTTCTTGGAGGCCTTGGGCAGCAATGCCAACTAGGACAAAACTAGAGAGAAGTATACTCTACATCATATTGTTCCCTCTGAGGTACACAGAATTTGGGATCCCACAAGAAAGCTCTTCAGCCCTGTTGTCACAACTCAGTTGTTTTCAAATCACCACAGTGTACAGAATCCCGAGATTAAAGGAGCTTAAACAGTAAGGCCTCCATTTTCACACCAACCAGTACAATGGGAAGAAGGCTATTCCTGGATTGGAGACATGAAGCACAGGAAAATCCCATCACAGCAGTCACGTGAGACTAAAAACATCCCTGAAAAAAGTAGTCCCGGTTGCAAGTCACCAGCAGAGTCCTCTAGGCCAAAAATTGGTCAGATCAGTGAGGTAACCCATCAAACAAATTAGAAAGGAATGAGTGCTCAGGATTATAAAGACTCCCACAAACAAGACAACATCAAGGTTTCCTTCCCTGGACTCGGTGGGGTGGTTCAATGATGCACATCATGAGCACCTGCCACATAGTAGTGGTGAAATGGCTTTTGCTATGGAACTGGCAATGATGTAAACCTGGTAAGTGCCTGGGCAGGTTAAGAAATGCACTGAAGCTCCCATAAACCTGGAATTTAAGTGGTTTATTGGGTGTATTGGCAGATAGCACCCTCATAAGGGATCTCCCCAGTGTTATATTGAACAATCCATCCCTGCACAACTACTCTTTTTCTGAAGTGAACTTTGTGGTATCCGATGAAATAAGACTGAAGGCTGTGAACTCTCCAGTGTGAAATGAGGCTAGTTTGGCTAAAGGTTTCCCACACTTATCACATCCGTAAGCCCATTAACCAATGTGAACATTATGTGTTCTATGAGACTGTAGTTTTAGGTAAAGGATTTCCAACATTTCCTACAACATACGGACTTTCTGCAGTGTGGACACTCCTGTGTTTAATGAACCTGGAGTTTTTAGCAAAGGATTTCCCACATTCACAGCACTTATATGGCTTTGATCCAGTGTGAGTTCTCTGATGTTGAAAAACAGAGCTTGGGCTAACCAACTTCCCAAATTTTCTTTACTTTTATGAGTTTTCTCCAGTGAACTCTCTGATGTCGAAGGACTGAAGAACTTTGGGCAAATGCTTTCCCACACTCACTGCACTCATAAGGCCTTTCTCCAGTGTGAATTCTCCTGTGTTTAATGAAGGCTGAATTATCAGCAAAGGATTTTCCACATTCAGTGCACTCATAAGGCCTTGAACCAGTGTGAAGTCTCTGGTTGACAAAGAGCTTTGATTAAAAGTTTTCCCACATTTGCTGCACTCATAAGGCCTTTCTCCAGTGTGAATTCTCTGATGTTGAAGGAGTGCAGAGTTTTGGCTAAATGATTTCCCGCATTCGTTGCATTTATATGGCCTTTCCCTGGTGTGAACTCTCTGATGTATAATGAAGTGGGATTTCTTGCTAAAGAATTTCCTACATTCCCCACACTCATATGGCCTTTCACCAGTGTGAACTCTCTGGTGTTCAATGAGATGGGACTTGTTGCTAAGTAATTTCCCACATTTCCCACACTTATAAGGTCTTTCTCTAGTATGGACTCTCCAATGTTGAATAAGGTTGGGCTTTTGCCTAAATGATTTTCCACACTCCCCACACTCATAAGGCCTTTCTCCAGTGTGAACTCTCTGATGTCGGAGGAATGAAGAGCTTTGGCAAAATGTTTTTCCACATTCACTGCATTTATAAGGCCTTTCTCCAGTATGAACTCTCCTATGTTTAATGAGTCTGGAGTTTACAGCAAAGGATTTTCCACATTCAGTGCATTCATAAGGTCTTGATCCAGTGTGAAATCTCTGATGCTGAAGGAGCACAGAGTTTTGTGTAAAAGTTCTACCACATTCATTGCACTCATAAGGCCTTTCCCTAGTGTGAATTCTCCGATGTTGAAGGAGGGTAGAGCTTTGGCTAAACGATTTTGTATATTCATCACATTCATATGGCTTTCGTTTCATGTGAACTCTCTTGTGTGTAAAGAGGTTGGAGCACTGAGTAAATGATTTCCCACATTATGTACATTCATAAGGCCTATCTCTAGTGTTATATCTCTGGTGTTCAATGAGGTTGGAGCACTTAGTAAATGATTTCCCATATTCTGTACATTCATAAGGCCTATCTCTAGTGTTACTTCTCTGGTGTTCAATGAGGTTGGACTTTCTGTTAAATAATATCCCATGTTCCCCAGGTTCAAAAGTTTTCTCCATTGTAAACTTTCTGATGCTGACTGACGTTACAGCTTCTCTCACACTGATTACACATAAAACATCTTTCTCTAGTGAGGAGTCTCTGGTGCTGAACAAGTGTGTGTTTGGGGCTGAAAGCTTTTGTGCATTCTTTCCAGTTATGATAAGTTTTTCCCCTCTGAAAGGTCATCCCACACTCAGCTCTGCTGTTCGACCTCTCCCAGTGTGAGTAGCCCATTGCTGGAGAAACTGAGAGCTGGCCAAGAAGTCCTTCCCAAACACCCTGAAGACTAATGGCTTCCCTGACACATGGTACTTGCAGTTCTTCACAAATGAGGCTCTGTCCACATCTCTTCTGAAGGGTTTCTCCCCGATGCACTGCTTCTGATGCTGATGAAGGTTTATGCTTACATACAATTGTTTCCCACATGTTTCACACCTATGTAATTTCTGCTTTGAATGTGTTCCTTGATATTCATTCAAGTACAAAAAGTCTCTCAATATCTGGACACATATTTCACAAGGGTGGGCCTTTTTGAAGGACAGATTTGCCTTGGGACTCCTGATCTGTGACACTCTTTGAATAGAAGTACGCTGCTCAAAAGAAGCCTTCTCATTCTCCACTTCATGGCAACAACCTAAAAGCAAGAAATGTTGGTGAAGTACATGTTGATTTCCGTGGGAGGGGGGAGCTCACACACCAGTGTGTGTCTGACGAACACATGAATGAGTTTGTGTGATTATTTACAAGAACACAGAGTTGGGTTCAATTTGATGACATGGTTGTTAGCAATACTGGGCTATAAAGGCCACAGGATGGGGGAAGACCACATGAGAGAAAAGACACAACCATATGATGTGTCATAGGGAGGAGAGGCAGGGTGAAAAATTAAAGTCGATGGTTAAAAAATTAGTTACAAACAACTGTCAGCAGGACCTTGTCTGCTGCTAACACATGACTGCAATGTAGATGGGTATTTCCAGGCCCAAGAAAACGGGACTGCAACAGAACAGCTGTTGGTCAGGAACATTTTAAGAATGGGTACATGTTTGATTATAGAAAATATATGGGCCAACGTTAGAGAATGCACAGATAAAGCAGTGAGAAAAGTGGGTGATACAGGGAGTTTAGAGACGTGAGGATTAACCACAGGCTGGAATAAAATTGGAAGAATCACAGTGCAGAATTGACAAGTCAGCACTGTTAAGAATGGGGCAGAAAAAGCAAAAATAAGGTGTGGCCACTGGAAGTAGCATCAAAACACTAGTCAAACAGAACAAATTTCTGGTATCACTTGAACACAGGGCTATCATACACTCCCATAGTGCTACTGTACAGCGGCCCTTTGAGCCCATTTGGCTGAGTCTGAATTCATATCCATCCTGTGGACAAACAAGGGCTCTCCACCCCACTTCCAAAATGAACAAGTGTATGGGACCTGGATGATGAAAATAACAGGGGAAAGATACCACCTATGAGCAGCTGACCCATACTCATCACATCATAGGCCAGAGAAAAACATCTAAATACTATTAAGAGAACTTTGGAAAGGGGTCTTGCAAGAAGTCCATGGTCTACATCAGAGAATTAATTCCCAGCACAGGCAGTCATGAGGAAATGTCAGTGAAAAGAAGGAAGTAGAATCTGAGGCGCAAGGATGACATGCATCTGGACAACATCACCCAGAAGGAAGAGGGCAAGTATGGTGGGATACATTAGGCTGAGTGGAAGATTCCTGACCCTGGATCCTTCCAGGGAAGGCTGTAGAGAAGCAGATATGGGGCCTATTCAAGGAGAACAGATGGCAGTGCAAACATCTCAGCCCAACCAACCACAGCAACAACTTAGGGAATTGGGGGAAAAAAGCAGTGACAATGGTCCTGACATGAAAAGGACAGACTTGTCTCTGGGGAAAAGGAAAGGGCAGAGACTAGTTCAGGACATGGGGAAAGGTTTGAGGTTCTTACCCAGGGAGGTTATAAGTGCCAAGTTCTCCAGCATCACATCATGGTACAAGTATCTTTGAGCCTCATCAAGGAGACCCCATTCCTCCCAAGAAAAGGTCACAGCTACATCTTCAAAGTTCACACTGACCTGCCATGATGGTGACAGATAAAACCACAAACAGTCCACTTCTGAGAAGTCACAATCTATTTCCCCACACATCTACCCTATGACTATCCATCACCCAAGCTTCCCAAATCAGAGGATCAATCAGGCCCTGTGACCATGGTGTGGTTTTCTCCCCACGAGCCCACTGATCACTAGGTACAACAACCAGAAGAAGAGGCAGGTGCATGAACATATAGCTCAGCTATAGGCCTGGCATAAAGGGATCCACCCCCTCCTGACAAGCAATTCCCCTGGTGTGGCCATCATCCTGAAATTATCAATGCAGTGCCCTGGAACCATCAGACATGTTCCCTCTTCAAGCACACATCACTCCTTAAACTGTACATCCCTCAGTCTCAGTATCCCACAGCCACACATGACCATGGCCACCAACACCTCACTCTCCCACACCATAGTCATCTCCCTCCCCTCCCCATGTTACTTGTATTTAAATCAGTTCCTCCTAACCCCACCACAGGGCTATGATGGTGGCCTAACACATGACACCTGAGACTGGACCGATGAGACTGACAGCAGTTTCTTAATCACATAAATTCACACCTCTGAGAATAGGACACCACTCACCACAAAGGAGTACATGGGCAAAAACAACACACACAGGGGCTGTGGGATGGAACCTTTCTAGGATGAAGGGGTTGGGATGTTCCAAGGAGGATGTGATTGTCTTATCTGAACAATTCTGAGTGCTGGTAGGGAACTGATACCTGATACAAAGAAGCTCCTGGTTTGCTTTGTAAAAATGGTTGTTAAGTTAGGAGACGTTATCTGAAGGAACACTGTGGGGAGAGGAACTTGCACTCAGGCCATTTGAGGGCACCCAGGTTTCACCAAGCGTGAAGGAAGCACATCATATTGGGTTTAGGCCTTACACCACAACTCGGCAGACAGCATCCACAGTACAACTGGTAAAGTCAAACAGGACCCAATATGACCACAGACCTCCCACAATTCCCAATGGCAGCATCAGAAATCATCTATAAATGCCTTACTGCATGACTCTGATCCTTGCCTCAAATTTAAGGAATAGAACCACGTGTGGATCTCAGATACTCATAGTCCCATGCTACTTCTGTGCTGCCCTTCCTGTCCCTCGGCAATGACAACACTTCTCTGCTCCCTTACCTTCATTCATACTCCAGCCCCATTACTCACCCTCCCCAAGCCTAGTGATTCTCACAGATGACCTTATTTGCTCATGGCCATGTATACCAGGTTGAATGAAGCACCCCAGGCCCTACCAAAGTCCTCACAAATGTTGGTGAGCCTATATAGTGGTGAATAAGCACCAGATCTGGCCTGAGTGTCATATGCATGAATTACCCCTTGCTTCTACATCCATCTCATGTCCACTCTTCTCTTGGAAGCCCTGGCCACCTGTCAGAATTTCTTGTCTCATACACCAAATCTTCATGGCCATTTACCTACATTTATGAAGGCTGACACCATCACCCAGGTACACAAGCATGAGACCCAATCCTCTGACCCCACCCTCCACACCTCTCCCCCTAAAAGCTTTGCCACCACAACCCGAAGCTTGCCTCTCCTAATGTGAGCCACAGGTCATTCACCTTGGTCCACACTCTAGTTACATTTTGGATGTCTCTAACCTGAACCACTCCCAAGAATTCCAAACCTGTATGTTAGATGTTCATTTGATGCCTTTATTCAGTGGTGTCTGAAATATCTCAGACTCTTAACATGGTCCAAAAAAAGCTCCTGCTAAACCCAGTGAATATTACACCTACTACCAACTTGCTCATCTCAACTGATGCAGCTTCCAACCCTACAGCTGCAAAGCCAGGGGTCATCATTGATCCCTGCGTTTCACTCCCTCACCACACATGTTAGAAATCTAGCTGTCCCCTTTAAAAACATGCAGCCAGAATACAACCACATTTCCTAAGGCACGCCCCTGCTCCATTAACCCTCACCTGGACTATGATAGTAGCCTCCACAATGATGCTCCTTCCTCTCTCAAGCCCACAGTCTGTTTTCCATTCTAAACCCAAATGAAACCTGTTAAGGCCTTGGTCACATCCCTCCCTACCGTGAGCCAAACCTCTAGAACGCACACCTGACATCTCAGGCAGTTGTTCCCCTCCTGACTCCAAACCACCTACTATTTATTCCTACCTGTAAAGAGAGGATACCTGTGGTTCCTGAATATTCCTGAGCTCAATTTTACCTCTAAGCATTTGCACATCCTGGTACCATTTCTTGGGTTAGCCATACACACCTGTTTACAATGGTTGCCAGAAATGGGAACGCCTCCATATAATTGTAGCATGGACTTGGGACACTGGGCTTGGAGTTTTTCTGCATCCCCAGACTCAAGGAGGGGGAGAAATGGCATCAAGCATCTCAGGACACCACAATTCCAGGGAACATAGGGGTGAAAGCAGGGCTGGTGAGGCAATGGGACACCCTCTACTTCCCTGTGCAGGTTCCATAGGCACTTCTCTAACCGTGAGAACCTGAGTGAAGAGGCAGGTCCTAAAGGAATGCGTCCATGGTGGGATTTGAGGGGCTCACTGTATGTTCTCCTGCCTGGCCTTGGAGCCAGGTGACCTCAGGCTGGCTGACTAACTTCAGGGCCTCAATGCTTAGTGTTGCCTCTTACCAGCTGTGGGACCCTGAACAAAGATTCAACCTCTTAGGACCTCAATGTCCTTATCAACCCTCTCCACCCTGTTCTTCCTTTAAACGGCTCTTGGGAATGCTCTAACCTCTGACGGGAGATACTATCTTCCTTTATTCGAAACACCCCATGGCCTTTAGAATCCTCACAATAAAGTACAATCCTGGGTCGGTTACACCAGGTCTAACTCCACTAACACTGTTCCCTGTAAGCAGAAAGCTGACCCTAGGTTTCCTGAATCCTCCCGCCTCAGGCCGATTTCCAAGCCTTCGCATCTGCGGGTACCTCTGCCTGTGACCTCTCCCACGTGCCATCACGCTGTCATAAACAGGGCCCCACCCACGACCGCTTCACTGTCCTGTGCACCGTGGCCTGGGCTGCGGGCATGTGAGCAGGCGCCCCGCACTCGGGGCTTTAATGTCCGGTGGAGTGAGGGGTGTGAGGGCCCGGGGAACGAGCGTTTACCTAAGGCGGGTACTTCAAGGCCGCCGCCATCGGACTGTGGGCGGAGCGGGGCCGGGAGCGGCGGAAGAGTCTGGGGGACGCGGGCATAGCGGTCCGTCTCACGGGCCTGGCGCCGGGCACACCAGGCGGCGTCGCCGAACTTCATATCCGCCTCTGTGCCTCGGGGACAGCGCCTCCTCCCGGACCTCCCGTTCCAGTCACTCCGGTCCTGACACAGCGCTCCGGAGCTGAGAAGAACCAGAGCAGTTAAAATGCCTACCTTGGGGGCTTCCCTGGTGGCGCAGTGGTTGAGAGACCGCCTGCCGATACAGGGGACACGGGTTCGTGTCCCGGTCAGGGAAGATCCCACATGCCGCGAAGCGGCTGGGCCCGTGAGCCATGGCCACTGAGCCTGCGCGTCCGGAGCCTGTGCTCCGCAACGGGAGAGGCCACAACAGTGAGAGGCCCGCGTACCGCAAAAAAAAAAAAAAAAGAAAAAAAATGGCCGCCTCGGGGAGGAGGCCGGAAGTCCCGTCCCCTACGAGTTGTGACCAAACGGAAATCCCTTTTTCTGCGCCTTCACTGGCTCAGCGACACAGCCTTCAACGCAGGGCACTCTGGATCCTGCAGTTCCCAGTTTCCAGGAAAAAAGGCCAGGGTCCACCTCAAAGGGCGCCAGGAAATGACTCCTCCCTGTCCACGGCCAGAGCAGTGACTCGACCCTCTTAAAAGGGGCCAAACGTAAGGGTGGTAGGGATGCGTTCTGCAGCTGATCGCCATTAGGCATCCAGGCCATGAATTAGGATGACAAATCCTTCCCAGGATGGCAGGGGCAGCAGTGCAAATTCTGTAACGAAACATTTTGTTCATTTTATCCTGAGTATTTGTAAATTTTTCTTGGTTATAAGGCAAACATTTAAAAACATTTCCTTCATGCCGTTATGATTCTCATTTGTAGAATTGTAATTTATTTCCGGATACTAATCTTAAATATGGCAAACTTGAGGAAGTGTAAATATGCCAGATATTCACGACGTAATTTTTTGAAATTCTTCTATGTAGATAATCGTACATTTTGATATAAATTAAAGGTCTGTAAATCGTTTTCCAGTTATTTTAATTCTTTATTGTCTGTGTCATAGCACCAGCTAGAATGTCCAGTATATTTAATATAAGCACTAATAATGAGAGCCTTGTTTGCTTGCTAATTTTAAACCAAAATCTCTGATTTATTACTAAAATGTTGGTTTATTGTAGTGTTTTCTTTGATACATTTTGACTAATTAATGATATATATATTTTTCTGCATAGTTGTGGTGTTGTTTTCTAATGTGAATTGATCTATTTTTTCTGCATTTATTAAGATAAACGTTTTATAATTCATTAGTATATTGAATGCTATTAATGTATTTTCTAATACTAAACCATTCTTGAATTACTGAGATGCTTTTAACTTGTTCTACATTCTGGAAGTGCAGCTAAATTTAATAAGTTTTATGAGAATGCTATGCTAGTACCATAAAATGAGTTGGGGAATACAAATCTCTGAAAGATTTGGAATAAGTTTGGATTCCTCATTTCAGTGAATAATTCATATAACTCCCTTTCTACAAATCAGGGTCTTCCTACAAATCTGTCAGATAATTTAAAAGTAGGAAGTGTCAAATAGGTGTGATATTTGTTAGTTTGATCAAGAAAGACATGTCTGGGGACTTCCCTGGCGGTCTAGTGGTTAAGACTCAGCACTTCCAGTGCAGGGGGTGAGGGTTCAATCCCTGGTCTGGCAACTGGGATCCTCCCACATGCTGCACAGCCAAAAGATTAAAAAGAAAAAAAAAAAAAAGACATGTCTGGCGGGTTGACTTATTTATGGTTTCATTTTGTTATTTTATTTTTTAATCAGATTTACTGAGTTATAATATAAAACTATAAGACACCAATGTGTACATCGTGCTGATTTGACATATGTATACATTGAAAACAATCCCCCCATCTATTTAATTAAGACATCACCTCATATATTCATCTTGTGTGTGTGTGAGAGAGAAAACATTTAAGTAATACTCTCTACGCATATATCAATTATAAAATACAGTGTTATCCACTATACTCATCGTGTTTTACATTAGATGCTCAGACGTTATTCATTTTATACCTGAAAGTTTGTTTCCTTTCACCAACCTCTCCTGATTTCTTCCACTGCCCCCCTTAACCCCAGTAGCATTTATACTCTCTATTTCTATGAGTTTGACTTTTTAAGGTTCTGCATAAAAGTGATACTATACAGTATTTGTCTTTCTCTGTTTCACTTATTTCATGTGGCACAATGCATTAAAGGTCCATTGATGTTGTCACAAATGGCAAGAGCTCCTTCTTTCTCATGGCTATGTAGTATTCATATATATATATGGGCTCCCTATATATATCACGTCTTCTTTATCCATTCGTCCACTGATGGACACTTAGGTTGTCTCCGTATCTTGGGAATTGTGAAAAATGCTGTAATGAACATGGGAGAGCACATATCAATATCCTGTTTTCATTTCCTTTAGAATTATACCCATATGTGGAATTGCTGGATAGTAGGGTAGTTCTATTTTTAATTTTTTGAGGAAACTCTCTACTTTTTTCCACAGTAGTTGCACTAATTTACATTCCCAGAATCGGTGGACAAGGGTTCACATTTCTCAACATCCTAACACTGTTATCCCTTGTTTTTTGATGACTGCCATTCTAACGTGTGAGGTGATATTTCATTATGGCTTTGCTTTGCATATTTAGTAATGTTGAACACATTTCCATGTACTTGTTGCCCATTTTTATGTATTCTTTGGAAAATATGTCTATACAGTTCCATTGCTCATTTTTAAATTATTTACTTTGCTATTAAGTTGTATGAGTTCTTTATATATTTTAGATATTAACCCCTTATCAGATGTATGATTTTCAAATATTTCCTGCCATTCTGTATATTCCCATTTCATTTTGTTGATGGTTTCCTTTACTATGCAGACGCTTTTTCGATTGATGTACTCCCACTTGTTTATTTTTGCTTTTATTATCTTTGCTTTTTATGTCAAACCCAAAAAAATCAATGCCAAGGCAAATGAAAAGGAGCTTTCACCCTATGTTTTCTTCTAGAAGTTTTATAGTTCCAAGTGATGTGTTCAAATCTTTCGTCCATTTTGAGTTGATTTTTGTGTATGGTGTAAGATAGGGTTACAGTTTTGCTCTTTTGTGTCTCTCTGTTCCCCAACGCCATTTATTGAATAGACAATCCAGTCCTCATTGTGTATTCTTGACACCTTTGGTGTAAGCAAATTCACCGTACGTGCACATGTTTATTTCTGGGCTCTATATTCTGTTCCATTGATCTATAGCTGTCTCTATGCCAATGGTGGGATTTAAAAGCTTAATTCCAATCCCTCATACTATACTGGGAGTATGATTGCATATTTCTAAAATTAAATACACTCTGTAAATATTTATTGTGATTAAGTTCATGCAATAGTCTGTAATGAGACTGTGTCCTTCCCATACCTCCATTCACAGAATCTTTACAATAGCGTCAAGGGTATGTTTCAGTAAATGACAGAGACTTGAATGATTTCCAGTTATCTATGTAGATAACCAACTAACTTTTGCCCCCAGTAGTCATAAGGTCATTTCTAACCCAGTCAGAAATGAATAATTTTATGATGAAACATTAATATGTCATTATTCTTTTGTCTGATGACAAATAGCTGATGGACACTGTTAAGCAATGAAGCCATAGTAAATAAAGCATTTTATTTACCACACTGACATGACCCCACCATGTCACACAGTCAGAACCTTCAAAGTGAGCACTCTCTGACTTGGTTCGCTAACTTTGACTTTCTCAATTACCTCATTTCTTTGCATTTCTGCCCCCTATTCATTTTCCTTTTTTTTTTTTTTTTGTCCATGCCATGGGCTTCCGGATCTTAGTTCCCTGACCAGGAATTGAACCCGGGCCCCCAGCAGTGGAAGTGCAGAGTCCTAACCACTGGACCAGTCCTAACCCTGACCAGGAATTCCCCCTCTATTCATTTTCTATTGCCCTTGCAACAAATTATTACAAACTTAGAAGCTTAAGACAGTTTCTATAGACAACATATAGTAGGATCTTGGTTTTCTACCTACTCTGAAAATCTCTTGTAATTGGTCTTCTGCTGTTCAAAGTGATTACTAATAGAGTTGGATTAATATATACCA
The DNA here is from genome assembly GCF_059928025.1 of Delphinapterus leucas. Taxonomy (NCBI): domain Eukaryota; kingdom Metazoa; phylum Chordata; class Mammalia; order Artiodactyla; family Monodontidae; genus Delphinapterus; species Delphinapterus leucas. The sequence goes on from NC_143148.1 coordinate 1,336,340, forward strand.
CATCTGTTACTAATTTGTGTTTGTTGCCCTTGCTCTTTGTTTGAATTTTTGTCTCACACTCTTTACCTGCTTTATGTGGTTTTCACTGAGTGTTTTATGATTCCATTTTATCTTGTTAGCATATCAGTTATATTTTTAGCTGTTCCTATAGTTTGCAGTAAACATCGACAACTAATCCAAGTCCACTTTCAAGTAACGCTTTTTCCACTTCATGTAGTGTACCTCATAATAATAAAATAATCCCAATTCTTCCCTCTAATCCCTTGTATTATTGATGTCATTCATTTCACTTATATAAAAGCATAAGCATACACACACACACACACACAAGACATGCATACAGATAAGCATACATAATAGAATATGTTGTTTTTATTACTACTTCAAATTGTTATGTTAGATCAATTAAGAACAAGAAAAATAATACTTTTTTATTTTTCCTTCATTTATTACTTCTTCACTGATCTTCTTTATGTAGATTGGACTTTTTGACCTATATCATTTTTGTCATCTCTAAAGTTTTTTAAACATTTCTTGCAAGGCAGGTGCTATGGTCTGAATGTTTGTGTTGTCCCTCCAAAATCTCTGTTGAAAGAATAACCCCCAAAGATGCTAGTATTAGGAGGTGGGGACTTTGAGAGATGCTTCAGTCATAAGGTGATAGAGCCCTCATGGGTGGAATTAGTCCCTTTATAAAAGACGCTCCAGAGAGGCCCCTAGCTCCTTCTATCACATGAGGACACAGCAAGAAACCACCTGCTATGAACCAGGAAGAGGGTTCCCACCAGAGAACTCGACCATGTTGGAACCTGTACTCCACAGCCACCAAACATATGAGAAAAAAATATTTATTTTTTTATAAACTAACAAGTCGGGCTTCCCTGGTGGCATAGTGGTTGAGAGTCCGCCTGCCGATGCAGGGGACATGGGTTCGTGTCCCGGTCCAGGAAGATCCCACATGCCGTGGAGCAGCTGGGCCCGTGAGCCATGGCTGCTGAGCCTGCGCGTCCGAAGCCTGTGCTCCGCGACGGGAGAGGCCACAGCAGTAAGAGGTCTGCGTACCGCAAAAAACCAAAACAAACAAACTAACTAACTGTCTGTGGGTTTTTGTTATAGTATCCCAAATGGACTAAGACAGTAGGTTTACTGGGAACAAATTCCCTCAGTTTTTGTCTTTGAAAGGCTTTGGTTTCCCTGCATTACTGAAGGATAATTTTGATGGTACAGAATTCAAGGTTGACTTATTTTTCATCTCAGCACTTTAAATATTTCACACCTCTCCTCGCTTGCATGGTTTCTGAGGAGATATTGGATATAATTCTTAACTTCATTCCTCAATGAGTATTTTCCCCCTCTGGCTTCTTTTAGGATTTTAAAAATCTTTGATTTCCTGTAATTTCAAAATTATGTCTACATGTCATTTTTTGACATTTATCCTGCTTAGTACTAAGGTTCCTGGATCTGTGCTTCCTTGTCTGACATTAATTTCTTCCTTAACTAAGTATCTTGGACAACTTAATTGTTACTGAGATTGAGTCTCTACTTTGCTCCAAAGACTTAATCTCTGGGCTTCCCTGGTGGTGCAGTGGTTAAGAACCTGCCTGGCAACGCAGGGGACAGGTTCGAGCCCTTGTCCGGGAAGATCCCACATGCTGAGGAGCAACTAAGCCCGTGCACCACAACTACTGAGCCTGCACTCTAGAGCCCATGTGCCACAACTACTGAAGCCTGCGCACCTAGAACCCTAGCTCCACAAGAGAAACCACCGCAATGAGAAACCCATGCACCGCAACCAAGAGTAGCCCCCACTCACCACAACTAGAGAAAGCCCGCACGAAGCAATGAAGACCCAATGCAGCCAAAAATAAATAAATAAATTTATTTTAATAAAAAAAGACTTAATCTCTGATTCTTGCCTCAGAGGTTGAGCCTTGATTTTTCCACTTCATTGAGGAAATCCCTGGCCTTTACACCAGGCAGGTGGGGCAGAAGGTGGGGAGTTGCCAGCAGGTCAACAAGCCTGCATCCTGCCTGCATTGTCCTGCATTGCTCAGGGACCTCCAATGGCAAGAGGGATCCAGAACTCTGGGCAGGGCATCGCCTTAGGGATGAGCAATGGAAACTTTAGGGTCCTTCCTAAATCTCCTTGGCAGACGCCAACACCTTTAGGTGTCTCCTGGGTCCTCAGGCCACCACTGCCCTCCTGCCACCCCCACTCTGTGCCGTACGTGGCTCACCCCTTCCCTGCTGTCCTGAAATGCCACCTCAGATCAAACATGGCCGGTGGCATGGAGCATGTGGGCCTGAGTAAAAGGCCTCACCAGGTTCCCTTGGGAACCTTCCCCCATGGTCACCAGCAGGACCTTCCACCTGGTGTTCCTGGGCACGAGTCCTTCTGAGAAGCCTCACCAGGGATGGAGAGACCCACAGTGACCCCACCAACCAATTGGGATGTCTGGAAAAGCAGCCCCAAGTGGTGGTGAACTCCATGAAGGGTAAATACCTATTGGAGACCATCAGTCAATAATTACAGAAAGGGAAAGATGAAAAGAACTTTGAAGAGTGTTCAGAGAGTGAAAACCCCTTATAATGAACAGGATGCTAAGTTTAGTTTTCCACCAAACATCCAGGGGACCCAAGTAGAATTTTTCAGCTCCTTCTCTGAGCACATCCCACTTTCACAGTGGGAGAATTTATACCTTGGAAATTGGCAAAAGCTACAAAGCAGGGCTAGATTTATTGTTTTACACAATGCCTAGACTTAAGTGATGGAAACAGGGATAATTAATTTTAAAAAATTAGGCAAATGATATGATCAGGAATTGTACAAAAGGCATACAAGGACATCTCTGGTGGCACAGTGGTTAAGAATCCACCTGCCAATGTGGGGACATCGATTCGATCCGTGGTCTGGGAAGATCCCACATGCCATGGAGCAGGTAAGCCCGTGTGCCACAACTACTGAGCCTGTGCTCTAGAGCCTGCGAGCCACAACTACTGAAGCCCACATGCCTAGAGCCCAAGCTCCGCAACAAGAGAAGCCACCGCAATGAGACGCCTGCATACCACAACGAAGTGTAGACCCTGCTCGCCACATCTAGAGAAAGCCTGCGCACAGCAACTAAGACCCATGCAGCCAAAAATAAATAAATAAATAAGAAGATATACAGCATTAAAAAATGCTCAAAATCACAAATCTTGGGCTTCCCTGGTGGCACAGTGGTTTAGAGTCTGCTTGCCGATGCAGGGGACACGGGTTCATGCCCCAGTCTGGGAAGATCCCACATGCCGCGGAGCAGCTGGGCCCATGAGCCATGGCTGCTGGGCCTGCACGTCCAGAGCCTGTGCTCTGCAACAGGAGAGACCACAACAGTGAGAGGCTCATGTACCGCAAAAAAAAAAAAAAAAAAAAAAATCACAAATCTCTAGGGTAATGCAATTAAAACCTCGCTGAGATAGCACTACTCACTTATTAAAAGGGCTGACATTAACGATTGGCATGGATGTTGAGAAACTGGAAATCTCCTACTGTAGGAGAATCTGTAGGGGAATGAAAATGGGAAGTCATTTTAGACCAGTTTCTTAGTTTCATCAGGAGTTACACGTTTATCTACCCAGTGATTCAGACACTGCACTGAGTTATCAATAAAAGATAAAAGAAACATAATCCACATAAAGAACTGATGCAAATGTTTGTAGCAGCTTTATTTTCAAGAGTGAAAACCTAGAAATAACCTAAATGCCCATAAAAAGATGAATGGGTAAACTAACAGTGGTACATCCAGATAAGAATGCTACTCATCAAAAAAATAAAGAGATGAGCTATTCGTTTATATCGCTGATGAATCTCAAATAATTATGAAACAAAGGAACTCAGAAGAAAAACCCAGTAAACAGTTTATGATTCCAACCAGATAAATTCAAAAAAAATGCAAAGGTATCTATTCTAAGGAAAAGTACATCAGTGATTACCTGGAGAGGTGGGAAGGGCAAGGAGAGATAATAATAGGACATGAGGTAAATATGGGCAGTATCAGAACTCTGGTGATGGTTTTGAGATTCATACCTAGGTGAAAACTTATTAACTTGTAATACTTCAAACATATGCAGTTTAGTACATGTAAATTATACTTTAATATAGATTTAAAGATTGTCTCAAGATGAAAAAATCTGTATGTCTCACTCCCTTTGGAAAATAGGTTTGGGAACCATATACTGAATCCAGCAATGCTCTCCTTGTACCGTCTGGGGATCAGTCTTCCCTCAGTGGTAGCAAATATGAAGAGCAATGAAGTACATTTCTACCTGAGTCAACAGGTATGCTGCCTAGATCACAAGAGCTACATCCCCTTTTCTCTTTCTTTCCTGTCTCTGCAGTAAGGGTCTTGAAATGAAATTCACTAGAATCAGTGTATAAACTGATCCTGCACAGGCAATGTCACAGAATCTGGATACACTTTTAGAAGAGGCACATTCCATCTAGTTGGCTGCAATGTCCTCCACTCCCTACTAAACCAGAGTTTCTGTACCAATTATGGTTTCCCCTGGACCCAATGGTCTTACAAATAGCAACATTAGCTCAAAGAATTGTGGACATTGGGAAATATAGTTCTCTGTAGACTTGGAGGAATACACGCCCTCCAACAGTGCCTCAATACCCTATAATCTCTAATTTGAGTAAGGGAAAAAAATTCATGCCCTCAGAAGCACTTGAGGTGAGATTCAATTCAGACCAATGGCCCCTCAGTTTTCTCCACTGCCTCTATACTGAACAAGGAAATTGCACATTCCCTGTACATCTATGCCTTTCTCTCGTGTAAATTCTCCAATCCTCAGAAGGATTTGCTCATAAAAGATTTCCCACATTTAGGGCACTCTTAAGGCCTTTCTCTAGTGTGACCTCTCTCATGACAACGCAGTTTGGAGGTGTTAATAAAAGATTTCCCACATTCACTGCACTTAAAAGGCCTTTCTCCACTGTGAACTCTCTGATGATAATTGAGGGTGGAGCTATGAGTAAATGATTTACCACATTCAGTGCACTTATAAGGTCTTTCTCCAGTGTGAGCTCTCTGGTGTATAATGAGGAGATTTCTTTGGACAAATGATTTCCCACAATCACTACACTCATAAGGCCTTTCTCCAGTGTGAGCACTCTGATGATAACGAAGGCTAGAGCTGCTGGTAAAGGATTTCCCACATTCACTGCACTCATAAGGTTTCTTTCCACTGTGAGTACTCTGATGATAATGAAGGTTAGAGTTGCTAGTAAAGGATTTCCCACATTCACTGCACTCATAAGGCTTCTCTCCAGTGTGATTTCTCAGATGTACACGGAGATGGGTATTAGCGGTAAAACATTTCCCACATTTGGTGCATTTGTAAGGCTTTTCTCCAGTATGAGTTCTACGATGATAACGGAGGGTGGAGCTAGCGGTATAAGATTTCCCACATTCACTGCACTTATAAGGCTTCTCTCCAGTGTGATTTCTCTGATGAACACGGAAGAGGTAATTAGTAATAAAAGATTTCCCACATTCAGTGCATTTGTAAGGCCTTTCTCCTGTGTGAATTCTCTGGTGTTCAATAAGCCCACACTTACTCTGAAAAGATTTCCCACACTCACTACATCCATAAAGACCTTCTCCTGTGTGAACTCTCTGGTGTTGAATGAAGCTATTCCTAAGGGTAAAGGATTTCCCACATTTGCTACACTTATAAGGCTTTTCTCCAGAATGAAATCGATAGTGATTACACAAATAATAGATAGAAGTAAAGGATTTCCCACATTCACTGCACTCATAAGGCCTTTCTCCTCTGTGAACTCTCTGATGATAACAGAGGTTGGAGCTAGTTTTAAAAGCCTTCCCACATTTACTGCACTTATAAGGCCTTTCTCCTGTGTGTAATCTCTGATGATATCTGAGGGCAGACCCAGACATAAAACATTTCCCACAGTCACTGCACTGATGAGGCCTCTCTCCAGAATGAATTCTCTGATGATAACGGAGGGTACTGCTACTGGTAAAGGATTTCCCACATTCGCTGCACCTTACACAAGGCCTTTCTCCAGAATGAACCCCCAGATGATAACAAAAGTTGGATTTAGAGGTAAAAGATTTCCCACATTCACTGCACGTATAAGGCCATTCACTAGAATGAATTTTCTGATGGTAACGAAGAATAGCAGGAGTAATAAAAGTTTTCCCACATTCACTGCACTCATAAGGCCTTTCTCCAGTGTGAGTGCTTTGATGATAATGGAGGTTAGAGCTACTGGTAAAAGATTTCCCACATTCACTGCACTCATAAGGCTTTTCTCCAGTGTGAACTCTTAGATGATAATGGAAGTTAGAGTTAGTGGTAAAAGATTTCCCACATTCGGTGCACTCATAAGGTTTTTCTCCTGTGTGAGACCTCTGATGATATCTGAGGGCAGCCCTAGAGACAAAAGATTTCTCACATTCACTGCACTCATAAGGCCTTTCTCCTGTGTGATATCTATGATGAGAAATGAATGCAGACCTAGACATAAAAGATTTCCCACATTCACTGCACTCATAAGGCCTTTCTCCAGAATGAACTCTCTGATGATATTGGAAAGCATTGGTAGAGGTATAAGACTTTCCACATTCACTGCATTTATAAGGCCTTTCTCCCGTGTGAGATCTCTGATGAGAACGGAGGGTGCGGTTAGTGGTAAAGGACTTCCCACATTCACTGCACTCATAAGGCCTTTCTCCTGTGTGAGATCTCTGATGATAAATGAGGGCAGACCTACAGGTAAAAGATTTCACACAGTCACTACACTTATAAAACCTTTCTCCAGAAAATACTCTCTTATGTCGAATGAACACAGAGCTATGGGAAAAAGACTTTGCACAGTCACTGCACACAGAACTGTTTTCTCCACTGTGCAATCTCTGGGGGTAAGTGAGGACACATTTTTGAGTTAAGGATTTCCCACATTTGCTACAATTGTCCTGTCCTGAACCAGTATAAATTTTTCGATGTTGACTGATGGTTGAGCTTTGTCTAAAGGATTTGTCACTTCTGCTAAACACATGAAGCCTTTCTCTAGTGTGTACTCTCAGGTGCATAACAAATGCGGATTTGTACCTGAATGTTTTCCCACATTCACTGCACACAAAACACTGTCTTTCAGTGTAGGCACACCAGTCCTGAACAAGTGTGTGTTTGGGGCTGAGGGCTTTCTTGCATTCTCCCCAGGTGTGATTATTTTTCCTGCCTTGTGAAGTTGACCCACACTGGGTGATTTTGCTTGGCTTCTCAACAGTATGAGTGGTCTGCTGCTGCAGATATCCCATGCTGGCCGGGATCTTCCTAGAAGTAAGAGGCTTCTGTGACACTTGGAATCTGTGGCTCCTGAAAAATGAAGCCCTGTGTACAATGCTATTCAAAGGCATATAAAATTTTGTTGCACATGCCCCACATCTCAACAGTTTATGGCTGTGTTGTGTTCCCTGATGCTCGGCCAACTGGAAAATGTCTCTCAAGACTGGACCACACATCTCACAGGGGTGTGTCTTCTGGGAAAATGGAGCTGCCTTAGGAGACCCAGCCTGTGACACTCCTACAGGAACAGTTTCTTCACAGGGTGTCTCCTCACCTTCTGCTCCACAGCAGCAACCTGAATGCAAAGAAACACTCTTGAAGTACACATTGACTCCATAGAGAGGGAGCTAACTCACCACAAATGTGCAGCTATCTCATCTAAGAATGCATCTTTTCAAGCAAATGGGATACTTTTCAAGACTAGGGATCTGGAAATCAGTTTAAGCAGCAGCTGCTGTGCATTCCTGGGTCCTTACAATATGAAAATGATAGAGACCTCAACAGGGGAAGGATACAAAAATAGGGTGTGACATAAGGAAGAGAAGCAGGGTCTAGTGCTTGTTTCTCTGACCACAGCTTCCTGCAGGACCTTTTCTACTCCTGATGTGAAGCACAGTAGAAGGGTGTGATCAAGGCCATGAAAACACAATCACAACAGATTATGTGCTTTTTGAGGTCAATTTAAGCATATGTTCACACACCTCACAGCAGAACATATGAAAGGCAAGGTTACAGAGTAATAGAGAAAGGGTGGTGAGATGTGGAGTCCAGAGAGGTAGAGATTATCACTTGGCTGGAAATCACAGTAGAAATGACAAAGTAGTTGAACTGACAGGTTGGCAAAGGGTCAAAGGTGGAGGCATAAAGGTAGAAATGTGGTGTGGACACTGGCAATGGCACCAAAATTCTCGTTGAACGAGGACAGGTTCCTGGTATAGTCTTTGTTGTTTTTTTTTAAAAAAGATTATATATATATATATATATATATATATGCTGATTGGCTGCGTTGGGTCTTCATTGCTGCACACAGGCTTTTTCTCTAGTTACGGTGAGTGGGGGCTGCTCTTGGTTGCGGTGCGCAGGCTTCTCATTACAGTGGCTTCTCTTGTTGCGGAGCATGGGCTCTAGGCAGATGTGCTTCTGTAGTTGTGGTGCACAGGCTCAGTAATTGTGGCTCGTGGGCTCTACACTGCAGACTCAGTAGTTGTGACGCACAGGCTTAGCTGCTTTGTAGCATGTGGGATCTTCCTGGACCAGGGCTGAAACCTGTGTCCCCTGCATTGACATGTGGAATTTTTTTTTTTTTTTTTGCGGTACACGGGCCTCCCACCGCCGCAGACCCTCCTGTCGCGGAGCACAGGCTCCGAACACGCAGGCCCAGCAGCCAGGACCCATGGGCCCAGCCGCTCTGCGGCATGTGGGATCCCCCCGGACCAGGGCACGAACCAGCATCCCCTGCATCAGCAGGCAGACTCCCAACCACTGCGCCACCAGGGAAGCCCAACAGGTGGATTTTTAACCACTGCACCACCAGGGAAGTCCCTGGGTTCCTGGTATATTCTTAACATGGCCCTTATGTCACAGTCTCCCCAGCTGTAGTTCACCAGAACCAGGCCAACTCTGAGCCCACCTTGCCATGGCTAGAGCCATGTCCATCCCATGATTCACAAAGGACTCTTCTAAGAGTCCTTTACCTTACTTTGCCCTAAGCCCTAACTGTGCAACTACCTGGGACCAAGCACTGAAAGAAAAAGGACAAGTGAATGGCCAGCACTTTCCCAGAGCAACTCAGCACACAGCAGACCCAGGAAAGAGCACAAGGTGAGTGACGTCAACAAAACAGTAGAATAGGAGATACCGCCCTTCACCACCAATTAAACAGTTATCCATGAAGGAAATTAATTAGCCCTGGAAGGCTCGAGAGTCCAATTAAGAAGACACTACAACAGAGTGGAGCATTAAAAAAAGGAGTATGCACACAGAAAGGATTCCTGGAGAGACTGTCTTAGCAGAGACATCTGGAGATGAGTAGGAAATGGAGGCCAGGCTATCACTGGGCTACCTCTATCAGCCACAGGTTGGGTGCCATTGCAGTCCCAAGTGGCCTGCACTGCAGAAGACCCCAGTTGCCTGCTCTACAGTGGACACTGGAGATTTCGCCACTGAGTTATCCAACAACCATGACCATAGTAGATGCCCTGGTGAGTATGAAGCTACTGGGCCACCCCTCAGTTGGACCTGCTGTACCAATCCAGGATCAGGGCTGCCACACCCCCCAACCCTGTACATGTCCTGGAAAAGAGGTGCTGCACCTGCTGTGTGTGTCGGCATTCCAGACCCTGACTCCACAGCTAAACCATGTACTCCAGTGTGTCAGGCACTGGAGACAAATTCACTATAGACAAGCCAGCTCCACAGACCCACAGCCACCATCTACATGTGCAGCCAGACACAGACTCCATGGCTGCTCCCTGCATAGCCACACATCACAAACCAAAGCCAAGGGCTTCCCTGGTGGCACAGTGCTTAAGAATCTGCCTACCAATGCAGGAGACACGGGTTCAAGCTCTGATCCAGGAAGATCCCACATGCCATGGAGCAACTAAGCCCATGCGCCACAACTACTGAGCCTGCGCTCTAGGGCCCACAAGCCACAACTATAGAGCCCACGTACCAGAACTACTGAAGCCTGCGCACCTAGAGCCCGTGCTCTACCACAAGAGAAGCCACCACAATGAGAAGCCTGCTCACGGCAATGAAGAGTAGCCCCCGCTCACCACAACTAGAGAAAGCCCGCCCGCAGCAACGAAGACCCAAGGCAGCCAAAAATATAAATAAAATAATAATAATAAAAAACCAAAGCCAAGGCTGCTGAAGGCTATCCAGTGACCCAGACCCCAGAACCACTGTCGCTCCACAAGTGCCTGTACACAACATCCCAGTTCTGTGGATGCTTAACAGACACCCACATATTAGACACCAGTGCCACTACAACCAATAGGGTTCCCAAGAGCCGACTGGGCACCAGGAGGGATCCCCTTGCCCACAAAGTACTCCACAGGAGAAAAAGAGATCAGGAATTCCTCAGCAGTCTTCTCCACCAAATTTGGACACCCTCAGCCTGGTTGATTGAGGACTCCTGATATCTTTGCTGACACTGACTTCAGGTGAAGAAGCTGCACAGAGACCAACACAGCTGGGCCTTCCCCGGAGCCAGAATGACCACAGCCCAATGTTGCACTCACCATCAGTGGAGGTCTTTCCCCACCAACACTGTAATGCGATGGGAAAAAATGACTACACCATCAAATCAGCAGACATAAATGCAAGGCTACAGGAAACACAACAAATCAATGAAATATGAAACCAATACAGAAATACCATAATTTATCAGAAAACACACCCAAGGAAATGGAGATCTACAAACGGTCAAAGAATTCAAAATTATTGTTTGAACAAAGTTCAGTGAAGCAACAAAACACAGATAGACAATTCGACAAAGTAAGGTAAACAATACACAAAGAAAACAAGTTGCTCAACAAAGAGACAGAAATGAAAAAGAACAAAACTGGCTGGCTGAGGGTGCACTGAGACAGTCCCTGGCTGCCACACCTAAGAGCTGCAGGGGACAGGTTCACCTTTATCCAGTTGCCTATAGGTACCAGCACCCACTAGGCTCATGAACGTTGGCTGAGAGGAACAAAAGGATGGAGAAATCACCCCACACTTTCAACCAATGATACTGCAATTTCTAGCATGCCCACTCTCCGAAAAGACACTCAGATGTGAAGAATCAACAGATGAATTGATAAATGAATATGTGGGAAATGCCTATCAAACCACTGATGGGATTTTTTTTTTACTTTTTTTATTGGAGTATAATTGCTTTACAATGTTGTATTAGTTTCTGCTGTACAATAAAATGAATCAGCTATATGTATACCTATATACCCTCCCTCTTGGACCTCCCTCCCACCCCCCCATCCCACCCATCTAGGTCGTCATAGAGCACTGAGCTGAGCTTCCTGTGTTTTATAGCATGTTCCCACTAGCTATCTATTTTATGCACGTAGTGTATATATGTCAATCTTAATCTCCCAATTCATCCCACCCTCCCCTTCCCCCCGGTGTCCACATGTCCATTCTCTACATCTACCTCTCTATTCCTGTCCTGCAAATAGGTTCATCTGTACCCATTGATGGAATTATTAATGTGATACCACAGGCAGCTAAGAAGACACATCAAAATAAGAAGAAATGGAGCAATACCAGATCATTATATATATGATCACACACATACATATACATACAGACACACAACAAATAAATCCTCTTAATACCAGTAGGGTGTCAACCAATATGTGGGAAGGAAAACTGTCTCTACACTGACTGTCCATATTGCACTGGTTTTTCAGCAGGACAATTCTATTCGGTCTCTGAAAGAAAACTTCCTACAGCAATGAAATAGCACAACCACCTTGTGTTTTAACAGTCTGCTCTTACCCATTACCAGAACAATTTATGTGTTCTTACACCTTTGGACTTGTATGGGTATTAAAATCTTCAAGAATAATGAAAGCAACCAGAACCAAAATGGTATATATATGAAGTATATGCCTTAGGCATCTATTTTGAGACTAGATGGAAACTAGATGGAAATATTGAAGACACTTTAAAAAAAATTTATACAGCAAGTTGTTATTAATCTGTTTTATACATATTAGTGTATATATGTCAATCCCAATCTCCCAATTCATCCCACCACCACCCCCTGCACTTTCCTCCCTTTGTGACCATACATATATATTAACTCATATATGTGGAATCTAGAAAAATGGTACAGATGAACAGGTCTGCAAGGCAGAAATAAAGACACAGATGAAGAGAACAAAAGTATGAAGACCCATTTAAATTGCAGGAAAGATGCTTTGCTTTTGTCAAAGAATTATGAATATAGGCTTAAGCTTAAGAAGTTTCTTTTATTGTACTTTTGTTCTACTTTTGTGTTCTGAATGTTCAAACACAAAATTCTTGTGTTAGAAGAGGCATTTCAACAAATACGTGTTGAGAAAGAGTAGTCCCAATAATCTGATGACTTTATTTCTTGTTTACCTAAAAGTTAGTCATTTGAAAGTTTGTTTAGATTCAAGATCCTTGGTACACTCACATGTTAGGACTGATGAAAATCATTCCAAAAGAGCTATACTGGAATACATGTAGGAAATGCTTTGACTAGTTTAATATAAAACCGTATAATAAAATGGAAATTTCATGTACTTGCAAAAATTCTGAGTTGGTAAAATTACTTTCATCTATAGGGCATGAAGCCTGTTGGTAAAATTATTTTCATTTGTTGAGCATTAATTGTAATAAAATGATGACACTCTTCCATTTAAAACAAACAAACAAACAAATGAGTCCACAGAAATTTTGGTGCTGAAGAATACAAAGAAACAAACAACAAAGCACAATGGAGAGAGTATCAACAGCCAATTTTATCAAGCAAAAGTAAAAATCTAGGAACATGAAAACAGGTGTTTCAATTATCCAGTGAGGGGGAGAAAAAAGGAAAAGAATGAAGTAAAGAAAGCCTATGAGGATTATGAAATATAAAGCAAAACATTATTTGTATTTTTAGAGCCCTTGAAAGATAAGACAGAAAGTGGTAGTGAGAACATTTAAAGAAACAATGGTTGAAAACTTTCTAAATCCAGGAAGAAGAGTAGATGTCCTGATGCTCACAGGTTCGATCAAAGGGAACTTCACTGAAGCACATAAAAAAACTGTCAAAAAGCAACTACAGGGACTTCTCTGGTGGCACAGTGGTTAACAATCCACGCTCCCAATGCAGGGGGCCCAGATTCAATTTCTGGTCAGGGAACTAGATCCCACATACATGCTCCAACCAAGAGTTCACATGCCACAACTAAGGAGCCCGTGTGCCGCAACTCAGAATGCAGCGAGCCACAACTAAGGAGCCTGCCTGCTGCAACTAAGACCCAGCACAACCAAATATATAAATAAATGTTAAAAAAAAAAAAAAGCAATTACAGAGAATTCCCTGGTGGTCCAGTGGTTAGGACACAGCACTTTCACTGCTTGGGCCTGGGTTCAATCCCTGGTCGGGGAAATAAGATCCCACAAGACTTGCAGTGCAGGAAAAAAAAAAAGGCAATTACATATTATTCAGTCATTAAAAATTAATGAAATAATGCCATTTGCAGCAACATGGATGAACCTAGAGATTATCATACTAAGTCAGGTAAATCAGAGAAAAAAACAAATATTATGTGATATCACTTACATGTGGAATCTAATAAAATAGTACAAATGAACTTTACATACAGAATAGACACAGACTTACAGACAAAACTTATGGTTACCAAAGGGGGAAGTGGGGGAGGGATAAATCAGGAGTATGGGATTAACAGATGGACACTGGCATATATAAAATAAACAACAAGGATTTACTGTATAGTACAGGGAACCATATTCAATACCTTGTAATCAACTATAATGGAAAAGAATTAAAAAAAATATATATATATATCACTTTGCTATACACCTAAAGAAAAAGCAATCACAAATAGAAAATTTTGAAAGCAAGCCATGCAGCACAGCCAAAAACATAAACAAATAAAATAGGTCTCAAGATATATATTTTTTAAAGTGAAAAATTTAGAGCAATAAATGCTCATGTTTAGAAAAAGAAAGACCTCAAACAAATTTATGTCTCAAGGAACTAAAGAAAGAACAAATTACACCCAACATTACCTGAAGAAAGGAAATAAGAAATATCAGAGCAGCAATAAATAAAACCACAAACTAGAAAAAAGAGAAGATAAAGAACACAAGTTCTTTTTTGAAAAGACAAATAATTGACAAGCCATTAGGTACACAAAGAAAAAAGAGAAAAGACTAAAAAATACCAACACCCATTTATGATTAAAAACTCTCCAGAAAGTGGGCATAGAGGGAACCTACCTCAACATAATAAAGGCCATATACGACAACCCCATAGCAAACATCATTCTCAATGGTGAAAAACTGAAAGCATTTCCTCTAAGATGAGGAACAAGACAAGGATGTCCACTCTCACCACTGTTATTCAACATAGTTTTGGAAGTCCTAGCCACAGCAGTCAGAGAAGAAGAAGAAATAAAAGGAATCCACACTGGAAAAGAAGAAGTAAAGCTGTCACTGTTTGCAGATGACATGATACTATACATAGAGAATCCTAAAGATGCTACCAGAAAACTATTAGAGCTAATCAATGAATTTGATAGAGTAGCAGGATACAAAATTAATGCACAGAAATCTCTTGCATTCCTATACACTAATGATAAAAAATCTGAAAGAGAAATTAAGGAAACTCTCCCAGTTACCATTGCAACAAAAAGAATAAAATACCTAGGAATAAACCTACCTAAGGAGAAAATAAAAGACCTGTATGCAGAAAACTATAAGACACTGATGAAAGAAATTAAAGATGATACAAACAGATGGAGAGATACACCATGTTCTTGGATTGGAAGAATCAACATTGTGAAAATGACTATACTACCCAAAGCAATCTACAGTCAAACTACCAATGTCAATTTTCACAGAACTAGAACAAAAAATTTCACAATTTGTATGGAAACACAAAAGTCCACGAATAGCCAAAGCAATATTGAGAAAGAAAAGTGGAGCTGGAAGAATCAGGCTCCGGGATTTCAGACTATACTACAAAGCTACAGTAATCAAGACAGTATGGTACTGGCACAAAAACAGAAATATTGATCAATGGAACAGGAAAGAAAGCCCAGAGATAAACGCACGCCCATATGGTCACCATATATATATATATATATATATATATATTTTGCAGTATGTAGGCCTCTCACTGTTGCGGCCTCTCCCATTGCGGAACACAGGCTCCGGAGGTGCAGGCTCAGCAGCCATGGCTCACGGGCCCAGCCGCTCCCCAGCATGTGGGATCTTCCCGGACCGGGTCACAAACTGTATCCCCTGCATCGGCAGGCAGACTCTCAACCACTGTGCCACCAGGGAAGCCCTGGTCACCTTATTTTTGATAAAGGAGGCAAGAACATACAATGTAGAAAAGACAGCCTCTTCAATAAGTGGTGCTGGGAAAACAGGACAGCTACATGTAAAAGAATGAAATTAGAACACTCCCTAACCCCATACACAAAAATAAACTCAAAATGGATTAAAGTCCTAAATGGAAGGCCAGATACTATAAAACTCTTAGAGGAAAACATAGGCAGAACACTCTATGACATAAGTCATAGCAAGATCTTTTTTGACCCACCTCCTAGAGAAATGGAAATAAAAACAAAAATAAACAAATGGGACCTAATGAAACTTAAAAGCTTTTGCACAGAAAAGGAAAACATAAAGACAAAAAGACAACCCTCAGAATGGGAGAAAATATTTGCAAATGAAGAAACTGACAAAGGATTAATCTGCAAAATTTACAAGCAGCTCATGCAGCTCAATATCAAAAGACAAACAACCCAATCCAAAAGTGGACAGAAGATCTAAACAGACATTTCTCCAAAGAAGATATACAAATTGCCAACAAACTCAAGAAAGGATGCTCAACATCACTAATCATTAGAGAAATGCAAATCAAAACTACAATGAGGGGTCTTCCCTGGTGGCGCAGTGGTTAAGAATCCGCCTGCCAATGCAGGGGACGCGGGTTTGAGCCCTGGTCTGGGAAGATCCCACGTGCTGCTGAGCAGCTAAGCCTGTGTGCCACAACTACTGAGCCTGCGCTCTAGAGCCCATGTGCCACAACTACTGAAGCCCGCGCACCTAGAGCCCATGCTCTGCAACAAGAAAAGCCACCGCAATGAGAAGCCCGTGCACCACAATGAAGAGTAGCCCCCACTCGCCGCAACTAGAGAAAGCCCGCGTGCAGCAACGAAGACCCAATGGAGCCATAAATAAATAAATAATTTTTAAAAAAAGAAAAAGCTACAATGAGGTTATCACCTCACAGCAGCCAGAATGGCCATCATCAAAAAAATCTACACACAATAAATGCTGGAGAGGGTGCGGAGAAAAGGGAACTCTCTTGCACTGTTGGCGGGAAAGTAAATTGATACAGCCATTATGGAGAACAGTATGGAGCCTCCTTAAAATACTAAAAATAGAACTACCATACGACCCAGCAATCCCACTATTGGGCATATACCTTGAGAAAACCATAATTCAAAAAGAGTCATGTATCACAATGTTCATTGCATTTCTATTTACAATAGCCAGGACGTGGAAGCAACCTCAGTATCCATCAACAGATGAATGGATAAAGAAGATGTGGCACATATATACAATGGAATATTACTCAGCCATAAAAAGAAATGAAACTGAGTTATTTGTAGTGAGATGGATGTACCTAGAGTCTCTCATACAGAGTAAAGTAAGTCAGAAAGAGAAAAACAAATACCGTATGCTAACACATATATATGGAATAATAATTAAAAAAAGATTCTGAAGAACCCAGGGGCAGGACAGGAAATAAAGACACAGATGTAGAGAATGGACTTGAGGACACGGGGCGTGGGAAGGGTAAGCTGGGACAAAGTGAGAGAATGGCATGGACATATATACACTACCAAATGTAAAATAGATAGCTAGTGGGAAGCAGCCGCATAGCACATGGAGATCAGTTTGGTACTTTGTGACCAGCTAGAGGGGTGGGATAGGGGTGGTGGGAGGGAGATGCAAGAGGGAGGAGATATGGGGATATATGTATTTGTATAGCTGACTCACTTTGTTATAAAGCAGAAACACACCATTGTAAAGCAGCTATACTCCAAAAAAAGATGTAAAAAAAAATAATAAAATTAATTTTGCAAAAAAAAATCAGAAATTAAAAACACATTACAACTGATAACACAGAAATGCAACCGATCATTAGAGACTATTATGATGAGTTAAATGCCAACAAACTGCATAACCTAGGAGAAATGAATACAGTCCTATGAACAAACAACCAAGACTGAATCATGAGGGAATTCCCTGTTGGTCCAGGGATGGTATGAAAAAAAAAAAAAAAGAAATGAATGGGATGAAAATCCCAGGACCAGATACATTCACTGGTGAATTCTAGAAAACATTTAAAAAGAATTAGCATCAACCCTCCACAAACTTCCAAAATTGAATAGGATCAACAACTTCTGAAATCATTTTATGAGGCCAGCATTACCCTGCTACCCAAGGACACTACATGAAAAATGCAGACCAATATTCATGATGCACACCTAAACAGAAATCCTCAATAAAATACTACCAAACCAAATTCAACAGCACAAGAAAAAGATAATATACCCTAATTAAGTCTGATTTACCCTTGGGATGCAAGGATGCCTCAAGGTACACAAATCAACGTATGTAATACCCCACCACCCTAGCAAGTGGAGTATAAAATCATATGATCTTTTCATGATATAAACTCTCAACAAATTCGGTACAGAAGGAACGGACTTCACCATGATATACTCCATATAATATGACAACTCACAGCCTACTTCATATTCATGGTAGAAGCTAAAAACTTGTTCTCTGTAATCAGGAACAAGACAAGGACGGTCACTTTCTCATCACTTTTATTCCACAGGGTACTAAATTCTACACAGAACAATTAGGCAACAAAAAGAAATAACAGACATTTAAATCTGAAAAGCAAAGTCTTCTCTGCAGATGACATGACCTTATGTATAGAAGACCTTAAAGAGTCTCCCACCAAACTGTTAGAATGAATAAGCAGAATCAGAAAGCTGCAGGATACAAAATCAACATACAAAAATCACTCGCATTTCAGCACAATAACAATGGACTATCTTGAAACAAAGAAAGCAATCACAGTAATAGCATCAAGACCAATAAATACTTAGGAAGAAAATTAACCTAGGAGCAGAAAAATGTGTACAATGAAAATTATAAAACACTAATAAAGGAAATTAGAGATGGAAACAAATGAAAATACATCCAATATTCATGGATTGGAAGAATTAGTACTGTTAAAATGGCCATAAGGGAATTCCCTGGCAGTCCAGTGGTTAGGACTCCATGCACTCACTCACTTCCGAGGGCCCAGGTTCAATCTCAGTTCGGGGAACTAAGATTCCCAAAAGCCTGACTTCCCTGGTGGCCCAGTGGTTAAGAATCCGCCTGCCAATGCAGGGATCACGGGTTTGAGCCCTGGTCCGGGAAGATCCCACATCCTGTGGAGCAACTAAGCCCGTGTGCCACAGCTACTGAAGCCCACGTGCCTAGAGCCCATGCTCTGCAACAAGAGAAGCCACCGCAATGAGAAACCCGAGCGCCAAAACGAAGAGTAGCCCCTGCTTGCCGCAACTACAGAAAGCCCGCATGAAGCAACGAAAACCCAATGCAGCCAAAAATAAATAAATCAGTCAATAAATTTACAGAATAGCAAGGACTGGGGCTGCAGGAGAGAAGATGACAGTGCAAATACCCCAGCCTTCTACCTACCACAACAACTACACAGACTACTGGGGAAACAAGCTGTCCCTACACCACATGGGTGGAGAGAACACGTCCTTCGGGAAGGGGGGATGAGGGTGAGGAAGGATACAGAGCCTAGCCCAGGTCACTGGGGAGGGTGAGGGTCTTACCCAGCGAGGATATAAGTGCATAGATGTCCAGCGTCACACTGAGGTACAGGCGTCTCTGAGCCTCATCAAGAAGCTTCCACTCCCCCCAGGAGAAGCGCACAGCAACATCCGGAAAGGTCACACCACCCTGTCATGAAGGGGATAGATGAAAGCTTGAACATTCTCCCTCTGAGAACCCACAATCCATCTCCTCATATATCTATTCCAGTCATCCTCCACCAGAGCTCCCCACCTGAGAGAGGATGCCAGGCCCTGGTGCAATTGACTCCCTCTGTCTCCTCACAGCCCATTAATCACTTTGCTCAGTCCTCAGCAATAACAGGTAGGGGGGCACATAGATGCTATCTAAGCTCTGGGCTTGACCTGCAATGTCCCGTCCCTCCAGCCAAGCAATTCCCCTGGGGTCTCCCAAATTGTGGGAATCCAGACACAGCCAAATGTCAGCTCATTCTTCACCGGTACAGCCTCAACAGCAGGGCCTGGGGGCCATCAGCTCACACTTCCTCTCCATGTGCACATCATTCTGTAGATGACATTTCTCTCACAATTTCAGACCCTACAGTTGCGCTTCCACAGCACTGCCACATCCATGCACCACACCATAGAATTCTCCCTGAACATACCCACATATTTGGCGCTTGACATCCAGAAAGGGCTTGAGAAATTCAAACAAGATTCGGTACAGGGCTTCCCTGGTGGAGCAGTGGTTGAGAGTCTGCCTGCCGATGCAGGGGACACGGGTTCGTGCCCCAGTCCGGCAGGGTCCCGCATGCCGCGGAGCGGCTGGGCCCGTGAGCCATGGCCGCTGGGCCTGCGCGTCCGGAGCCTGTGCTCCGCAGCGGAAGAGGCCGCAGCGGTGAGAGGCCCACGTACCGCAAAAAGAAAGAAAGAAAAAAAAAAGATTCGGTACAACCCCAGTCCTCTGATGGATCCAACACCAGAGTAAGCCACAAACGCTGCTTAGAAGCTCTCCCCAACTGCCTCTAATCTTTGCTTCAGTATTAGCCACCCAGAACCACATGTGAATTTCATATTCCCTCAAATCTCTTCAACATTTTTTACCGCCAGTTTTGCCCTTTCAGCAGCCACAACACTCCTCTCTGTCTCAACTCAACCTTTGTAAAAACAAAACAAAACAAACAAAAAAACCCAGTCTTAAATATCTTCCTGCCAGTCACAGTGACCCACAAATGACGACATTTGCCACAGACCATATCCACTAGCAAGCCTCAAACGTCCCAGACCCCGTCAAAGCTCACCACAAAATTCTGGAGAAGCCACATAGTAGTAATACTAAATAAGCAACCGACCCAGTCTCACTGCCTTCTTGTCTCAATTATTCCTAAGTCTCCTCAGCTGTCACTCGTCCACTCATCCCATAGAAGCCTCGGCCTCCCGCCAGATCAAACTCTCTCCCATACCGTTCCCACTGCCACTTCTCTACCTCACTTGGGTTTGCAATGCCCAGCAAACCAACCAGGCCCTGAGCCAGAGAACCACTCCTCAGCACACACCAGTCTTTCTGACCTACTAATACCATGGCCACTATAACCTGTACTCCCCTCCTAAATGTGATCCACAGCTCCACCCTGGTCCACACAATGGCCATCACTTTTTAAAGTTTCCATTCCTGAACGCCTTCCCCAGTTTTCCAGACCTGCCTGTCCATCTGCCCACTTGTTGCCTACACTCACTCTTCTCTGAAACATCTCAGACTCTTTGACAGAGCCAAAACAACCTTGTGATATTTCCAAGGAAAATTAACCTGCTGCTGACGTCTCCATCCAGTTGATGAAGCTTTCATCCCTTTGTCTAATAAGGGCCAAAAACCGTCCGGTCATCCATCACTACTTCCTTTCTGTCACCAGCAACACCCACAATCGGCTTGGCCTTTCTCCGAAACTGAATCCAGAACTTATCACACTCCAGGACAGTCACTCTGGTCCATCAACACTCACCTAGGTTATTGCAATTAATCTTCCTGCGTTTCCTGCCTCCCCCCTTACTCCCACAGTTGATCTCTTGTCTGCAACTAGTTGTAGCCTCTTTTGATCTGGGGAAGACCACCTCCCACCTGCGATTCAAACCTCACATTTCTTGTATAACAGATGGCCGACTTCTCAAGCAGCAACACTGCAGGCTTGACTCTGGCCCCACTGCATCTTGCTTCTAACAGAAAGCACAGAGTTGCTGTACCCCGGTCCCGACCTCCAACCTTTCCGTGTATCCTCCTCTCCGCCTGTAACCCTCTTCTACACGCGACCACACACTATCTGTCGGGAACAGAACTCCACCCACGACCGCCTCACCGTCCTGGACACCGCGGCCGGAGCTGAGGGCAAGTGAGCAGGCGCCCCGCACTGGGGGCTTCAGTGTCTGGTGGGGTGAGGGCGGTGAGGGCCCGGAGGACAAGCGTTTACCTGAGGCGGGTCCCTCAGCGCCGCCGCCATCGGATTCTGTGATCTCAGAGGGCTGGGAGCGGCGTCCCTTATCCCGGGTCTGGCGCGCGGCACCCTGAGCTGCATCGCCGAACTTGACACGCCTTTGTGCAGCGGGGACACAGCCTCCTCTCGGACCTTCCCGTTCCCGACCAGCGAGCCAACGAGAGAGACGCCAAAGTGAGCGCGACTTGGCTGGCTAGGTGGTGTCCCCTTCCTCCCACACTACGCCGTGAGGACAACCGCCCCCGACAGAGGACGACGGTATCCGAGCACCGTTCCCTGCTCCGCCGGACGCCCCACCAAGCAAAATGATCGCCAGGACAGGATGCCGGAGGTCCCGCCCCTGACGCATGCTCACTCGGGGAAAGCCCTCATCCTGATCCCTCATTGGTTCATGCCTGGTGTCTCTGTGCCTAGACTCTTCCGGGTAATATCGTTCTCAGAGCTCTGGAGACCTCAGGGGAGGGTGTTCTCCATCCTTACCGCCAGAACATTGGCTGGGAGGTACCCCGAGGAATGCGGGAGAAATGGTGCTCCTACCCAGAGGGAGGGGCTTTGCTCCTTGTGAAAGCCGCGAAGAGACGTTGTTTTAGATTCCTTGAAGTTCAGCCTGCTCTCAGAGGACAAGTCTATTATTTTAGACGTTTCCAAATTCTATTACTGTGTGGGCAGAGAATTTTGCCCCCCCCCACCCATTCCACTTCTAAAAGGATCAAGCCAGCCCCCACTGCAGCCGCTCCCCAAAGGTGTGCCCTGAGGGGAAATCAAGATGGAGAAAGGCAGGAAGCATTCTGTAATTTGGACAATGACCCTTAATAGTTAAGATGCATATCTAAGGACGAGTTTCAAGGAAGCCAGATTCTTGCATCTTCTCATACACAGAAAAGCGCTGAAATCGTTAACTTGAGTTGTCTGTTCTTTGTGATTACCAGCAGTCCTTTAATGTTCGACTACCTGTTTTTTCCAGAAAAAAAAAAAAAAAGCAAGAAACAAAAAACTCCTCTATATCCTGGATTCTCCCTTACCTCTATGGAGCAGTTCCTCAGAGCGATCTGAAAGGTTGTCTCCAGAGCTATAGTCCTGAGTAAGATCCCTGAATAAAACTAGAAACTTTTAGGTTGTGTGTTCCTCTTCAGTCCACAACTGAGGTAAGCGGCACATCGTTCGACAGAGCCATTCAGACATAAATGAGTACATGCATAGCTGGAAAATTGATGTTACTGCTCTCCAATACTTGTAGCCTGAAGCATTAGAGTCACTTTTGTGAGTTTCAGTGTGATTGGTTAAGAACAATAGAAAAGATCCCATTCAGGTCCTGACTGGCAAGAAAGAAGAGGGATATGTTAAAAAAAACAAAAACAAAAAACACTTCAACACCGGTTTCAGAACCAAAAAAAAAAAAAAAAATCAACTGAGTAAATTTTAAAAATATAATTGGCTTTAGAGATTGGTTCACGAATCAAGCGTCATCCCATCTAACGAACGAGTAGAGGGGAGCTCCAAAGGGCTACAGAACAGGAAAGGTTTTTTTAAGGTACAACGAGGAAGTCATCAATAAAAAAGATGATTTAAGGCTTAGGTAACCTACCTTTGGGGAATGGAAAGGGACTATGTGCCAGGTTACCTCATCTTCCCTTGGGGGGATGGAGAGGCCCCATGTGACAGATTACCTCATTGGTGCCAACCAGAAAATTCTTAACGGACTGGTTAAGGCTACATTCCCAGGGAAAGTTGAAGCTTCAATTAGGTTAGGTATCAAGGCCCAATTTTGTGTCATGTCCTATCATAAGTAACCCATTTTGAGCCTGTGGTTTTCTTTTGAACAAATGGTGGGCCACCCTGAAAAAGATGGACAACAAGGTCTGCTTCTGGTTCCACGCAAAACCTCTCTCTTGCCTGCATAGTTAGGGATTGTCTCACTCATTGAGGAACACTTTTATCCATGTAATACTTTTTATCCATATCCCCAGATACATGCAATTCCTCTTAGGAATGAAACAAAAAGCAACTTAATTGATGCTAGTTTGGGTAATGCACAGAAGCTGCGATTTTTCAGTTGAAGCACATATGCAAAAGGCAGCACGTGAACCCTGAAATAAAAGGGTATCTGAACCCCATGATCTCATCTTTCTGCTAGGAAGTGATGATTATTTCTGCAGGCCCTGGTATGACGTTTTGTATGTGGAGTTGAGATTATCTCAGAAAAACAATTGCAAAATGTGCATTTCAGAAAGAAGTTAATAATGTTTATGTAGTTCTTTAAAGACAGTAGCAGAAGTAGCTCAGACATGTTTAGAAGAAAGCACTGTGAAGTCAAAAATGATAGAATCAAGCTGAGCATGTGATTGTCCTAAACATTAATAATTGTGTGAATTTCATCTCCAAAATGTGATTCTTTCATTCTTGAAAACATGGAGCAATACTACTTTGCAGTGATAGTTAAAGAGGACATTAAGAGTACTGGAATAGGGACTTCCCTGGCAGTCCATGAGTTCAATCCCTGGTCAGGAACTCAGATCCTGCATGCTGCACGATGCACGGAAAAAAAAAGAAGTGCCTGGAATAGTAAAAGTAAGAGAGAAATTGAGGTGTCATGTTTATTCACTGCTCTAACAAATGATCATCGGGCACAAACTGGATTTTCAGGATCTTTTTCTAGGTGCATGTGAGAAATTCAGGCACAAAAGAAACAAAGATCTGCCTTTGTGCAGTTTCTATTATGTTTAAGAAAACACAAGAAACATGAAATAAGAAATACTAAATTATATAGTATGTTAGAATATGTTGCAATGGAAACAAGGAGAGAAGGCGATTTTCCTGAGCAGAGGGGATGGGATGTAATATTACACAGAGCAGTAAGGAAGACTCCTTAATAAGAGCACCACTGAGCAAGGATGAGCCCTGTGAGGTTTTATGTTGTTGTTCTATTAAAAGATAAGTGAGGTACATTAAAATTTTGAGGAGATCATTTGAGCAAACATCAGTTCAAACTGGACAGCCCCAAACCAAACTAGGGGAAAGACTTTTGCAGAGCAGGAAGGGAAACAAAACAAGGAAATTATTTGATTGGCTCTAGCTTAAGGCATAGCCTTATTTGGGAAAGCCTAGTGGGCTGTTTTTGATCAGTTGTTCTTAAGTTTCTATTTCGTCCCTTGGAGGCATTTACAAGAATTTACTCTGGTTCAGGTTTCCCTTTGCTTACAAGGCTGATAAAACATTGGAGCCACCTCAGTCTAATGGCTTCCTTGTTTAATTACAGTTCCAAGCAAAAGAAGCAGGTGCTACAAGGTTTCAGTGTGTGGGGCTCCCACAGGTGTCCTCAGGAGGTCCAGTCCTTTTAGCCATTGGCCTGCTTGGCTCACTGCAGAGACTCTCACTGGGTGTCCATTAGAAAACTTAACCCTGCTGTTCTCTTAGAGTCTGCATATCTTCAGCCCCACAGACTGGGGCTGAGAGGCAGGCAGCCTGGCCTTTCTGAGACAACTTCTCACAGTTTCATCTCTGCACTGACCCTATCCATTAGCATCACCTAGGGACCCATTGGAAATGTTAATTCTCAGTTCTGAACTCAGACCTATTGACAGACACCTTGGAAGAAAGGTCCAAGTACCAGTGTTTTAAGAAGCCTCCAGGGGCAACACACCATTGTAAAGCAATTATACTCGAATAAAGATGTTAAAAAAAAAAAAAGACGAAGCCTCCAGGGGCTTTCCTCATGGCGGCGCAGTGGTTAAGAATCCACCTGCCAATTCAGGGGACACGGGTTCGAGCCCTGGTCCGGGAAGATCCCACATGCCGCGGAGAAACTAAGCCCGTGCGCCACAACTACTGAGTCTGCATTCTACAGCCTGGGAGCCACAACTACTGAGCCCACGTGCCATAACTACTGAAGCCTGTACGCCTAGAGCCCATGCTCCACAACAAGAGAAGCCACCACAATGAGAAGCTTGTGCACCGCAACAAAGAGTGGCCCTGCTCGCAGTAACTAGAGAAAGCCTGCATGCAGCAACAAAGACCCGATGCAGCCAAAAATAAATAATTAATTTTAAAAAAATTAAAAAAAAAAGAAATCTGGACTTGGTTCATCACTGGTTCCTTCTGAGGCCTTTCTCCTTGGCTTGTAGATAGTGATCTTCCTTTCTTCACATGGTCTTAATTCTGTGCGCATCTGTATCCTCATCTCCTGTTTTTATAAGGGCACCAGTCATATTGCATAAGGGTCCACACTAATTACCTCATTTTAACTTAATTATCTCTTTTTAAAATAAATGTATTAATTTATTTATTTGGCTGCATTGGGTCTTCATTGCTGCGCGCAAGGGCTCTCTCTAGTTGCGGTGAGTGGGGGCTACTCTTTGATGCGATGAGCGGACTTCTCAGGGATTCTCACAGCAGTGGCTTCTCTTGTTGCAGAGCGTGGGCTCTAGGCACGGGGCTTCAGTAGTTGTGGCATGCGGGCTCAGTAGTTGTGGCTCGCGGGCTCTACAGCGTAGGCTCAATAGTTGTGGCGCACAGGCTTAGTTGCTCTGCGGCATGTGGTTATTTCCTGGACCAGGGCTCAAACCCATGTCTCCTGCATTGGCAGGTGGATTCTTAACCACTGTGCCACCAGGGAAGCCCAACATATGAGTTTTTTTTTTTTTTTTTTTTGGCTGCACCGTGTCTTAGTTGCGGCACGTGGGATCTTCATTGCTGGTGCGGAATATTCGTTGCAGAATGCGGGATCTTTAGTTGTGGCGTGCGGGATTTTTAGTTGCAGCATGCGAACTCTTAGTTGCATGTTAGTTGCGGCATGTGAGATCTAGTTCCTTGACCAGGGATCGAACCCGTGCCCCCTGCATTGGGAGCACAGAGTCTTAGCCACTGGACCACCAGGGAAGTCCCCAATATAAGTATCAATCTTTATTGAATTCTAGTGTTGTTTAATTGTCTGAGACTCACTTCCTGGATGGCTCCTCATTACTGTTACATTATTGTAAATTTTAACTGAATTATTAAAAGGATATTCTAAGTTTGTTTCTGAAGCTTATTACAGTCAAGCCATTCAAGATGGCTGCTGAACCCTGGCTTGTTCTTGTTCTCTGTACATCCCCTGATTGACCAGTCCCTGCTTCACTCACACGGCTATCCAGTCCTCTTAATTATAGGACTTAATCAGTAACTGCTTATGTGCTTGCCCCCGGCCTCATCTGCTGGTTTCCCTGGTAACTGTTGAGGCAAACTGACGTCAATTCCTCCTATAAATGGTAGCCTCTTTCTCCCCCAAGTAGCGAAGTTTGCTGCCATGCCCTGTCTGCTATCACAGTGGGATGTTGCTCCAGGACCTTTTACTTCAGTCTTGTAAGATCCCCTATCCAATAAACCATTGATATCTCTGTCACTGACTCTGGGCTGTCTCTTCAGTCTTGAGGCTGGGAAAGTACAGAGCTTGCAGGCCTGGGGGGTGCAGCCCAACACACAGTAATCTATCTTTGGATGAAGGTCGAATGCCCTATGACCTGCAACCAGGAGATTATGCATATTGAAAAAGACATCAGATAAAGGGCTCTTTACAGCCACGTTGGAAGGGGCCATATCAGGCCACCTCTCCTGAATGCAAGTCTTTGTTTCTAACACTCGGCTTCAACTAAATGAGACCAGCACTACCAGACCAGGATGAGAAGACAACATTGGAAATAGAGAGCTGACCCAAAATGCCAGACCAGGCCTGTATACTAATTACTTTGTTAATTGCTCAGACTTCTCCTTATGAACCAAATTTATTTTCCTTGGGCTCAATAATATTCAAGTTTCAAAAATTCAATTCAATTTCTGGGTTTGTGACCAATTACCTATGTCCAGCACTTCTGGACTACCCCAGTGGATTTCACCTCTCCAGGGTTCAGACTGGCTAGCCCTTAGGGATTTATCTTAGAAGAAATTCTAGTGCTGTGTAAGCCACTCCCAATATCACTAAATTGGACCCTCTAACATGGCCTATTAATGATGCCTGTTCTGAAACTTCCCTGGTGGCACAGTGCTTAAGAATCCACCTGCCAATGCAGGGGACACGGGTTCGAGTCCTGGTCCAGAAGATCCCACGTGCCACGGAGCAACTAAGCCCGTGCGCCACAACTACTGAAGCCCATGCACCTAGAGCCTGTGCTCTGCAACAAGAGAAGCCACTGCAACGAGAAGCCTGTGCACCACAACGAAGAGTGGCCCCCGCTCACCGTAACCTGAGAAAGCCCGCAAGCAGCAACGAAGACCCAATGCAGCCAAAAATAAATAAATAAATTTATTTTTTTAAAGGGTATTATCTAATTTTATAAAAATGGTACCTGTTCTGAACCTGGACCCTAAATATTCCTTTTCGCAGGATGTTAAATATATTGGGTCGTTCGTTCCTAATGGGATCCAGTGGATTTATGGAACAAGTTTATGGTCTTGGCTCCTCCTGAGTTGGTTAGAAAGATGCACATTTGGCTTCCCTTGGGCTTAAAGTCATCTATGGGTAGCCTCAGAAACAGCCCCTGCCAACTTGCCTTTAATGTGGGCTCACTGGGTTCTATCGGTTTTCCAACATGATTATTTGGCCACAGTATTTATTCCTTCACTTAGAGTAGAAGATTTCATTATTCACATAGAGGCTTTAACAAAATTCTCCCAGCAAGACTTAAACGATAGTAATCAAGCCATTAGCTTGCTCAATTTGGAAGTCTCCATGATAAAAGTGATCCTACAGAATTGCATGGCCCTCTATATATCAACTGCTTCCCAAGGGGGAACTTGTGCTATGATCCATGATGAATGTTGTGTTTTTATAAAGTCTGATGAGTCTTTTTTTTTTCTTTTTTGTGGGCCATTTTTTTAAAACTCTTGATTGAATTTGTCACAATATTGCTTCTGTTTTATATTTTGGTTTTTTGGCTGCAAGGCATGTGGGATCTTAGCTTCCTGGTGAGGGATCGAACCCACACCCCCTGCATTGGAAGGTGAAGTCTTAACCACTGGACCACCAGGGAAGTCCCTGATGAGTCTTCTAAGATAACCCATCTTATATGAAGAATCAAATTTCCACTCTGATTGATACCAGTTTGTGGGAAATACTAGGAAAATGGTTTGGTTCAGGAGGATCTTGGCTTAAATCTTTACTAATCATATTATTACTCCTATTGGCAATTTTAATTCCAATAATGCATTACAGTCAGAGTGAGGCAACAACCATACATAATGTCTGCCCATAAATTCCTTCATAAACCATGCTTTCACCTGCAAGCCTTCTATAGTATTACCATATTTCTGTAATTATATTGCCCTTTAAGTTTTTTGTTAGCTATTTAAGTTATAACAATACACTGATCATCAGGGCCTAGCAACTATAAATTTTTTTACGCCCTCACGTCTTTGTATTACCAATATCAATAAAAGTGAACTTGGGGTCCCATCTGGAGTTCATGAGACCCTGGCCTGCCTGTTGCTCAGTCATAATCCTCCACATTTCCCTGGCTGGTTATAATCAGAACAGGTTCTGAAAAGATTAGATTCCTCCTTTTTGTAATCTTAATACTTAAAAAATTAGTTAAGACTAGGATGAATTGAATTTGTCCCAGTTATTTGAACAGATTACCTATTTTTTTTACAGTGATCCATCACAATTTTAGTAGCCACTCCATCTATCTTCTTGTTAATGTCACTTTTAACGAACCACCTGAACATTTTTTTCTGATTCAATTCTGAGGTTTCTTTCATCTTATTTATATTGTTACCTTTCTTCTGAATAATCCTTACCTTTCTCCCCAGCATTAAGCCCCCCTCAACAGAGTTGACTAAGGAGATCCATAACATCATGCCTCACATCATACTGTCTCCCGTTTTGTTTTTGTTTTTGGCCATGCCGCGCAGCTTGTAGGAATTGACCCCGAGTCATCGGCAGTGAAAGCGCAGTCTTAACCACTGGACCGCCAGGGAATTCCCTGGTCTCCGGTTTTATTGTGGTGTCAATCATCAGCTGGCTCAGAGGGAGGGAGATAAAAGGTACAGTATCATTCTGAATCATGGGGTGCCATCTACAGCTCTAATATCCTCTAGCTGCTTCCTTGATGGCTATATTTTTGCTAGAATAGGGGGTGGGAAGCAGCCAAGGAACCATATTCTTGGCTGACATCCCCTCAGTGTATTTTTTTTTTAATTTATTTATTTATGGCTGTGTTGGGTCTTCGTTTCTGTGCGAGGGTTTTCTCCTGTTGTGGCAAGAGGGGGCCACTCTTCATCGCGGTGCGCGAGCCTCTCACTATCGCGGCCTCTCTTGTTGCGGAGCACAGGCTCCAGACGCGCAGGCTCAGTAGTGGTGGCTCACGGGCCTAGTTGCTCCGCGGCATGTGGGATCTTCCCGGACCAGGGCTCGAACCCGTGTCCCCTGCATTGGCAGGCAGATTCTTAACCATTGCGCCACCAGGGAAGTCCCCACAAGTATTATAATTGAAGATTTGCAAGACTCCACAGAACGGACTCCTATGAGGTTTTCTTAAAAGCAAAGCATGGGAGGGACTTCCCTGGTGACCCCCCGCTTCCACTGCAGGGGGCGCAGGTTCAATCCCTGGTTCGGAAACTAACATCCCACATGCCGCACAGCGCGGACAAAAAAAATAAAGCAAAGCAGGTGACATAGAAAGACAAAGAAAATGCAAGACTATATTGGGGGTCAGAGACCTCCAGGCAGTTTCCCAGACTCTTATTCACACAGTGCTGTGATTCACTTCCAAATTAAGCCACAGACATCTGAGTGGTGAACTGTGGCTTGAGGAGAGCTGAAGTCAGAAGATACCAGCAGGGATTTTTATGCCCTTCTGGTAACAGTCGAGCCAGACTGCAAAAACATTACCATTAGCAATCAAAGTGACCCTAGTGTCGTCACAGGATTTTTGGATATCAAACAACACAAAATAAATCCTGCTGTCCTTATCTTAGCAAAGGGTCAAAGCCAGATATTCAGAAGTCCCCAGAGATAAAGTTAGAACTTTTCCAGTCCAGTTTTAAACAAATTCTACCTTACATGAAACAAATGCACAATATATCAAAATTTATGGGATGCTGCTGATATAGTACTACTTACAGGGAAACTTACAGAATAAATGACTACATTAGAAGGGGGTTCTCAAATAAATGACACAGTCCACCTTAAGAAAATAGAAAGGACAAGCTAAATCCTACAGGCAGCCCTATAATAAACCTCTTTCAATGGGAGTCACCAAGAACACAGGATAAGTCACAAAACCCACATCTCTGGAATCCTAGATCTCCATTCTCTCAACCATTTTCCTGCCTGCACAGCAATAGCCTTGACTTGATTCACTGAATCTAAGGGAATCCACAAAATGTTTATAGATTGTCCTGCAAGTGATATTGACCATAGGATAGATAATAGCTCTGAAGGTCCTGACAATTTCTGTACCTTCTCATCCTACACAGCCATAGCATGGGAATATCTTAGCAGGTACCTTTAGCAGGTACATCTCTCTAGGGTGTTGTAATCTCTCCAACTACTTATTATTCACACCCAATGTTTCTGAACCATATGGTTTCCACCTGGCACCTGTAGGTCTTCCAGCCAGTGACACCTGCCTACCGAATTCTGAACTCAGGCTCCTTGGCAGGTACCAGAGGCCAGCTGCCTCTTAATAATGCTTGGGAATATGAAACATTCTATAGGAACAAGGGACCAGCTGCTCTACTTCATACTTACTTATGGACCCACAAATAAAACTAGCCTCCAGGCCACATGGTATGTCTCACAGAGCCCTGAAGTCATTCCTAGAAGGTCTTGGGTAGCAATGCAAATTGGGCCAATAGTGGACAGCTATTCTTTGCCATCATGCTGTCCTCTCTGAAGCACAGAAAACCAAGGATTCCCACAAAATCTGTTTATCATTTCATGCTAGTAGAACACAGTTGTGTCCTCAACACACTCCACACAATGAACAGAACCCTCAAGATTAAAGGCAGCTCAGAGTAAGGACTTTATTATTGTACAAACACGAGCAAATGTGGGACACAGAGTTCCAGGGCTGCGGGACTTGGACACTGTATACATCCACAATGAGACCAAGAAATACACGAAGGTAAATCTCTGCAAGCTCCCTGGAGAGCCCATCTTATGAGCTGATTCTTTCCACACCTAAGCCAGTCAAAGGGTGAAAATGAGGCCCCCTGTAGGCCACTGACGCCAGTCACGACTCCTTCCAGGGACTGGAGAGATGGCAGAGGTCTGCTTGACTAAGCTTGTAACTGACACACCCTGTGGGACTTTGCCAGATGGGAACAGCAGGATGCCTTCTACCAACTGGGAAAGGCACTAAGCAGTTTAGAATGTGCGCCACAGCTCCTGAAAGCACCTCACGTGCGTGGCACTCATCAGGAATCTTTCTGTTGTGGATGTTTGTATGTATGAGGTTTCACTTCTGACTGACGGCTCTCTCACAAAACCCACATTCAGGGCTTCACTCTGGGGACAGTTGTTAGGTTGAACAAGGAGACAGCACATTCCCTGTACTCTAAAGCCTTTGTCCAGCATGGACTTCTAGTGCCGAATAAGGTTTGGCCTTTGGGTGAAGGCTTTCCCACGTCTGCTGCACTCACAAGCACTGCTAGGTACTCTCAAGTGTACAGCAAGTTGGGAACGCTGGCTAAAAGGCTTCCCGCACTCACTGTACTCTCACGGCCTTTCTCCAGTGTGAGTCCCCTGGTGGAGAACAAGTGTGTGTCTGTGGTTGAAGTCCTTCCCACACTCCCTGCACTCAGAGGACCTTTCTCCACTGTGAACCTTCCAGTGCCGAATAAGGTTTGGCCTTTGGGTGAAGGCTTTCCCACATCTACTGCACTCATAAGGCTTTTCTCCAGAGTGAACTTTCTGGTGCTGAACGAGTTTGGAGATGCAGCTAAAGGCTTTCCCACATCTGCTGCATTCATAATCACTGCTATGAATTCGCCAGTGTACGTTAAGGTGGGAGCTTTGACTGAAGGACTTCCCGCACTCCCTGCACTCATAAGGCCTTTCTCCAGTGTGAGTCCTCCAGTGCAGAACCAGTGTGTGTCTGCGGTTGAACTCTTTCCCACACTCACTGCACACATAAGGCTTTGCTCCTGTGTGAACCTCCTGGTGTCGAATGAGGTTAGACTTGCTGCTAAAGAATTTTCCACAGTTACTGCACTGATAGAGCCTTTCACCTATGTGAACTCGCCTGTGTTCAACAAGACCGGAGACTTGTCTAAAGAACTTCCCACACTCACTGCACTCAAAAGGCCTTTCTCCAGTGTGGACTGTCTGATGTTTAAAAAGGTCACAGCTTTGGCTAAAGAATTTCCCACATTGGCTGCACTCATAAGGCCTTTCTCCAGCGTGGATTCTCTGGTGCCTTGCAAGTGTGTCTTTCCGAGTGAACACTTTCCCAGATTCACTACATTTATGAAGCTTCTGTCCAGTGCTAAGGGCTCCCCCAAGCTCAGTGCTCTTATGGGGCTTCATTCTGTCATGAGAAACCTGGTGCTGAAGGCCAGAGGTGGCTGGCAAGTCCACTCTGCCCTCACCGTGTAGGTCTTCTCTGGCACATAGATTCTGCAGCTTTTCACAGTGTCCCTGCCCTCATCCCTCCTGAAGAATTTCTCTCCACTGTGCTGCTTGTGGTGCTGGTGAAGGTCTGCACTGAACCAGAACTGCTTCCCATGTGCCTCACATATGTGTGGTTCCTGCCTGGCTTTCCCCCATGGGTATTCAGTCAGGTGTAAGAGGTCTTTCAATATTGGGCCAGACATGTCACATGGGTGTGTTTTCAGACCTGCCACAGGAGTCCTGAACTGTGACACTCCTTCTAAATAAACACTCTGCTCAGAGGAAACAGCCTCAGCCTCCACTCCACACCAACAACCTGAAAGCAGAGAAGTGCCCAATGAGATGCATGTTGACTTTGAAGGAGGGGACAACCCCATCATAAATGTGTCTGACACACCGAGGATAAGTCCATGGGACGGTTTACAGTACAGAGAGGCAGGTATAGGTTGAGGAAGGGATTGCTATGCAGTGCAGGGCCTCTGAAGGTCACAGAATGGGGGAGGCCTCCTGAAGGCAAGGACATGAGGCCAGAATGAGGACAGAATAGAGCAAACAGTTTCCAGTAGGACGTTGGCTGTTGGGACAGGTGAGTGCTAGGCAGAAGGGCATGTCCAGGCCCAGGAAACTCCAATCACAAGTGAGCAGCTGGTGTTCAAAGATTACTGAAGGATATGTGCACATCTCGTGACACATTAAGTGCAGGCCAATGTTGCAGACGAATGCGGAGTGAGCAGTAAGGAGGAATGGATGCAAGGTGGATGCCAGGGGCTAGAAGTCAGACTAGAAATAAGTCACAGTGTCCAGAATGGGGAAGGACAGGTAGAAACAGTGTGTGTCCACAGGCCTTGAAATCAAACACAGGTGGAAACAGTCAATATCTCTGGATTTGAACCCAACCTTGACATCATGCCCTTCCTTGGTGTCCACTCACCAGGTCCAGGTCCCTTCTGAGCCTCTTTCTCTGTGGCTGGAGTCATATCCACCTGGGCAGGCATCCAGAGCTCCTCCCCTTGCTCCAGCTGCGTGACTAAATGTGATCTGGAGGATGCAATTCCTAAGCGAAAACCAGCACTGGTGAGTACTGGCTCAGAGAAACCCACCCTATGACAGACCACAAGTTAAAGAATAATAATTATTACTGGGACTTCCCTGGTGGTCCAGTGGTTAAGACCCTTTGCTTCCACTGCACGGGGTGTGGGTTCAATCCCTAGTCAGGGAACTAAGATCCTGCATGCCACACTGCTAAGCCAAAATAATAATTATAATTATTACAAAAAGAACCATGAAGGAAGCATCCAAGGGTCTACATAAGTAGTGACTATGTGAGTGCCTGTAACCCCTGGTATAATGGAGCCCCAGAAAATGTCACCTGGAGGAAGGGGGCAGAACCTTGGGTACAGGGGTGTCATAATTCTAGACAGATTCACCAGCCCAGAAAGTGACCAAGACTATGGGTTCCATTGGAAAAACTATGTCTTGTGACCCCCAAACCTTTGGCTGCGTGGCTTCGGGGCTGCTCAGTAAGAAGTGAGGACATGCCATAGAGCATAGCCCTGGCAGCCATGGCACCTACTCCAGGAAACATGGCAAGAAAGCTGTGTGGGAAGGACAGAGCTGTCCCTGTGGGAAAGGAGAAAGGAGATGGAGTTGGTGTGAGGGTCTTACCCAGGAAGGCTAAAAGTGCAAAGTTCTCCAACATCACATCCCGGTACAGGAGTCTCTGATCCTCATCAAGGAGCACCCATTCTTCCCGGGAGAAGTACACAAACACGTCCTCAGAGATGGCACAGCCCTGCAAAGATGGGGACAGCAAGGTCCATGAAAAGTGTCTCAAGTGAGTATCCCCACTCTACCTACGCAAAACAATGTCCTGCTCACCCATGTCCCGAGGTCCCCAACTCAAACGAAGTACCAGGCATTGATACCATCGGTCCTTTCTCTCTCCTGACTACCCCCAGTGATCACTGTGTCAGCCCACAGCAACAACAAGCAGGTTAGGAGATAGATGCCATTTAAGCTCTGAGCCTGGCCCAGTTCCCCTGGGGAACCTCACAGCATACTCCCTGGACATACTTCCTAAACCTGCGCTCACTCTTTTCACTTAAGCCCCCAACAACAGGGTCCTAGGCCAATCAGTTTACACTCCCTCCTCTCCTGCGTATCACTCTTTGGACCATGCCTGCCTCACATCTTCAGCTACCTACAACCAACTTTCTGGCCCACACCACAGACATTACCCTGGACTCCCCAGATGTCACTCTGTACACAGCATGGAGAGAACACTTGGCAATACAATCAGGATGCTATCTTGTCCCAAACCTCTAGTGGTCCCCGCTGCCAAAGCCCCCATTCCTGCTTTAAAACCCTCCCAACCTGGCCCTTTTCCTTTCTTCAAATCACGGGCACCCAGAACCACATGCACACCTCAGTTACTCTGAGCTCTCTTCCATTTCCCAGTTGTACACTGTATTAAGTTTCCTATTACTGCTGTAACAAATCACTAGTAGCTCGGTGGCTTAAATCAACTCAAATTTATCATCTTACATCTGGAGGTTGTAAGTCCAAAATGGGCTTCACTAGGCTAAAGATCAAAATGTCAGCAGGGTTGGGACTTCCCTGGTGGCACAGTGGTTAAGAATCCACCTTCCAATGCAGGGGGCCTGGGTTCGATCTCTGGTCAGGGAACTAGATCCCACATGCATGCCACAACTAAGGAGCCTGCCTGCCGAAACTAAGACCAAAAAAAAAAAAAGATGTCAGCAAGATTATATTCCTTCTGGCAACTCCACAGAAGAATCTGTTTCCTTAGCTTTTCTAACTTCTAAAAAACCTCCTGCATCCTTGAGTCCTTGCCCCTTCCTCCATCGGCAAAGTCAGCAACTATCATTCTGACATCTGTTTCATTCCTCAAATCTCCTTCTTTGATTCTGATACTCCTGTGATTACACTGGGTCCACGGGATAACCCAGGATAATCTGTCCATCTCAAGATCATTAGCTTAATCACATATATAAAGTCCCTGTTGCAGGACTTCCCTGGTGGCACAGCGGCTAAGACTTCGCGCTCGCAATTCAGGGGTCCTGGGTTCGATCCCTTGTCAGGGAACTAGATCCCACATGCATTCTGCAAACAAGAGTTTGCATGCCACAACTAAGGAGCAGTGAGCCTCAACTAAGGAGCCTGCCTGCTGCAACTAAGACCCAGCACAACCAAATAAATAAATAAACATTAAAAAAAAAATTCTCTGTTGCCATGTGAGATAACACGTCCAAAGCTTCTAGGGATTAGGAAATGGACATCTTTGGGAGGTCATTAAGCTGCTTATCACATACATGTTGTCCCCACACCAGTCACAACTTTCCTACACCTAATTATCTGAAAATTAACTTTACAACAGACCTCCCCATTTCAGTGGCTGGCATTTCCATCCTTCCAGCAGCTAAACCCAAAGCTTTGGGTCATCTCTCCTTTACTTCCTTCTCTCACAATCCACTTCAGAAAATAAAATCAGCCCTAGTAAAGTAACAGCATGAGAACACAACCTCTGTGCCACCCTCACAGCAATCACTCTGGTGCAGCCCATCAATGCTCATTTAGACTGCTGCAGTAGTCTCCTCCTTGATTTCCCTGTGGTGTGACCATATATAAAAATAAAATTCTCACCTATAACCTCTGCAGCAACTGAACCGAAATGGTCAGAACTCTCATAAAAACTGCCTTCCTGGGACTTCCATGGTGGCACAGTGGTTAAGAATCCTCCTGCCAATGCAGGGGACACAGGTTCAGGCCCTGGTCCGGGAAGATCCCACATGCCGCGGAGCAACTAAGCCCGTGCGCCAAAACTACTGAGCTTGTGCTCTAGAGCCTGCATGCCACAACTACTGAAGCCCGTGCCCCTAGAGCCCATGCCCCGCAACAAGAGAAGCCACTGCCATGAGAAGCCCGCGCACCGCAACTAGAGAAAGCCCGTGCATAGCAACAAAGACCCAACGGACCCAAAAAATAAATATATATATAAATTTATTTTTTAAAACCCCAAAACTGCCCTCTTCCCTTTACACCCACTTCCAACTTAGGGGCCAATCCACCTTCCCCCTCCCCTGCCCTCGAGCCCCAGCTAAAGGCAAGTGATGATGCCCAACTCCCTTGCTATTAGCAAGCTCTGAATAAATGTGAATAATTTCCACACCTACCATCACTCCGTCTCCACCATCACTCTAGCCCTTCACTGTCTGTTCTCTCTGCTGCCAGAGGAAGACTGCTGAGGCTCTGCTCCACTTTCCCCATGGCTCCCATCACCCTCAGAATAGAGGCCAAGACACTCAGCTGGCCATTTCAGGCCTGAAACCTGTCCCCATGTTGTCTCCCCCAGAAAGGAAAGAGACTAATTGTTGTTGGACACTTACAGCTCAGCTTCAACTCCAACTCCAAGCATCTGAACATGCCTGGGACGCCTTCCATACCGCATCTCTCTGGGTTCTACAGAAACTTCTCCATGTAACGATGGCTTAGACGGAGACTGCCTCCTCAGAGCCTGCAGACACAACTGCTGGGACAGGGAAGAGCAAAGACACGTAATCCCACATATTGGGAAGGTGAGGGCTCAGCTATCAGCTTGGCCACTGTCATTGGAGCCTGTGGGCAAAAGGGATGGGAACAGCCCATATCACACCAGGGGATGGAGGTGCTATTCCCGTCTCCAGGATTCTACAACCCCAGAAACGAGATGGGGCACCGGAAGCCCTGCCCCAAAGGGAAGTGCTCACAGAAAAAGGCCCCTCTCCTGGGCCATGATTGGCAGACAGCTGACACCCTGTGGCACTGAGAATTCTGGGTACTGCAGTCTCCACCTCGACATCAGGTGCTGAGGGGAAGCCTGTGGTCAGAAGGTGGAAGGCAAAGGAATTGAGTGCCTACTGTCTTAGTCTGCCAGTTGCTCCCAAGCCTCAGGCTGCATCTCATACCTCAGAGTCTCTGTAACTGGATGAGTTTGGTACCAAACCCAAGTTCGGCTGCTCGCCACTCGAAAAGCCAATACTCGACAAACAAGTGTTGGTGGAAAAGGAAAAGTTGCTTTATTCAGGAGGCCAGCAATCTGGGAAGCTGGTGGACTAATGTCCTAAGACCATCTCCAAGTTGCTGGTTAGGAGACAAAGGTTTTAAAGGCCATGTGAGGGAGGGGCTGCAGGGTGCATGATCCACTTGTGCTCAATTCTCAGATTGGTTGGCATCAAGGTGAAGTTTCGAGCATCAGCAATCTTCTGGTTTCAACCCGTCTGGGGTCTACGTGCTTGCGGTCACCAGTTTTCCTCCGGTGGGGGTCGGCTTCATATAAAATCTCCAGTGCGCGCTTCATATCCTGAGCGTGATACAACGCTAGATGTTTTGGAGGTTCACAGCCTGCAAATCCCAGCCTCATCCTTCCGAATTTGGGACCCAAGGCCAGCAGTTTCACCTCCATGTTGTGAAATGTAAAATGAAGATAAAACCTCCCTAGCAGACCTCTGTGAAATTGTTTAAATATTCCTCAAACATAAACGTCCATTCACTAAAACAGCAGAAAAAAATAGTGCCCATACCTTGGTGAGGTTAAGTATCAAGTGATTAAACCAGTGCAAGGTGCATGATTAGTGCTGAATACATGGTCCTTATCATCACAAACCTGGGCTCTCAGGTACCCATGTGGTAGAAGGTGAGTCAAGGCTGCCTACTTGCAGCGTCTGTCAAAATTCACATACACAGGGCTTCCCTGGTGGCGCAGTGGTTGAGAGTCCGCCTGCCGATGCAGGGGACACGGGTTCGTGCCCCGGTCCGGGAAGATCCCACATGCCGCGGAGCAGCTGTGCCTGTGAGCCACGGCCACTGAGCCTGCGCGTCTTGAGCCTGTGCTCCGCAACAGGAGAGGCCACAACAGTGAGAGGCCCACATACCGCAAAAAAAAAAAAAAAAAAGAAAAAGAAAAAATTCACATACACATACCCTGAACGTACGAGTAGCCTTAACAGGAATGATTTAAAATTTTACAAGATAGCAGTGTACAATCTGTGCCATTTAAAATTATTTCAAGAAAAAAATAATCACACATACAGAATGACGTTATCAATTTCAGGTAGCCAGTTGCACTAGGGATATGTTCTAGACAAGATGATTCAAGATTTACAGTTTAAGAAATATTTTCCTGGGACTTTCCTGGCGGTACAGTGGTAAAGAATCCGCCTTACAGTGCAGGGGATGAGGCTTCGATTCCTGGTCAGGGAACTAAGATCCCACATGCTGTGGGGCAACTAAGTCCGTGCGCCACAACTACTGCGCTCGTGTGCCTCAACTAGAGAGCCTGCATGCCACAAACTACAGAGCCCACATGCTCTGTAACCTACGTGCCACAGCTACAGAGCCTGCGCGCCACAAATAGAGAGAAACCCACACGCCGCAATGAAAGATCCCACATGCCACAACTAAGACCCGATGCAGCCAAAATAAAATAAATAAATAAATAATCTAAAAACCCCAAATTTTTCCCTCAGGATTAAGTACAGCATAGGGTTGTAGCATAATTCTTCTATATCTTACTTTCAAATTCACAATCTTTGAACTTGCATTAGAACCAATCATGTTGTGTTTGGCTTCAAATTCAATGCAGTCTAGCACATGGTGTCCAGTGTCTGACTTCACAGGCTGAGCTCTAGGGGGAGGCTTACCTGGGTTTGCAGCTGGTAACCCCATTACTGATTATAGTACCTTATGCAGAAAGCCTCACTTCTCCAAGCTTCAGTCCCCTCATTTCTGAAACGGGGAAATAACAGTATTCACAGCACATGGTTTTTGGGATTATTACCTGGGGAATTACATGACATCCTCTGGTCATTCTTCCAACAGTGCTTCAAACCCTTCCCAATGGAGGACAGAAAATGACTCCTGACCATCCACATTCTCTTGACTTGATTCAGAGGATTTCAGGTGCTCAATTCCTCCAGGAACCAGAACCTCACCCCCACCAGACCCCCCCTCCCCCAACTATCCTCAGGTAAACTGGCT
Organism: Delphinapterus leucas; assembly: GCF_059928025.1. Classification (NCBI taxonomy): domain Eukaryota; kingdom Metazoa; phylum Chordata; class Mammalia; order Artiodactyla; family Monodontidae; genus Delphinapterus; species Delphinapterus leucas. Next base: position 1,376,410 of record NC_143148.1, read on the forward strand.
CCAATTGGATCTGTGTAGTAAGTGGAAGCTCAGCCTGAATTCCCATGACTCAAACTTACCAGATCCAGTCTCCAACAGGATTCCACCACTTGATACTGGGGTCCAAAGTGAGCACTAAACCCTGGGAAAAGGGAAAAATTGCAGTCACTGAATTCTATGGAAAAGATTGCTCCATTCGTCTAGGTCATCTTTAATTTCCCTCAGCAGAAGTGTTTTTGTAGATTTCAACTAAACTTTGAAGTTTTCAGTAATACTGAAAAAATAACTTTGTAGTTTTCAATAAAATACTTAGGAATGAATATAATGAAAGAACATGTACATGTTTCATTATATTCATTCCTAAGTACTTTTTTATGCTATAGATTTGTAAATTTTAATCATTCAATTTTTGCTTTCTGTGTATTGTTAACATATAGAACACAGTTCATTTACATCTATATCCCTGTCTACCACACACACGTGTATTTATACATATATATAAAGAGAAAGAGAACTGTACACAGCACTTGGCTACATTCAGTTATGCTAGTGAGTCTTCTGCATCAATTGATATGATGTGATTTTTCTTCTTTTTTTTTCTTTAGCCTGTTAATATGTTGGAACATTCTTTGCTCTTCTAATATTAAACAAACCTGGCACCACTGAAAGAAATCTTTCTTGGCCATGGTATATAATTCTTTTTACACACTGCTGAATTTTATTTGCTAATACTATCTTAATGATATTTATGTCTATTTTCATGAGGATAGTTCTACAGAAATTTTCAGATGTCTTACAATTTTCTTTACATTCTATTTTTTTAATTAATTAATTTTATTTATTTATTTTTGGCTGTGTTCGGTCTTCGTTGCCACGCGCAGGCTTTCTCTAGTTGTGGCGAGGGGGGCTACTCTTTGTTGCGATGCACAGGCGTCTCACTGCAGTGGCTTCGCTTGTTGTGGAGCACGGGCTCTAGGCATGCGGGCTTCAGTAGTTGCAGTTCGCGGGCTCAGTAATTGTGGCTCACGTGTTCTATAGCACAGGCTCAGTAGTTGTGGCACACAGGCTTACTTGCTCCGCGGCATGTGGCAGGCGGATTCTTAACCACTGCGCCACCAGGGAAGCCCATCTTTACATTCTATTATGTGTTTTATAAAGACAGTTGTATTTGGTATGCAGTTCTAAAATATCAATGTGTTTGTAAACCTTGTCATATGCCTGATAATCACCTTGATTCCTTCTTCCATTGATTGCTCCTATTTTGGTCATTTAGGTTGGAGTTGTATTTGTTGTTCTAACCAATGCGATTTCCTCCTATGCCCTGTGTGTTCCTATGCCCTGTGTGTTCATCCCATGGCAGTTTTAGACATTGAAGATATAGTCTTTCACTCTTTGTTTATTTATTTATTTTTTTTGCTGTACGCGGGCCTCTCACTGTTGTGGCCTCTCCCGTTGCGCAGCACAGGCTCCGGACGCGCAGGCTCACCGGCCATGGCTCACGGGCCCAGCCGCTTCGTGGCATGTGGGATCTTCCCGGACCGGGGAATGAACCCGTGTCCCCTGCATCAGCAGGCGGACTCTCAACCACTGCGCCACCAGGGAAGCCCCAGTCTTTCACTCTTTAAATTTTGGCTGTCACGGGCTTTACAGAATAGAAGGCTGCAATTCTAAAAGAAATACATTCGTTAATTTTCGACACAATATATTTTGCTTGTTACTGATACATTTAAATTGTTCTTGTGACTTCCCTGGCAGTCCAGTGGTTAAGACTCCGTGCTTCCAACACAGGGAACACAGGTTCAATCCCACATGCTTCATGGCACGGCCAAAAAAAAGTTAAAAAAAAATTATTCTTGCCTGTTTCACAAAAATATGCTCCTAATTTATCTCCTATTGGTTTCCTTATTTCTTTTACTCTTTGATACTTAACAGTTCTTTAAAATTTAAATGTCTGTGGATTTTCTAGGATATTTTAAAATTTCTAATTTAGTTTTGCTTTATTTAGAGAATATATTCTATACTGCTTCAATTTTAAAGCTTACTGAAAATTATTTTATGTCCCTAGCATTTGGTTTATCTTGGAGGAATGTACCATGTGTACCTGAAAAGAATGTGTATTCTGCTATAGACTGGAGTAATGTTTTATACATATCTACTGAATCAAGTTAGCTGATGATATTGGTCATGTCTTGTATATCCTTACAGTTTTCCTGCCTATTCTATTAATTATTGAAAGAATTTTGAAAGCCTGTTCTCAGGTACAAATACATTTAGCATATTCATTCATTCATTCATTCATTCATTCATTTGTGGCAGCACCACATGGCTTGTGGGATCTTTGTTCCCTGACCAGGGATAGAACCTGTGCCACCTGCAGTAGAAGCACAGAGTCCTAACCATTGGAGCACCAGGTAATTCCCCATTTAGCATTTTAAAATCTTCTTGATTTAAATTACTTGTTTAATAAGATGTCCCTATGTTACCTTTGGTAATGTTATTTTTCCTAAAGTTGACATTTTCTTATATTAATATAACCTCTCCAACCCTCTTTTTAAAATATATTTATTTATTTTTAGCTGCATTGGGTCTTTGTTGCTGCATGCGGGCTTTCTCTAGTTGCAGTGAGCAGGGACTACTCTTCGTTGCGGTGTGCAGGCTTCCCATTGCTGTGGCCTTTCGTTGCGGAGCACAGGCTCTAGGTGCGTGGGCTTCAGTAGTTGTGGTTCACAGGCTCTACAGCTCAGGCTCAGTACTTGTGGCGCATGGTCGTAGTTGCTCCGTGGCATATGGGATCTTCCCGGACCAAGGCTCAAACCCGTGTCCCCTGCATTGACAGGCAGATTCTTAACCACTGCACCACCAGGGAAGTCCACCTCTCCAACCTTCTTATGGTTAATATTCATGTCTTATTTCATTCCATTCCTTTTAGCATATACTTATGTTTGTAATTAAAGATCATTTGTTATAGGTTGCATGGAGTTTGCCCATGCATTTAATACAGTCTGACAATCTCTCCCTATAATTTAAATATATGAGATATTTAAAGCAATAAAACTGAAAAAGAATTGTGGGTACAAATGTATAATTTACTCGCTTTTATCTTCTTAGAAAGGGATAAATCAGACAAAGAATAAGCATATAAATGATATTAAAAATATAACATTCAGGGCTTCTCTGGTGGCACAGTGGTTGAGAATCTGCCTGCCAATGCAGGGGACACGGGTTCGAACACTGGTCTGGGAAGATCCCACATGCCACGGAGCAACTGGGCCCGTGAGCCACAATTACTGAGCCTAAGCGTCTGGAGCCTGTGCTCCGCAACAAGAGAGGCCACGATAGTGAGAGGCCCGCGCACCGCGATGAAGAGTGACCCCTGATTGCCACAACTAGAGAAAGCCCTCGCACAGAAACGAAGACCCAACACAGCCATAAATAAATAAATAAATAAAATTTAAAATTCACGACATATGTCAATATTTAAAAAAATAATAATACTATAACATTCAGAAGATACACATTCATCTTGATTTTACACTGTTGAACATTTGAAAAATTACATTCACAAAGGGAAAAATGAAGCCACAACACAGATCTCAAGCTTTATGAATTCTCTATGAATATATGCATATTTGTTTACTAGAGCAGTGTAATAATATGATTTATAACAATAAATACGTATTTGGTCTTTTAATTTTTAAAATAAATTTATTTGGCTACGTTGGGACTTTGTTGCTGCGCGCGGGCTTTCTCTAGTTGCAGCAAGTGGGGGTTACTCTTTGTTGTGGTGCACGGACTTCTCAATGCAGTAGCTTCTCTTGTTGTGGAGCACGGGCTTCAGTAGTTGTGGCTCACGGGCTCTAGAGCACAGGCTCAGTAGTTGTAGCGCACGGGCTTGGTTGCTCCGCGGCATGTGGGATCTTCCCGGACCAGGGCTCGAACCCGTGTCCCCTGCACTGGCAGACGGATTCTTAACCACTGTGCCACTAGGGAAGTTCCCGTATTTGGTCTTTGTCCAGGTTTTGGGCACAGAACTCCTAAAACCTTAGGTATTTCCTAAGTGAGAAGAGCAATAAAAATGCCCTTATGAGGTTACTTTGGGAAAGCACAAAAGGATGGTGGGGCTGGTTTCCAGGAGAACCAACCACATGATTAGAGGGTTGGAACTTTCAGTCCTACCCCCTGGCCTCTGAGGGGGTAGAGCGGTCGGAGACTGAGTTCAATCGCCAATGGTCAAGGATGTAATCAATCATGCCTGTGAAATGAAGCCTCCATAAAACCCCAAAAGAATAGGGTTCCGAGAGCTTCCAAGTTGACGAACACATGGAGATGCAGGAAGAGCAATGTGCATGGGAACTCTGCACCCTTTCCCCATACCTTTCCCTGTATGCATCTCTTCCATGTGGCTGTTCTTGGGTTATATCTTTTTATAATAAACTGGTAATCTAGTTAGTAAAATGTTTCTCTGAGTTCTGTGAGCCACTATAAGAAAATTGATTGAACCCGAAAAGGAGGCTGTTGGAACCTCCAATCAGTTCAGAAACCCAGGTGAAAACATGGACTTAATGACTGGTGTCTGAAAGGGTGTGTGTGGGGTGGGGGGAGTCTTATGGGACTGAGACCTTAACCTGTGGGATCTGATGCTATCTCTGCATAAACGGTGTCAGAATTGACTTGAATTATAGGACACTTAGCTGGCGTGAGAGAATTGCTTATTGGTGTAAGAAAACCCACCCATACACAATAGAATTGGTGAGACCATAATCTTTAGCAGCCTTTCTCAAATGGGGTTCCATGAGAGAATTTGTGCCCACAGAAAATGATTTCAGTGGATACTGTCTTAAATACCCGAAGGGAAGTACATGCCTAGGACCAGTCTAAATGCATAGAAGAATAATCAGTTCACTACCTACAATGGATTCCTTGGGATACTAATGCTTAATTCTCTCATAAAATCAACTGGATAGAGTATACAAAGGGGGAATAATATAGGAATTTCAATAACACAAACTATCTTTCCTGGCTGTTTTGTAGCTCATGAAGAAGATCAGAATAATATCACCCCAAAATATGCCTCTTTGACATAAAAATTATTTTGAGCTGAAGGCAGTAAGAAACAGCAAACACAGAAAAAGCTCCCCCTTTTCTACCTAAAGGCAAGATATAAATTCTCCTTTTATTGGAGACAGATTATCAGCCCAGAGACTGGCACCAAAGGAATCTGCAATCAAACCACACAATATTAGGTTCCTCCTCCATATTTACCTTCTCGGTTTGCTGCCCTTGGAAGCCTAAAACTGCTTTTCTTCGTTCTGTCATCTGTCTACAAATTTACTCTTCTTTGTCGAAGATACTAATATAAACTAGAATTCTGAGTCACCAATTCCAGTTACTTTTGGTTTAGGTTTCTCCCATGTGTTGTGTGCTGCACATATTAATATACTGTTTTCTCATTAGTCTGTTTTTTTCTTAAGGAGACCCAGCTGAAAACCTAAGATTGGCAGAGATAGAGTTTTGCCTCTCCTACACTAATTAAAATTACAAATAGTATACAGAAGTGTGGGCAGAAACATTTCCTGTGTTGGGACCACTTGTTAGAGGAATTCTTTGGTAGGAACTTCCTGTGAGGCAAGAAGCCTGTCCTCCTTGGAACATTTAGTCAAGAACAAGGAGACGGACTTCCCTGGTAGTCCAGTGGCTAAGACTCTGTGCTCCCAATGCAGGGGGCCCGGGTTCGATCCCTGGTCAGGGAACTATATCCCACAAGCCACAACGAAGATCGAAGATCCTGCCACAACTAAGACCCGGAACAACCAAATAAATAAATAAATAAATAACAAAGACTAAAACACAAGGAGGCACCCCAATGTTCACTGCAGCACTATTCACAATAGTCAGGACATGGAAGCAACCTAAATGTTCATAAACAGAGGAATGGATAAAGCTGTGGTACATATATACAATGCATTACTCAGCCATAAAATGGAACGAAATTGGGTTATTTGTAGAGATGTGGATGGACCTAGAGACTGTCATACAGAGTGAAGTAAGTCAGAAAGAGAAAAACAAATATTGTATATTAACATATATATGTGGAATCTAGAAAAATGGTATAGATGATCTTATTTGCAAAGCAGAAATAGAGACACAGACTTTGAGAACAAACGTATGGACACCAAGGAGGGAAGGGGGGTGGTGGTGGGATGAATTGGGAGATTGGAATTGACATATATACACTATCGATACTATGTATAAAAGAGATAACTAATGAGAACCTGCTGTATAGCTCAGGGAACTCTACTCAGTGCTCTGCAGTGACTTAAATGGGAAGGAAATCCAAAAAAGGGGTGACATATGTCTACATATAGCTGATTCACTTTGCTGTACAGTAGAAACTAACACAACATTGTAAAGCAACTACCCTCCAATAAAAGTTAATTAAACACACACAAACACACACACACACACACAGAGGCTGGGACAATCTATCATATGGCATTTGAGGGATTTTGTGGCTTTGGCAAGACTGAGTAAAGTGGAATCACTCCTGGCACTGGAGGAGCTTTTCAGTGTGTGTTTCTCTTAGAACAGGTTGTTCAAAAGCAAGGGTAACTGTCATCAGGCAGCTATTTTACGACACCCCATCTTCTTCTGCCAGGCCAGGTTCCTTGTGCCCTACAAAGCATTCTCCTCTTGCAGACACTGGATAAACAGAATGCCCCTCCTTTGTGGAGGGAAGTCTCAGAAATGCCCATCCTTCCCCCCCCACCTCCATCCACAGCCCTCCCCTCTCACCCCAAGGACCATTTGAAATAACATACTTAAGATTGCTACCCATGGGACCTCCCTGGTGGCGCAGTGGTTAAGAATCATCCTGCCAATGCAGGTGACACATGTTCAATCCCTGGTCTGGGAAGAGCCCACATGCTGCGGTGCAACTAAGCCCGTGTGCCACAACTACTGAGCCTGCATGCTAGAGCCCACGAGCCACAACTACTGAGCCCACGAGCCACAACTACTGAAGCCCGTGCGCCTAAAGCCTGTGCTGCGCAACAAGAGAAGCCACCACAGTGAGAAGCCTGCGCGCCGCGACAAAGAGTAGCCCCCACTTGCCACAACCAGAGAAAGCCCATGCGCAGCAACAAAGACCCAACGCAGGCACAAATTTTAAAAATAAATAAATTTATATATTAAAAAAAGGATTGCTACCCCTAAATCTGATCTCCAGGCCTTGACCTAGTCCAGACCACTCTCTACACCCTGTGGACATCTCCAACCCAGCCCCTTCTCCAGAACGACAGACCTTCCAGTCCAGCTGCTCATGTGACACCTCCACTCTGGGGTGTCTCAGAATCAACCATGTCCACTCTGAAACCTGCTCCCTAGTTTGACTTCCTGATTTCCATTTTCAAAATGTCCATGAAAACAAAAACGAAAAAATTTAAAACATGTTTTTTCACTTACTATCAATCACAGCCTCATCTGATGCAGGAGGAAATGTTGTTGGTGGTATCTTTAAAATATATCCAGAACCTGATCACTTCTTCCCCCTCTCCTGGCTCTCGAGTCCATCCACCGTCAAAACATTTCTTGAAGCCGCTGCAGTAGCGTCTTTACCAATCTCCACGCATCCATCCTCACATTCCCTGCCCCAACCTAGTCTGTTTCGCCCAGCGCAAAATGTGGGGTAGTTTTAAAATCTCCACTCAGATCAAGTACTCCTTCTATTCGAAACTCTTATGGCTCCCAGAGCCCTCAGAATGAAAGTACAACTCCTCAACCCAGGTGTGACTCCTCACATCCTGCTCGGTGCTGACACGACACGGATCCCCGATCTCCCCAATGCCTCTGGCTCAGTCCGACTTCCAAGCCTTTGCACCTGTCGGTCCCTCTGCCTGACCCCCTCTCACACGCACAATCACACTGTCAGAAACAGGGACCCCACAATCCCGGACACCGGGCCTGGGGTGCAGGCACGGGAGCAGGCGCCCCGCACTCGGGGCTTTAGTGTCTGGTGGGGTGAGGGCGCTGAGGGCCCGGAGGAGCGTGTACCTGAGGGGGTTCCCTCAGCGCGGCCGCCGCCATCGGGGTCTGTGGGCGGAGTGCGCCGGGAGAGGCAGGCATCCGGATTGAGGACCTGGATACCGCGGTCCCAAGCCCTGCCCCGGCGGCAGGGTCAAGGCAGGCGTCGCCACCGCCGAACTTTGTCTCGCCTCCGAGCGGCGGGGACAACGCCTACTCACGCGTCTTCCCGATTCCTCCACCCTCGGTCCAGACCAAGCATTCAAGAGCCCCCTAGCGCTTAGATCCTCACAAGAACCGACAAAATGTCTGGTTGCGCCTAAGATGCCGGAAGTCCCGCTCCGACGTCTTCCGCACGCACGGTAACGCCCCTCTCCCGGGCCTTCATTGGACGTGTGGCGCAGAGCCTTCTGGGTAATGTAGGTCTTGGTGAACCATCGGCCTAGGCACAGGTTCAGTTTCACGGCCTGGGCCTGAGCTCCTGGGGAAAGGCTGGGTACCACAAAAGGGGTTTTTAAGTGGTACACCTAATTCCCGAGGATGGGGCGAGGCTTAGCTCCTCTTCAAGGGCCCGCACGCAGATTCCGTGGATTGCTGTCTGCACTAATTAAATAAATGTTTGGAGTCATATTATTTCAGATAGTCTGGAAAGCTGCAAAACCAAAAGGACACACCACACCAAGTTTCTCTCATCCATTCATACCTGGGAGCTAGTAACCATTACCTTGTTGCCTTTTAAATACATTCTGGGGACTTTCCTGGTGGTCCAGTGGGTAAGACTCCACGCTCCCAACGCAGGGGCCCTGTGTTCCATCCCTGGTCGGGGAACTAGATCCCACATGCATGCCACAACTAAAGATCCCGCATGCTGCAACTAAGACCTGGCACAGCCAAAACAAATAAATAAATGTATTTTTAATGTTAAAAAATAATACATTTGGACTGAAGCTTTAGGTTCAGTGTTGTTACTTCCAGTTCTTGTTAGGGACAAAAGAGGAAATATTCCAGACAGGGCCATGGAGTGGAAGAAGAGAGAGGGATGTTGAGGTACTCTGGAGCCAGTAGATAGATTTCCTCAGAAAACTTTTCTCCTGCCTGTATAATCAGTGATTGTATTCATCCCAGGAAGTAGCACTTTTTTCCAGGTAATATTTCTTACTTGGTATACTGAGACGGGCTGGGACCTGGGACCCTTTGCTGCAGTGCTGAAGTTCTTGCACCTGGACACACCTCTCCTCAAGCAACAAAATACGAAGAAATTGTATGGGACTGAAAATAACTGCGTGCATGTGCGGTTGGGGCAAATTCTGGAACCAAAAGATACAAAGAGACCAAAAAAACCCAACTGCCATTTTTGAAGGGCCTGGAGCAAAAACAGGGTGTTGGGAGCAAGAGCAGGGTACTGTGCAAGCCCCCCTGCATACAGCACCACATAAGGTGGGCAAAACACCTAAGCTGCCCCTCCAGCCAGACGCCTGGACAGACCCATTCCCTCACCCCATATAAGGAACAAGCTTGCTCCCCCTTGGGGATCCGGCAAGCAAGGGAACTTGTTGTTTGTTCTCACTGCCCCCTGCTGCAGCAGGGGCCTCAATAAAGCCTTGCCTGAATTTCTTGTCTGGCCTCTAGTCAATTTCTATTTATTGGGGAAGGCCAAGAACCCTGGTCTGTAACAATACCACCATATATAGAATTGCTTAGAAAAGAAGTGCTACCATTCGAATGCTATTTCCTGCCTGAACAGTGACCATCATCGTCACATTGGGAGCATGAGCCCAAAATGGGTCATATGATACCTGAGATAAATGTTTGGGACACCATGAGGTCATCTCCTTGCTGTGACGTGATCACCAGGGGTGTGCACCAGGTATCTGCACAGGGAGTTGACATTATCAGTGAAAAAAATTCCCGAGAGTTATTGATAATGATTCTGCAGCTATTTGAAGAGAGTGGAGAAAATAGCTCTGAGGAAACATTTACAATAGCTGTAAAAAGGTAATTTTGAGCCTGAGTACTGAAGTATGAGAACTGAGAGAATGAAGCTGAGCAGGTAAAGGGTTTATTCATGAGGCAGCCGAACAAGGAGACAGAACAAATTGCAAATCCATCTCCCTGAAGGTGAGAGGCTCTGAATACTTATGGGATAAACCTGAAGTGCGGGGAACATGGGGGAAGGTGATTAGAGATAAGAAAAAGGTGAAGTAATCATGGTTTTGCACAACAAAGCTACATGCTTCTCCATGGGACTCATGTTCAGAAAATGGCGACGTTAGCATGTTCCAAGGGTGGAGTCTTTGGCCCTCTGATGTCAAATGGTAACTGATTGGATAACTCGTGCGTGCCCAGTTGAAGAGTTTGTTGTCCCAATCAGTCTTGACTGGCTCAAGCTTGAACTGGACCCAGCTGACTCCAAGTTCGTGAAAAAAATCTCCGGCAAACATCTTAATTGTTTAGGCCGTGTGATGCTTGGATGACATTCAAGTTTTTATAGAAACAACTGAAGCAAATTTGATCAGTGAAGGCATTTTACAATTCAGTATTTATTAAGCAAGTTATACTTTAATGGATCTAACTGACGACTCCTCTCTGTTTCGATAGTAGCTATGTGTTTTGTGCAGGTTTCAGCCTATTGATAACCAATGTCTCCCTTGCCTGTATTGACAGTGACTGTGTCCTACTCAACAAGGAACACTGTTTAATCCATATTACATATCTTACTCCACAATATTCCTCTGCCCTAATCATCCCAGGGCCAGGCTCCAGGCAACTAGAGATCACCCCTGTGCCCTAAGTCTCACCTGAGTTATTCAAGTACCCAATCTTAAACTGTTTACTCTGCCCTTGCCTTCCTTTGCCTTGAAACCCCATAAAGGATCTGGTGTAGACCTTCCCCTCCCTCATTTCTTCTGCCTCCTGACAACTCTGGTGTTTTTTCCTGGGTGAAATATGGCACTGGGTGGCATATGGTAACAACTCCTCTCTGGACACTGTGAGCAAAATAAACTTCCTTCCAAGCCTCAATCTCCCTTACTTTTGTGGCCACAGCAACATTACTGTACCATATCCAGCATTTCTATTTTTAGAACAAGTGTCCTCATGGAGAGAATAGTTTAGTTTGGGACAGGAGGAGACCCCCATGATGCTCAGGGATTACTAGCAACACCATCTGATGTCAAAAGTTCATGAATAACAGAAGTAAAACCAATGAATCACCAAAGCAGTAATTTGTGAAAGTTTATTGTACACACACCAAAAAGACAGTATGCAAACGAGGAACACTCATACCAAAATGTAGTATGAGAAGCAGGGGTATATTGTTACAAAGCAACTTAGATAATGAGAAAGCAGGGACTGTTTATTCATCTTATTGATTGCTTATGGTGTTAGAATTTTCTTAAATGATAGGAGATTGGTCAGTAGTTACCTCACGCCAACCTTGAGAAACAGTTCAAGTTTTGCTTATAATTTCTGAAGGCATAAGCCAGAAATGACCCAGGACAAATTAGTCTTGCAAGATAAGCTAAATTAAGCACTGTTTTTGTAAGATTAAACTGGTTTTGTCTGCTCGCGGAATTTTCAAGGCTCGTCTCTGTTTTTTTATTTTAACACTGGGAAAGCTCTACCTTTTGCTGGCAGTCGTGGGCACTAATTTGGATTGTTTTTGTTTTTGGTTTAATATTTATTTATGTAGTATATTTTTTTGGCTGCGCCGGGTCTTAGTTGTGGACTGCAGGCTTCTTAGTTGTGGCATGACGCGGGATATAGTTCCTTGACCAGGGATCGAACCTGGGCCTCCTGCATTGGGAGCTTGGAGTCTTACCACTGGACCACCAGGGGAGTCCTGTGGGCAATACTTTGTGAGGCTCTGTATTGTCTGTTCCAAGAGTGACTTTATCTTCCTACCCTAAATTCCTGGGCCTGTGACAACTCTGCAGGACCTGGCCCCTGTCAAAGCTTGGCAGGGGTAAGGGGACGAATAGTCAATGCTATCTCTCCCCATCATGCAAGTCTGCCTGGACAAACTGACTAATTATTTATAAAGGCTCCCTGGAGTAGCAGAAGCTGACACCTCTGCACCTAAACCAGGCTCACTATTTGTCAGGCTTGAGCTGAAAACCTGGTGTAGGTGGTGTGGTAACTGGGAGACCTCCCTTGAGATCAGCAGCCTCTCAGCTGTAGTTTGCCTTCACCTCCGAAGTGACACAATACATCCTTTCTAGGATGCCCATTGGGTACATCAACAGCTTTGTCATCACACACAATCCTTTCAGACACAGGATCATCATTGTACTCACCTTTCTCCAGGAGCACAGGTATGACCTTACATTGAGGACATCTACCTCCAAGAAGACTTATTTGACACACTCATCATGGACATACAAGTCCAACATCTTTTAGTACTTTTGATGGCAACATATTCTTATTTATAAATTTTACCTCCAAACTGAAATCAGCAGCCACTCCCATTTGTGCACTCAGAGATTCCTGCACTAAAGAAACTTCAGTAACCCCATCTCATGCCCCATCGAGTCTCTGGACAACTTATGATAGTCATTAGTTACCCCTGAACTTCTGATGAAAAAAATCTAGCCCTCCTCAACTCTATAAATAAATCATTAAAACAGCAAAACAACAAATGACTAGTTACCCATTGGGCTCTCCCAGAAACAGAAACTCTTTAGACCCTGAGCACGTGACTCTCCATACCAGCGGTTCATTATATTTTGGGTCATGAAAACAGCACAACACAAACTTGCACAGCTACCAAGGCCTCCTCAAGATAGGATGTTTATTGCAGGGCCCAGCAGTAAGGCCAGGTAAGAATCACAGAATTGGAAATATACCAAAAGTAGCCAATACTCAATTCGAGAATCATTCGGGTTTATTGCACACAATTAGCACAAAGTAGGGAAAATAGGAAAGGGGTTAACATCACTACGTCTGGGAACGAGGTATCTCAGCACCAGCAGCTGTCTCCAGGTCTGTAACTGGTCTCGCAACAAGAGTGAGTGGAAGGTCACCTTCTGCTCCGACAGAGCTCTGGCAGTGTCCGTCTGGAATAGTTCTCAGCAGTGTGGAGTGGGGTCCTCCAGTGAAGAGGCTTCAGGTCGTTCAGTTCAGTGGTTTCTTTTCTTTCTTTCCCTTTCTTTCCTTCTTTCTTTCTTTCTTTCCTTCCTTCTCTCTTTTTTCATTTGCTTTTTAAATTTTTCGGCTGCACCATGAGGCATGTGGAATCTTAGTTCCCTGACCAGGGATTGAACCTTCATCCCCTGCATTGGAATCATGGCGTCTTAACCGCTGGACCGCCAGGGAAGTCCAGTGGTTTCTTTTTAAGGAGTCTGTCAGTAAGTGTAGTGGTTATGCCCCAGAAGATCTCGTCTCTATCATTTGCTTTGTCTGTTTCAGTGAGGTACATTGTCAATTAAATTTTTTATCTGAAGTAACACTAGCAGTCCCACAGCAGATGTTTCAAAACAACTAACATGGAAGTTCACTTTGGCCACTGTGAATTCTTTTTCAACTACTTAACATACAATATAATAGCTTAAATCCTATAAGTTTCACCCAAGTTGAGTAGGAATCGTATTCTTAAGCACCAGCCAGACAATCACAATGCAGCCTCCTGGGGCTCTAGAGGAAGTCCGTACCATCTGCAGGGCAGATTTATACATCATTTTGAAACAGCTCCTGATGGGTCACTGTAGCAGAATAAGAACAGAACACTTGAGTAGGGGGCATCAGATATCCATGCATCCAGAACGACCCACTATGAGGGTCGTTGCTCTATTGGACCAACCAAGTCATGAAGTCTAAGGACCCTGATTGGACCAACCAAGTCATGAAGTCTACGGACACTGCTGTATTCCATTATAAGGTAGAAATGTACAGCCAGGATTGAGCCAGATCAGGTCTAGAGAACACAACTAGGCTGCATGAATAGGTAGTTGAGACCCCACCAACATGGTAACAACTCACTTCCGTGGCTGTCTGGGTGCCCTGCACAGCCATAGGGGAGAGGAGAAAGCTTGAGCTGGGGTTCTGCTTGGCTCATTTTGCTTTATGGGTGCACGTAAAATCGACAGTGACCGCATCACAGCCACATTCAGGGTGTCCCTGAAAGATAATGGAGTAGAAACGTTTTTCCAATGGGTTATGCTATGATCTGGCCATCCATTTTGTGTGGAAGAATCGTTATTCAAAGGTGACCATATATATAGATTCCAGGATAGCAGCCAATGATCTGCCCTGGTAAGGAAGGAAAAGTTGAGAAGATTGTTGAAAGGAGGTCTGCAGTAGAGACATATGGATGTATTTATGGAACTGTGCACACAGTAGGCAAATTTTGTATGAATTATTAAAATTCACCAAAGTATATCACTAACAATGTCAAACAGGGACTTCCCTGGCAGTCCAATGGTTGAGACTTCGCCTTCCAATGCAGGGGGTGAGGGTTCGATCCCTGTTTGGGGAACTAAAATCCCGCATGCCTCGTGGCCAAAAAACCAAAAACATAAAACAGAAGCAATATTGTAACAAATTCAATAAGGACTTTAAAAAAAGTGATCCACATCAAAAAATATTTAAAAAAAAACTAATGTCAAGAAACAATCACATTCAATTTCTGGACCTTGGGACTAGGACATTGTACTGACTGTTTCTTCTCCGTGGATCCTTTTTTTTTTTTTTTTTGGCTGAGCTGCATGGCTTGTGGGATCTTAGTTCCCAAACCAAGGATTACTGAACCCGTGCTCTCGGCAGTGAGAGTGCAGAGTCCTAACCACTGGACCGCCAGGGAATTCCCTTCCTCCCCTCCTTTAACTGTGTGCTCAAATATCATCTCCTTATGAGAACAACCCTCTGTTTCCTACTGAAATCTTCCTGACTCCACATTCTTGTTATTCCTTGGTGCTGATCTTTTTTTTTTTTTGCATTTCTACCTGTCACCTTATAGTTTACTATAATATGTAGCATTTTCTTTGTGACTTATTCGTTACTCTCCTCAATAAAGGCTTTTGAAGGACACTACAGGAGGACATATTTCTTTCTTCACTGATATATAACACACGTCTAGACCTGTCTCTGAAGCTGGTGAGATGTTCAGTACATGGTTTTGAAGCAATGAAACAGCACAAGGTGGTAGCTTCCTTCCACACTTTCACCTCTTTCTACTTTCATCTGATTATTTCTTTCCCTCCAAGTTTAATTCTCCTTAAGCTTCCCATGAGTGAAAAAAAAATACACTTTGTAAAAACAAAAATTTCTCAGTCGCCAAATTTCCAGCATAGTCATGGGCTCAACTTAATTCTTTTACAATTTAGAACTCAAGGTTCTCTGCTTACCATCCGAAGGTTCTGCCCCAATTTCCAATGTATATGGGGGACGGGTGGATTTCCACACAATACCAACCAATTCTCAGACACTAGCTTGGTGTCCCACAATTTAACAATTCTGACGCTGTCTACCCTGAGATAGCATCAGATTCCAAGGCTAAGGGCTCAGTCCTACAAGACTGACCCTCGTAGAACCCCCCCCAACCCGACTTCAGACACCAATTGGAAGTCCAGGTTGTGACTGTGGTGCTCCAAAGACAATGGTCAGGGACAAAGGACAACCCTACCTGAAAAAGTTTCAAGGTCACATACCCTACCGGGCTCTTGTCACTCTCCCCGCCATGTTGCAATGGTTACGAAATTCCTGAGCCCACCTGGGCGAAGGGACCTCTTCCTCTCTCGTCCCAAATAAGGAAAGGCATCTGTCCTGCCCCACTTCCACCCTACAGAAGGAAGGTATATGTGCCTCGACCAATCAGAAAATGAAATTTTCACCTTGGAACATTCCTTTTTCCCCTGGCTATAAAAACTGACTAATAGCACATGTCTGGGGTCGGCTCTCCCAGACTACACTGAAGTCGGCCCACTGTTCTGGCAACAACCATTCCCTCTAATAAATTCTATCCTTTTTACATTCTGCCTTGTGTCTGGAAATTCTTTTCCAACCTGTGTTCGGACCACGACACTAACCTGTGCTTCTCATGATCTGTGCTTCTTCTCTTCTGTGAGCCTCTTTCAAGGTGTTAATGTAATCTTGAATTACCCACATTACATAACTCATTTATTCATCCCTTTTAAAATTACATACATGCAGGACTTCCCTGGTGGCACAGTGGTTAAGAATCCACCTGCCAGGGCTTCCCTGGTGGCGCAGTGGTTGAGAATCCGCCTGCCGATGTAGGGGACGTGGGTTCAAGCCCTGGTCCTGGAAGATGGCACATGCCGCGGAGCGGCTGGGCCCGTGAGCCATGGCTGCTGAGCCTGCGCGTCTGGAGCCTGTGCTCCGCAACGGGAGAGGCCACAACAGTGAGAGGTCCGCATACCGCAAAAAAAAAAAAAAAAAAAAAGAATCCACCTGCCAATGCAGGGGACACGGGTTCGAGCCTTTGTCGGGGAAGATCCCACATGCTGCGAAGCAACTAAACCTGTACACCACAACTACTGAGCCTGAGCCCTAGAGCCCACAAGCCACAACTACTGAGCCCGTGTGCCACAACTGCTGAAGACCGCATGCCTTCAGCCCATGCTCCACAAGAGAAGCCACCAGAAATGAGAAGCTCATGCACTGCAACGACACTCGCTGCAACTAGAGAAAAGCCCACGCGCAGCAACAAAGACCCAACGCAGCCAAATAAATAAATTTATTTTTAAAAATCCCATTTTCCTTGGTAGCGCAGTGGTTAACAATCTGTCTGCCAATGCAGGGGACACGGGTTCAAGCCCTGGTCCAGGAAGATCCCACATGCTGCAGAGCAACTAAGCTGGTGTGCCACAGCTACTGAGCTTGCGCTCTAGAGCCCGTGAACCACAACTACTGAGGATGTGTGTCACAACTACTGAGGCCTGTGAGCCTAGAGCCCATGCTCTGCAACAAGAGAAACCACCACAATGAGAAGCCCACGCACCACAAAGAAGAGTAGCCCCCCAACTCAGCACAACTGGAGAAAGCCCACGCACAGCAACGGAGACCCAACACAGCCAAAAATAAATAAATAAATAAATAAATTTATTTAAAAAAAAATCCCATGATATTTCCCCAGAGCTATTTCTGACATTATCTTTGAATAAATGCCTCAATACGATTTCTAATTTCCTGATATTTGCATTTCAAATTGTTTTTCTGAGATAATCTCAATTCCCCTTGCAGAGCTGTACCAGCAATCACTGGAGAATGATAATCACTTACCAGCAACAACATGAGATCATGGGGTTCAGATGTTCCCTTAGCAGATGAAACCAAGGGCAGTTATCAGTTAGTTCCCTGAAACTCTAACTTGCTTTATAAATAATATCCTGTAACCTACCTTCACTGACTCTTGCTTTAATTGTTTTTGCAAATTACATACCCTCCAAGCTTCGCCTAGCTTAGATAATATATCACAAATCCTTATAGATAACATCTCTGAGGTATGGGTGGCTATGGTAACAGTTCCTTAAATTGTTGTTCAGGAACATGCAGTTAGTCTTGTCCAGTTCAAACTGGTCAAGACCACCAACCATTCAACTGGGCCTGTGTGAGTGTCCACGCTTAGATCATGCTAATGCTACCATTTTCTGAATATGTTTCCCATGAAGAAGCATGTAGCTCAGATATGCCTGTGCAGAACACAGATTTCTTTACTTTTTTCTTGCCTACATTCCCTAGGCCTGAGACCACCCTCCTCCTCTAGGCCATAAATATCCCAACACCCTCCTGTTGGGGAGTGGATCTGAGACTAGTTCTCCTGACTCCTCCCTTTGATGCCACAAGAATAAACACTTTTTCTGCTGCAAACCTCAACGTCTCGGCCTTTTACTTTCTGAATGTGGGGCAAACAAACCTGGTTCAGTAACACAGACACGCTGTGACTCTGAAAGCTGCAGTCACTGACCCCAGCCAAAACAGCATTAGTTACATTGGTCTCCATCTGAGATAGATGTCAGTTTACTAAATGGAGTTGAGTATATTTCAGGATATACAGTAAGAAATATTATATGGATAAAAGTGTTCCTCAATGGGACTTCCCTGATGGTGCAGTGGTTAAGACTCCACGCTCCCAATGCAGGGGACCTGGGTTCAATCCCTGGTCAGGGAACTAGATCTCACATGCATGGTGCAACTAAGAGTTCTCATGTCACAACTAAGGAACCCACACACTGAAACTAAAGAGCTGGTGAGCCGCAACTAAGAAGACTGCTTGCTGCAACTAAGACCCGGTGCAACCAAATAAATAAATAAATAAAAAAGTGTTCCTCAATGGGTAGGACATAATTGCTAACTATATAGGCATCCCTGTACAGTCTTTTCCTTTGTTCCCAGCCAATCATAATAGAATTTACAAAACTTACTAATGCCTCGGGCTACACGTATTTCAAGAGGAATAGCACAATGCCTCCAACTATAGGTGGACTATTTTATGTCTGAATTACTCTGTGGAATGATACAGCCATTTAGAGAAGTAGATTTGGGAGCATCTCAATTTTATTCTCTGGTAGCAGGCTGACCTTCACGGAGTATGAAACTACGTCTTTCTCCTGCAGTTCACAGCGAGTAAAGCCATCTAGGTAGGATGATCACTCTCAAGTACTCCCCAGAGTACCGCTTGGGCCACTCTCTGGTGGTCAAGATGGAGAACACCTTTCCGGGGCGGGGGTGGGGGGTGGGGGGAGGGGCTCTAGAACGCTAGGAACTACACTACCCAGAAGGTAGTGCGCCGAGTTGAGTCAATAAAAGGTCAAGATAAAGGCATTTCCGTGCGTGCGCATCTCATCGGGGTGGGACTTCCGGCGTCCTCTCCGTGGCGGCCATTTTTACTGCTTTCGTATCTGTTGTCACTCCGGAACGCTGGGCCGGGACTTGGGTGACAGGGTTGAGAAGGTCCAAGAGGAACCGCTGTCTCCGCTGCATAGAGGCCGGTCTGAAGTTCGGCGACGCCGCCGGGGGTGTACCGGGCCTGCCGTGCCCGCGTCCACCCGCCTCTCCCGCCGCTACCGGCCCCGCTCTGCCCCCAGACTCTGATGGCGTTGGCGGCGGCGGCGCTGAGGACCCCGCCTCAGGTAAACGCTCATCCTCCGGGCCCTCACCGCCCTCACCCCACCAGACACTAAAACCCCGAGTGCGGGGCGCCTGCTCACGTGCCCGCAGCCCAGGACGCGGTGTCCGGGATGGTGGGGCGTTCGTGGGTGGGTCTGTTTTTGATAGTGTGATGGCCGCGTGAGAGAGGGTGACAGGCGGAGGTACTGACAGGTGCAAAGGCTTGGAGGTCGGATTGAGCCGGGAGTATTGGGAAACCTGGGGCCTGTCTGATGTCTGCAGGGAAGTGTGTGGTAGCGTGACCCCTGTACTGGCTGGCGGAGAGGTTTTTTCTTCATTCTGAGGGACCTGGATGCCATGGAGGGTAGTGGACAGAAGAGGAATACAGTCTGTATTAGGGTTTCAAAAGTTTTCCAAAAACCGATTAAAGAGAGAAGAAACTAGAATGGGGCTGAAAACGACAGTGAGGCACAAGGCGCTAGTAAGAAGCAGCATTGAGGAGTGAGGCGCAGAAGCTAATCACTTAGCCCGAGGTCACCGGGATCCAGAGCTGGACGGGGATACAGGGGAGGCCTGACTTCATCTGGAGCCCAGTCCTTGTTGCCTACCCCTCTCCGCAGGTTCTGAAGGATGAAAAGCACTTAGGAAACCTATACACGGAAGAGGAGGTTGTCCCAGTCACTCACTGTCCCTGACACCACCCAAATGGTGTCTGGGACTGTGGTGTCTTTAACGTCTTCCTTGCTTTTTTCCAAGCTCGTGGGTGTGGGGACCCTGGGGATACCTCAAGCCCAGTCCTGAGTGCAGGCCAAGGGTTACACGGAGGTATTGCTATTGCTGTCAGCCAATATAAACACGTGTGAAAGGTTGTGACAGGACCAGATACTGACATGTGCAAATGTTTGGAGGTATGACTATACTGGAGATAGGGTACAGTCAGTTTCCATTTTATTAGGACCAAAGAGCTGAGTGTCAAGAATCAGGTCTGTAATTGTCAAGAATTTGGACGTCTGTTATGGAGATAATGAGAGGTTTGGATAAGCGGAAGGGGTTGATTCTTATGCAGGTCTTAGTGCGTTCCATTGCCTGCAAAGAAGAGAACAGACTGTATGAGTAATATAAGAGGCAGGGAGCTGCCAAGGAGGCATTTACTATAATCCAGATGAGTGTTGGACCAGGGTGGTGGCCACAGAGGTGGGAAAGAAGTTGGACTTTCCATCCATGTTTTAAGGAGAGCCAAGTAGATTTTTAGATGTTGCGGGTGAGGGAGAGAAAGGGAAGAGTCAGGGATGACCCCAGTGTTTCCGGTTTTAGGAGCTAATGGGATGAAAGCTCCATCAACTGAGATGGGAAAGTTATGGTAGGTTAATTTTACTTGGGAATATCAGATGTTTTGTTTTGGCCTTGTCAAGAGTCTGAGATGTTTCAGAGAAAGCGAGTGGAGGCAGCAGTTGGGTGTCTGGAAATCTGGGGAGGAAGGTGGCTCTTGTGTGGAATAGGGAGGAACTGTGGATCCCATTTATGTGGGGGAATGCAGGTCATCCTGGCAATGCTGTTCGCTGGTCTGAAAGAGGAGGGTGCATGATGAGTGGTTTCCCTGCTCCACACCTGATCAGGGTTGCTGAGCACACAAATGCAGGTGAAGGATAGAAGTGAACATGGTAACCATATGGAAGAGAATGGGTAACTGAATTGAAGAGAATGGTTTGACAGGCTACTAAAGCTTTTGTGAGATTAGTGGACATGAGATGGCTGTGGAGGCGTTGGAGTAATTGAAACAAGATGATGAGGCTAGGGCTCCTGCTAATTCACTAATGTACAGGTTCACCAGAATTTTGTGGTGAGGTTTGGTGTGGTGTGGTGTGTTTGATCTTGATGGTGGATAGGTCTGGGGCAAATATGGTCATTTGTGAGAGTCACTGTGCCTGGAACGGACAGTGTCAGGGCCAGGATTCCAAGGAAGGCTGAGGGAGAGAGGACAGTGATGGCCGCTGAGGGGACAGGGAGTGCAGCACAAAAGTGGATGTGGGTCATGGGCATCTGTAATCACATGTGCTTCTGGGTGGTTAAAATTGAAGCAAGGATCAATAAAAGTATGAAGGAGGCCTTCAAAGCATTTTCCCACGTGCATAGTTGTGGGAGTGCAACTGTGGGGACTGAAGATGTGAGAGAGGTACAGTCTACAGAATGATGGGCACAAAGAGGAAGTGCTAGCTCATGGCACCAGGGCCCTGTTATTGGGGACTGAAGGTTGAAGCTTGAACCCAAGTTTGGTTGTGTCTGTGAGTCACAGCCTAGAGACCCCAGGGGAATTGATTGACAGGATGGATGGGACCCTACAGGCCAGGACCAGAGCTTGGATGACATCTCTATGCTGTCCTGTCCAGTGGTGTTGAGGGCTGAACACAGTGAATGAAGAGACCCTGAGGGATAGGTGGGCATCAGTGGCACTTAGGCCTGAAATTCCTGTTCGGTGGAGAGCTCTGGAAGAGGATGAAGGTGGGATAGGTGTGTGATGAGATGGATTGTGGGATCTTAGAGAGAGAATGTTCATAGCTCATTCTTTCTCTCTCATAGACGTGCAGTGTGACCTTTGAGGACATTGCTGTGTACTTCTCCTGGGAGGAATGGAGGCTCCTTGATGAGACTCAGAGACGCCTGTACCTCGATGTGATGCTGGAGAACTTTGCACTTATATCCTCACTGGGTAAGACTCAAAGCCTTCCCAGTGTCCTGGACTAGGCTCTACCCCACCTCACCCCCCTTTTCCCAGGGGGTGCTCTGTTCTTATACATGTGAACTGTGGGCACTACTTGCTTCCCAAGCTTTCTGTGTAGTTGCTGTGGTAGCTAGGACTGGGCTGTTTGCACTGCCCTCTACCTTCTCCTGCAATATCAACCCCGATACCTGCTGTATTGAGTGCTGTTAGGAAAAGGATTCCAAGCCAGTAGTATTGCAGTGAGCTTAATGGATTCTACCTTACTTCCTTCTCTCTGTCTGGGTCAGTGTGTCTAGATCCTTTTCACCTCTGTGTCCGAGATTTGATCCCTTCTTTTATTTACTTGTTTTTATTTTAATTTAATTTAATTATATATATTTTTTTCTTCTCTTGGCTGAGCTGCATGGCTTGAGGGATCTTAGTTCTCCGACCAGAGATTGAACCAGGGCCACAGCAGTGAAAGCACCAAGTCCTGACCACTGGACCGCCAGGGAACTCCCTTGATCCCTTCATTTACCTAACATTTCTTTGTGCCTGCCTGTGCCAGGCATGCAGGCATTATCATTGTCATTACTTACCTGAACGATGAGCTACTTTTCAGTGTCCTACTGCGGTTTGTAGTGTTTATTTATTTATTTTTTTAATATATGTTTATCCAAAGTTTTTTTTTTTAAATTATTTATTTATTTTGGCTGCACTGGGACTTCAATGTGACATGTGGGATATTTAGTTGCAGCATGCGGACTCTTAGTTGTGACATGCAGACTTCTTAGTTGCAGCATGCGGACTCTTAGTTGTTGCCTGCATGTGGAATCTAGTTCCCCGAGGGATTGAACCTGGGCCCCTTGCATTGGGAGCGCAGAGCCTTACCCACTGGACCACCAGGGAAGTCCTTGTAGTGTTGGTTTTTTGTTTTGTTTAATAAATTTATTTATTTATTTTTAGTTGCATTGGGTCCTTGTTGCTGTGCACATTCTTTCTCTAGTTGCGGCGAGTGGGGGCTATCTTCGTTGTGGTGTGCAGACTTCTCATTGAGGTGGCTTATTTTGTTGCAGAGCACAGGCTCTAGGCATGCAGGCTTCAGTAGTTGTGGCTCATGGGCTCCAGAGTGCAGGCTCAGTAGTTGTGGCTCACGGGCTTAGTTGCTCTGCGGCATGTGGGATCTTCCTGGACCGGGACATGAACCTGTGTTCCCTGCATCGGCAGGCGGACTCTCAACCACTGCACCACCAGTGAAGCCCCTCATTTTGGTTTTGATTTGCATTTTCCTGATGATCAGTGAGATGATTAGTGAAGAGGAACATTTTTTTTTTTTTTTTTTTGCGGTACGCGGGCCTCACTGCTGTGGCCTCTCCCGTTGCGGAGCACAGGCTCCGGACGCGTAGGCTCAGCAGCCATGGCTCACGGGCCCAGCCGCTCCACATCATGTGGGATCCCCCCAGACTGGGGCACGAACCCACGTCCCCCACATCGGCAGGCGGACCCTCAACCACTGCGCCACCAGGGAAACCCAGGGGGAACATTTTTTCATATACCTGTTAGCCATTTGTAGATCTTTGATAAAATGTCTGTTCAGCCATTTTATCTTTGATAAAATGTCCACTTTTTAATCAGATTGTTCTTTTCCTGTTGAGTTGTAGAGTACCTTATATATCAATGTTTTACATATTAAAATATAAATTTCACCAATGAAATCTATCTGGTCATGGCCTGTTTTTTTTTGTTGGAAGATTTTTGCTTACTGGTTCAATTTCCTTACTTGTTATTGGTCTATTCAAATTTTCTGTTTCTTTATGATTCAGGTTTGGTAGGTTGTATGTTTCTAGTCTGTTTCTTTTAGGTTATCTAATTTGTTGGTGTATAACAGTCCTTTGTTTCTCTTTTATTTCTCTGTTAACTTATTTGAGTCTTCCCTCTCAGAAGTCTAGAGAAAGGTTTGTCAGTTTTATTTATCTTTAAACAAAACCAGTTCTTAGTATTGTTAATCTTTTTTTATTGTTTTTATAGTTTCTATTTCATTTATTTCTGCTCTGATCTTTCTTTTTTTTCTTTTTCTTTTTTGGCTGTGCCATGTGGCAGGCAGGGATCTTAGTTCCCCAACTAGTGAACGAACCTGGACCCCCTGCCGTGGAAGCATGGAATCCTAACCACTGGACTGCCAGGGAATTCCTCTCTGTTCTGATCTTTATTTCTTCCTTTGTTCTGCTAACTTTGGTCTTAATTTGTTCTTTTTCTAGTTCCTGGAGATGTAAAGTTTGGTTGTTTATTTAATGCTGGCATTTTTTGCTCTTAATCCTGGCATTTATTGCTCTAAACTTGATTTTTTTCTTAATGCTGACATTTATTGCTCTAAACTTTTCTCTTAAAACTGCTTTTGCACATTGTATATGTTTTTTTCTATTTTTGTTTTTCTCAAGGTACGTTTGATTTTCCTGTTGATTTTTTCCTTTGACTGATTCACTGGCCAGGAGCATATTGTTTAATGTTCACATATCTGAATTTTTAAGCTTTCCTCCTGTTGCTGGTTTCTAGTGTTATCCATTGTGTTAGGAAAAATTACTTGATATGGTTTGAGTCTTCTGAAACTTGTTAAGACTTGTTTGACATAGCATATAATCTATCCTAGAGAATATTCTATATGCACTTGAGAAGAGTGTATATTCTGCTGTAATAGGATGGAATGTTCTGTATACATCTGTTACATTCATTTGGACTAAAGTGTTGTCCAATTCAAAGATACCCTTACCTTCTATCTGGATATCCACCTGTGTTGAAAGGGGGATATTTAAGTTCCCTATTAACACATTATTTACTGGGAGATTTTTTCAGAAACTAATGCCTGTGGCCGGCAATTTGTTAGTTTGAGTAAATATCAACAACTTTTTTTGCACTTAATGTATTTATTTGAAACTTTGCACATGTCTTACTAAAGCATTCTAATACTTTGTTAGAGTGTGATAGGCAGTATAGCAGGAATATCTGTGCAGGGGAACAGAACATCTATTACAAATACACTGTTTCACTGTGCTTTCCCCTGGAAGAGCAGACTCTATACTTTCTGGAGGCTTTTTTTTTTTTTTAAAGCCCTGTGGGTATTATTTCCTCTAGAATATGTTCTTTTATTTTACCTGGTAGTCAACAAGGTGTATCTTTGTGGGGAGGCTCTTTTATTTTTTTATTTTTAAAATATTTATTATTTTATTTATTTTGTCTGCACCGGGTCTTAGTTGCTGCATGCAGGATCTTTTAGTTGTGGCACACGGGCTTCTTATTGTAGTACGGTGGACTTCTTAGTTGTGACATGCAGACTCTTAGTTGTGGCATGAATGTGGGATCTAGTTCCCCAACCAGGGATCGAACCTGGGCCCCCTGCATTGGGAGTGTGGAGTCTAACCCACTGGACCACCAGGGAAATCTCTTGGGGGGCTCTTTTAGAAACGCCACGAGAAGGATCAGGTGTGGGACTACCACTGCATTCACCGGAATGATCAGTTACCCATTCTCTAGCTACTGCTGACAAAAATTGCTTATGGGACTTCCCTGGTGGTGCGATGGTTAAGAATCTGCCTGCAAGGGCTTCCCTGGTGGCACAGTGGTTGAGAGTCTGCCTGCCGATGCAGGGGACACGGGTTCATGCCCCGGTCTGGGAAGATCCCACATGCCATGGAGCAGCTGGGCCCGTGAGCCATGGTTGCTGAGCCTGCGCGTCCGGAGCCTGTGCTCCGCAACCGGAGAGGCCACAAGTGAGAGACCCGCGTACAGCAAAAAAAAAAAAAAAAAAAAAGAATCTGCCTGCAAATGCAGGGGACATGTGTTCAATCCCTGGTCCAGGAAGATCCCACGTGCAGTGGAGCAACTAAGCCCATGAGCCACAACTACCGAGCCCGCATGCCTAGAGCCCGTGCTCCACAAGAGAAGCCACCTCAGCGAGAAGGCCACACACCACAACAAAGAGTAACCCCTGCTTGCCACAACTAGAGAAAGCATGCGAGTAGCAACGAAGACCCAACGCAGTCAAAAATAAATAAATAGATGAATAAATTTATTTAAAAAATTGCTTGTAAGTCATTTTATTCTGTGCATTAAGGCTGCAATAAATTTTAAATACATTGAATAAACCGCAGTTACTCAACTAGAAACCCACTTTCTTATATCATTTTCAAGTTTTCCAGAGGATATTGAAGTTTGCCAGATATTGATCAGAACGATCAACTCCTTTCATATATTTATTATACTCTAACATACTATTGGGCTTAGTTATCTGATGGCCAGTCTTTCTGTCTTCCTTTACTGTAGATGCTATGGAGGTGTAATGAATAGTTGTCACCATGCAGACTAGCCTCTTGTCTTTCCATATAAGAAGAATCACTTCTCCCTTCTGTAAGAATGTCATTTCTACCCTCTGTAGATTTTTAGATTTCTCCTTTAATTGGTTTGGTAGACCATGATTCTCTCTTATAGTCCTACAAACTCTGGTTTTATTTTTCAACAACATTACAGATGTGGACAGACTGTTGTAATAATTGTCTTGGTAAATATGGTGCCATGAACCAAGGTTGTAGGACCAACAATATTGTTTCTTGCAGTTTCTTTCCTTCACCCATGTAAATATCACGGTTGCATGTATATCCAGTTTCACTTCCGTTAAGCATCCTGACCAAAATTCCATATTTTGTAAATTTTCCAGGATTATAGGTTTTGAATCTGAGTTGTCCTCTCCACTTTATCATTGCCTCATCAAGTGATAGCTCTTGTTTGGGTGTATAGATCGATTGAGATTTTGGTAGAAAATAAGCCAAAAGAGGTTTAATTTTTGAAATTCTGTCTGTAGGAAGTGGAGTTTCTGAGTTATCGTTAAAGTGAAGAAATGTCATTATTTGTTTGAACCTTCTTTTCGTCCTAATCTTTGATAAGTGTTTCAAGTAAGGGATCAGTCGACCAATATTCTTTCCACTGTGACTTTCTTATTTGTCTCATCAAAATTATTAACCCAAGAGGCTTCTTCATGTCACTGTTGGTTACATTAGTCCATTTTAAAGCCTTATCATACTTTTTTTTTTTCTTATCATACTTTTTATATGATTTTTCATTCTGTTGGTGATATAAGTTTGTTTGAGAAGTGACCAACTCGAAAAAGTCTTTACCAAAAATTAATTCTGTTATTTCACTAACACTTGGCGGGTTATTACATTCAATAGTTACACCTGACACACCTGTAAAGTCTTCTAATTTTTGTGAAATGTTGTCTTCAATCCACTCTTACATAGAAGCAAAGGAGCGTTCTTGAGTTTCATTTTCACTTTCCACAGTAGAGTCATTCACTATGGGTTTTTGTCTTTTTGTTGGTCTAATATTCACATCGTCTGAATCAGAATTATATTCTGAAGAACTGTCGTCTTCTGAGACACTAGTATATATGTCGCTCAGAGAAAGTATCTGCATAAAATTCACCAAAAAATTCTTCATCACTCAATTTTGCGATGCATCATTTTTGAAAATTTTACGGTAATAAACTTGCGTTTAATGTACACGAGGTTGGAACAAAAACCTAATGGAGGAAAATGTGAAAGATAATGATAATCATAAGTTGTATAATGAACCCTTGATCAATTTTAAGTTCTAACAACTTCGCACGGTGATGTTAATTGTGTCACTCTCTAAAAAAGTATTGGTACGTCTCCGGTCAATAACGTTTGAGTAACAAAAGATGTATTAATGCATCTCTAGTCAGAAATGTGTTAATATTCTTTTGCTGGGACTTTCCTGGCAGAAAGTCCTGGCAGGACTTTCCAGTGGTTAAGACTCTGTGTTTCTACTGCAGGGGGCACAGGTTTGATGCCTGGTTGGGGAACTAGGATCCTGCGTGCCGTGCGGCGTGGCCAAAAAAATAAAAAAATTCCTGCCTTCAGATCTGGTCATATTTGCTTAATTTTTAATATATGGTACGTATATATATAGTTAAATTGTTACATCCTCCTGGTGAATCAATTTCTTTATCATTACGTAATGAACATTGTCTCTTGTGATAGTTTTTTTTTTAAGAGTGATCTTTTTTTGTTTTTTTAAAAATTAATTTATTTTTGGCTGCATTGGGTCTTGTTGCTGCACGTGGGCTTTCTCTAGTTGCGGTGAGCAGAGTCTACTCTTCATTGTGTTGTTTGGGCTTCTCATTTCAGTGGCTTCTCTTGTTGCAGAGCACGGGCTCTAGGCATGTGGGCTTCAGTAATTGTGGCATGCAGGCTCAGTAGTTATGGCTCACCATAGAGTGCAGGCTCAGTAGTTGTAGTGCACAGACTTAGTTGCTCCACAGCATGTGGGATTTTCCCAGACCAGGACTTGAACCCATGTCCCCTGCATTGGCAGGCAGATTCTTAACCACTGCACCACCAGGGACGTCCCTCTTGTGATAGTTTTTGATTTAAAGTCTATTTGTCTCACTTAAGTATAGCTTACTCTGTTCTCTTCTGAGTTCCATTTGCATGGAATATCTCTTTCAATTCCTTCATCTTCAGCCTGTGTGTGCCCTTAAGGCTGAAGTTACTCTATTGTGGGCAGCATATAGTTGAGGTCTTCTTTTTTTTCTGTTCAGTCACTGTATGTCATTTAATTGGAAAATATTTTTAGGACCTATTGTTGCCATCTTATTATTGTATGGCTGTTTTGTAGTTTCTTTCTTCTTCTCTTGCTGTCTTCCTTTCTGACTTGATGATTTTCTGTGGTAATACATTTTTTTTTTTCAAGTACCAACTCCTTTTTTTTTTTTAATTTATTTTTGGCTACATTGGGTCTTTGTTGCTGGGCGTGGGTTTTTCTCTAGCTGTGGCGAACGGGGGCTACTCTTCGTTGGTGGTGTGCGGGCTTCTCACTGCGGTGGCTTCTCTTGTTGCAGAGCTCAGGCTCTAGGCACGCGGGCTTCAGTAGTTGTGGCACGTGGGCTCAGTAGTTGTGGCTTGTGGGCTCTAGAGCGCAGGGTCAGCAGTTGTGGCACATGGGCTTAGTTGCTCTGTGGCATGTGGGATCTTCCCAGACCGGGGCTCAAACCCGTGTTCCCTGCATTGGCAGGCGGATTCTTAACCACTGCACCACCAGGGAAGTCCCTGTGGTAATATACTTTTATTCCTTTCTCATTGTCTTTTGTGTCTACTGTAGGGTTTTGCTTTGGGGTTACCATAAGGCTTATATAAAACATAGCATTCTATTTTATGCTGATAACAATGTAACTTCAATCTCATACAAAAAATCTACTCTTATACTTTCCCCACACATGCATTTTATGTTTTTGATGTCACAATTTACATGTTTTTATACTGTGTATTGGGTAACCATCAACAAGTTATTGTGGGTGTAGTTGTTTTTAATACTCTTGTTTTTTATTGTTTGTAGTTGAGTTGAGTGATTAACACAGTTTTACAGTATTAAAGTATTCTGAATTTGACCATATACTTATCTTTACCTGTGTGTTTTATATTTTCATATGATTTCATGTTAGTAGTTAGCATACTCTTTTTTCTTTTTTTGTTTTGGCTGTGCTGGGTCTTAGTTGCAACATGCAGGATCTTCTATCTTTGTTGCACTATGCGGGATCTAGTTTCCTGCCCAGGGATCGAGCCCGGGCCCCCTGCATTGGGAGCACGGAGTCTTAGCCACTGGACCACCAGGGAAGTCCCTAGTTAGCATACTTTTATTTCAGCTAGAAGAATTCTTTAGTCTTTCGCATTTCTGGTGAGGTACGTCAAGTGGTGATGAACTTCCTCAGTTTCTGTTTGTCTGAGAAAGTCTTTCTTCCTTATTACTGAAGAATAGTATTGCTGGTTAAGTATTCTTGGTTTGCAATTTTTTCCCCCACCCCAGTATTTAGAACATATCATCTCACTCTCATGGTATGCAGTGTTTCAGCTAAGAAAACCACTTTATGGGGTTTCCCTTGTATGAGGGGTTTCTTTTTTCTTGCAGCTTTTAAAATTATCTTTATCATTACTTTTTGAGTTTTATATTAATGTGTCTTGGTGAAGTCGTCTGTGGATTGAATCTGTTTGGGGACTTCTGAGCATCATGTACCTGAATGTCCACTTTTCCCAGATTTGGAAAGTTTTCGTCCATTATTTCTTTAAATAAATTTTCTGCCCCTTCCTCTCTCTCTACTCCTTCTAGGGCTCACATTATGCAAATATTGTTTTGTTTCACAATGTCCCATAATTCATGTAGACTTTTTTTTATTCTTTTTAGTTGTTTTTTCTTTTTTCTCCTTTGATTGGATAATTTCAAAGACCTACCTTCAGTTTCATATTCATTGTTTTGATTGATCAAGTTAGCTATTGATGCGCTACCATGTTTTTCGTTTTGTTCATCATACTCTTCACCATAATTTCTGTTTTGTTCTTTTTCATATTTTCTGTCTCTCTGTTTGAAACCTTATTTTGTTTGCATATTGTTTTCCTTATTTTGTTGGATTGTCTGTGTTTTCTAGTAGCTCATTGAGCTTCATTAAAACAATTATTGTGAGAGACTTCCCTGGTGGTCCAGTGGTTAAGACTCTGTGCTTCCACTGCTGGGGGCCTGGGTTCGATCCCTGGTCACGGAACTAAGATCCCACATGTTTCATGACGTGGACAAAAAAAAAAAAAAAAACAATTATTTTGAATTTCTTGTCTGACAGTTTATAGATATCCCTTTCTTTGGGGCAACTGATAACTTATGTTCCTTTGGGGGGTGTCATGTTTCCTTGATTATTTTGTGTGTGTTTCATGTAGTCTTGCTTTGATGTTAATACATTTAATGGAGCAGTCATTTCTTTCAGACTTTACGTAAGGTTTTGGTGGGGAAGATCTTCACTTTTTGTGGGTGTTAGTATGCCAGCTTGATGGGTAGTTGCTGTTCCGACTACAACAAGGCCCAGGGGCTTAGAGTCTCTCCAGCTCTGTCAACTGAGATCAGTGTCAGCAAAGACTGCAGGGGTCCTCAATAGCTAAAGATGTGGGTATCCACATCAGTAGAGAAGACTGCTGGGGATCACCTGATCTCTTTCTCCCAAGGGAAATGTTTTGACTGAGGGGCTCCCTCTTGATGGTAAGTCTGGCTCTTGGTTGGGGGGTGGTGTTTCATGGTGGTGATGGCATTGGTGTCTGTTGTGTGGGCACTGTGGAGCAGATATAGATCTGGATTCTAGGGTGTGATAAATGCAGAGCAGTAGCAGATCTAGGGTCCCAGACACTGAACAGCCTGCAGCAGTGTTGACTTTGCTTTGTGAAATGCAGTCGCACACTGCGCAGTGATGGAGTCTTGACTGGAGTATGGGTGCACACAGAAGTGTCTGGGGTCTGAGGAACTAACTCACTTATAGTGGTCATGAATCTCGTGCCTGAGACGGGCATTCAGGTGACAGCTGTGGAGTCAGGTTATGGAATATGGGCATCCATTGCACAGTTGGGGCTCTGGGGTTTAGGGTGTGTGCAGGATTTATGGGTGTAGCAGCCATGGTTTTGAAATAGAGCAATAGCTACTTTTGGGGGAACAGGTGCGATTCAGCATATTATTCTCTTGCAGGTCCCCCATGATCATGGCTATTAGTTACCTTATTGAAAGAGCTGCCAGTACCCTCTGCAGAGCAGGGAGCTGGTGTCCACACCTATAAACACTTGCCCTTCTCTGCCGTGCAGACAGTGGGATCTGCAGCTATATCGGGGCCTGTTGAGGTTCTACGAAGCAAAGGCTACTGGGGTCCTATGCAGAGCAGGGCATTGGGGAATGTGATGGCAGCCACCATTTGGCTGATACACATAGTTCCCACCATTCATCTTATTTCCTATCCATCTCCACGTGTCTGTTAAGCTGATGTCCCCAGCAATCCTTTTTTTAAAAAAAAATGTATTTATTTTTGGTTGCGTTGGGTCTTTGTTGCTGCACGTGGGCTTTCTTTACTTGTGTCGAGCAGCGCTACTCTTCGTTGCAGTGTGTGGGCGTCTCATTGGTGGCTTCTCTTGTGGAGCATGGGCTCTAGGTGCGTGGGCTTCAGTAGTTGTGGCACTTGGGCTCAGTAGTTGTGGTTCACAGGCTCTAGAGCTCAGGCTTAGTAGTTATGGTGCAAAGGCTTAGTTGCTCCATGGCATGTGGGACCATCCTGGACCAGGGCTTGAACCCATGTCTGTGCATTGGCAAGCAGATTCTTAACCACTACACCACCAGGGAAGCCCCCCAGTGATCATTTTTGTGTGGTTATTCTACTTTTCAATTTCCATTGTGTTACTGCAGTGTCTTAATTGGATTTCTGAGTCCTCCAAGGGTCAATTTTGTTTGCAGTTAGCTGTCTGTTTTTTGTTGGTGGTAAAGGCTGGTGTCCTCTGCTGTTACGCTGATATCACTTCTAGATCGGTTTTCTGGGTCTGTTATGTGCTGAGTTGCTCTGTGACAGTAGAAGTCATTCATCTGTCCTGTTTTTACCTTAGGATTTGTATCCTGCATGTACCATGTAGTTGCTTAACTAGGGCTTACAGATGTGCCAGGATGGATATGACTCCAGTCATGGCATGGTGGGCTCAGAGGGGGCCTGGTCCTGGTGAATGGCAGCTGAGTAGAGTATGACATCAGGCTGTTTTCAGATCATACCAGGAATCTATCTTTGTTCAACCAGGGTTTAGGTGCCATTTGCAGTGGCTATACCTTACTTCTATATTTCCTTTTCCACTGTTAACATTTGCCTGACTTGTCAGTTCTACTACTTGTAATTCCTATGGTGACTTCCAGCCCGGGGATAATTTCTACCTTTCTGGACTCCACGTCTCTCCCATTTTTCTCACCACTCTTTCTGTAGTACTCACCAACATTGGTTGTGCTGTGATATGTTCACATTTCCCTAAATTGACTTTGAATAGCAGCTAATATGTGGCTGTGGGTTTTTTTTTTTGTTTTTTTTTTTTTTTGCAGTGCGCGGGCCTCTCACCGCTGTGGTCTCTCCCGTTGTGGAGCACAGGCTCCGGACGCGCAGGCTCAGCGGCCATGGCTCACGGGCCCAGCCGCTCCGAGGCATGTGGGATCTTCCCGGACTGGGGCACGAACCCGTGTCCCCTGCATCGGCAGGCGGACTCTCAACCACTGCGCCACCAGGGAAGCCCGCTGTGGGTTTTTAATGGGCTTAGATGCACGTTTCTACCGTCTCACATCAGCAGCAGAAAAATCCTGCAAGAAGCCATTGGGAAAGAAATGAGTTGTAGACCCTGCCTCTCTTCCTTGTGTCACACCCTGTCTTTTGTTTCCTTCCCCTGGTGAGGTCTCCACTATTCTGTGATTTTGAGGCTCAGTAATGCAAAACAGTCGGCTGTTCTTTCAACTGAATTCCAACTTCTGTATCTTGAAAAGCATCTCATAGACTAATACCTAGATGAGACAGATGGACATCTGTGATGAACTTGACCCTTCCTTATAGTTGACATGTACTTGACCAGCATTTCTTTCTGTTCAGGTTGCTGCTGTGGAGCAGAGGATGCAGAGGCACCTTTTGAACAGATCACTTCTCTAGGAGTGTCACAGGCTAGGACTCCCAAGGCAGCTTTGTCTTTCCAGAAGACACACCCCTGTGAGATGTGTGGTCCAGTCTTGAGAAACGTTTTCCACTTGGCTGAGTGCCGGGAAACACAACACAGCCAGAAACTTTTGAGGTGTGGAGCATGTGCAAAACGATTTTATTTTAGTGCAAACTTTCAGCAGCACCAGGAGCAGTACATGGAAAAGAAAACCCTCAGAAGCAGTGTGGATGAGGCCTGGTTTGTGAAGAGCTGCAGATTCCATGTGTCACAGAAGCCATTGTGTTGTGGGGAGTTTGAAAAGGACTTCCCAACCATCGTGGGACATCTACAGCAACAGGACACTCATACTGTGGAGAAGCCAAACACAATCAGCCAGTGCGGGTCAACTTCACAAGGCAGGAAAAGCCGTCACACCTGGGTAGAATGCAAGAAAGCCCTCAGCCCCAAACACACACTTGTTCAGGACCATGGTGTCCACAGTGGAAGACAGTGTTTTGTGTGCAGTGAATGTGGGAAAGCATTCAAGTACAAATCCTCATTTGTTCTGCACCAGAGAATCCACACTGGAAAAAAGCTTCATGTATGTGGTGAATGTGGAAAATCTTTTAGGCAAAGCTCAACCCTCTGTCAACATCAAAGAATTCATACTGGGGCAAGGCAGTATAAGTGCAGCAAATGTGGGAAATCCTTAAGCCACAAATCTGTCCTCATTTATCCCCATTCATGGCACAGTGGAGAAAACAGTTATGTGTGCAGTGAATGTTCAAAATCTTTTAGCCATAGCTCAGTGTTCTTTCCACATAGGAGATTTCAAATTGGAGAAAGGCCTTATAAGTGTACTGACTGTGTGAAATCTTTTACTTCTATGTCTGCACTCAGTTATCATCAGAGATCTCACACAGGAGAACGACCTTATGTGTGCAGTGATTGTGGGAAATCTTTTATCTCTAGTTCTGACCTCCGTTACCATCAGAGAGTTCATTCTGGAGAAAGGCCTCATGAGTGCAGTGAATGTGGGAAATCTTTTATCACTCGTACTGCTCTCCGTTATCATCACAGAGTTCACACTGGAGAAAGACCTTATGAGTGTAGTGAATGTGGGAAGTCCTTTACCCGAAAAAATAACCTAATTATACACCTGAGAGTGCACTCAGGAGAAAGGCCTTATGAGTGTAGTGAATGTGGGAAATCTTTTACCTTTAGCTCCAGCCTTCGTTATCATCACAGAGTACACACTGGAGAAAGACCTTATGAGTGCAGTGAATGTGGGAAATCTTTTAACAATAGGTGGACACTCATTCGACACCGGAGAATTCACACAGGAGAAAAGCCTTATGTGTGCAATAAATGTGGGAAATCTTTTTCTTGTAGCTCCACCCTCCAGTATCATGAACGAGGTCACCTTGGGGAAAGGCCTTATGGGTGTGATGAATGTGGAAAGTCTTTTACCACTAGCTCTGCCCTCCGTTATCATCAGAGAATTCACACAGGAGAAAGGCCTTATGAGTGCAGTGAATGTGGGAAATCTTTTATCTCTAGGTCTGACCTCCAATATCATCAGAGAGTTCATTCTGGAGAAAGGCCTTATGAGTGTAGTGAATGTGGGAAATCCTTTATCCGAAGGAATAACCTCCTTTTACACCAGAGAGTTCACACAGGAGAACGGCCTTACAACTGTAGTGAATGTGGGAAATCTTTTAACAATAGGTGGACACTCATTCAACACCAGAGAGTTCACACAGGAGAAAAGCCTTATGTGTGCAGTGAATGTGGGAAATCCTTTACCTCCAGCTCCACCCTCTGTTATCATCAGAGAGTTCATGCAGGAAAAAGGCCTTATGAATGCAGCGAATGTGGGAAATCTTTTACCTCTAGTTCTACCCTCCGTTATCATCAGAGAGTTCACACAGGAGAAAGGCCTTATGAATGCAGTGAATGTGGGAAATCTTTTACTTTTAGTGCCAGTCTCCGTTATCATCACAGAGTGCATAGTGGAGAAAGGCCTTATGAGTGCAGTGAATGTGGGAAATCCTTTAAGGATAGATCACAATTCAATAAACACCGGAGAGCTCACACTGGAGAAAGACCTTATGAGTGTGGTGAATGTGGGAAATCTTTTAGCCAAAAATCTTCCCTCTCAACACACCAGAAAATTCATAATAGAGAACGGTCTTATGAGTGTAGTGCATGTGGGAAATCTTTTACCTCTATCTCTGGCCTTGGTTATCATCAGAGAGTTCACAGGGGAGAAAAGCCTTATCAGTGTAGTCAGTGTGGGAAATCTTTTACCAATAGCTCCATACTGATTCGACACCAGAGAGTTCACACAGGAGAAAGACCTTATGTGTGCAGTGAGTGTGGGAAATCTTTTACTAGTAGTGCCACCCTCTCTTATCATCAGAGAGTTCATGCAGGCAAAAGGCCTTATGAGTGCAGCAAATGTGGGAAATCTTTTACCTCTAGTTCCACCCTTCGTTATCATCAGAGAGTTCACGCAGGAGATAGGCCTTACGAGTGCAGTGAGTGTGGGAAATCTTTTATCTCTAGCTCTAAACTCCGCTACCATCAGAGAGTTCACACGGGGGAAAGGCCTTATGTGTGCAGTGAGTGTGGGAAATCCTTTAGGGATAGTTCCCAATTTAGTCAACACCAGAGAGGTCACACTGGAGAAAGGCCATATGAGTGTAGAGAATGTGGGAAATTTTTTATGCGAAAATCTACCCTTTCTCAACATCAGAGAGTTCACACTAGAGAAAGGCCTTAGATGTACTGGGGATGTGCAGTTTTCTTGTTCATTGTAAGGATTCCAGAGGAAACTGAGGAGCCATATGTCTGAATTAACTCTCAGACATTTGAGCATGCACAGTGGGGAGATTTCCCCATAAGTTTCAGTTATGTGGGAAGCGTGTGACTATGTTGCACTCTCTAACCTGTCCAGGGCTCTTCCCAGATTTATGTCACTTCCATCTCTGGGGTGAAGGCCATTTCACGTCCACCACCTGGTAGGTTCACACAGTGTGCATCAGTCATCAACCCAGTGTGTTCAGGGAAGCTGACCTCTGTCCTGCAATGTATTGGCCAAGTTAGGAGTCACCTGAACGTTTATGGCATCAGCTTTCACTCCTCCCTGACTTATCTTGGACATGGACCTGGTCAGTATTGGCCCAGAAGATACCAAAAGTTCAGCTGGCAGCTAGCAGAGAATGACAACACAGGGATGTGTTGGTCTCACATGATAATAGTAAGTTTTTCCAGCTTCCAAATCATGAACTGGGTAACTGCCTGCTGCAGATTGCTTTGGCTTGTACAATAATCAAGGCCTTACAAGCTCTTTACATCCTCTTTAATCTTGGAAGTTCTGTTTACTCTGCAGGTAGTTTATACACAGGTTTGTACTGTGTAAGCATAAAAGGGAGAACAACTTTTAGGGGTCTCAAAATTTGTGTCTGAGGAGGGACGGTATGATGGCAGACAGTAGCTTGCCAGTTTTGACCAAATTTGCATTGCTGCCCACTGCCTCCTAGGAAAGACTGCAGGGATTTCTGGTTTTCATATGAAGCCTGGAAGCTTTGTGTTTTAGGAGTCTCCGAGATGTCCCTGAGAAGTGGCAGCTGTGAGAATCTCAAGAGCTTTGAAAGCAGAATGAATTTTTTTTTTTTTGGTACACGGGCCTCTCACTGTTGTGGCCTCTCCCATTGTGGAGCACAGGCTCCGGACGTGCAGGCTCAGTGGCCATGGCTCACGGGCCTAGCCGCTCTGCGGCATGTGGGATCTTCCCAGACCGGGGCACGAACCCGCATCCCCTGCATCGGCAGGTGGACTCTCAACCACTGCGCCACCAGGGAAGCCCCAGAATGAATTTTTTCCCTTCCTCAAAGGAGAGGTCACAGGGCATTTCAGCACTGTTGAGGGATTATCTTCCCCAGGTCTACAGAGAGCCATATTCCCTGAGGGCCTCAATTTATTGGCCTAGTGTCACTGGTTCTAAGACCATTGGGTCCAGGGGAAACCATAATTGGTACAGAAACTGGTTTACTAGGGAGGGGAAGAGGCCGCAGCCTACTAGTGTGTCAATGTAAAAATGACTGTGGAGAATCAGTTTGTACACAAATATCAGTACTTCCAGGTATGTTTATCTTGTATAGCTGAAGTCATCAGAGAAAATAAAAATAATTGAAAGGTCTTGTGGATTCTTTTAGCCTCTGTAATATTCACCTCAAGGCCATTACTGCACGGGCAGGAAGAAAGAGAAAAAAGGGGATCTAGTCCACAGATGTGGCTCTTGTGACACAGACAGCATTCCTGTTTGACTTCAGGTGGAAATGTTCTTTATTGCTCACCATATTTGCTGCCACTGAGGCAAGACTGACTGCCGCCCCAACCCCCTGGGGCATAAGGATAGAAATGATGGAGTCAGTATAAGGTTGCCAAACCTATTTTCTGAAAGGACTGGGACATAGAGATCTTTAAATCTTGAGCTATGTTTTAAAGCTTTACTAAGGTATAATTTACATGTGCTAATACGAATATATTTAAAGTGTACAATTTGATAAGTTTTGACATAGGTGTGAACTTCTGAGACCATCATCATAGTCCTAATAGTGACCATATCTGTCATGGTATATTTACCTCATTCCTATTATAATCTCCTTGCCTTTCTCACCTCTCCAAGTAACCATTGATTTACTTTCCTTACAGTAGATAACTTGCATTTTCTTGAATTTATATTATTGGAATCATTTGTTGTTTACCATATTTTTTTGTTTTCCTTTATGTATCATAATTACTTTGAGATTCATCAGTGGTATATAGTGCTTTTGGTTTTTGTTTTGTTTTTGGCTGAGTAATATTTTTCGATATGCGATGGTTAGTTTATCCATTCTCTTTATGGGCATTTGGTTTGTTTCTAGATTTTGACTTCTGAAAATAAAGCTGGTATAAAAATTGTGTTCTTTATATGAATATATGAAGAATATATATGTTTCTTTTATCTTTTATTTTTTTATTTTTTTTTTGCGGTACGCGGGCCTCTCACTGCTGTGGCCTGTCCGGTTGCAGAGCACAGGCTCCAGACGCGCAGGCTCAGCGGCCATGGCTCACGGGCCCAGCCGCTCCGCGGCACGTGGGATCCTCGCGGACTGGGGCACGAACCCGCGTCCCCTGCATCGGCAGGCGGACTCCCAACCACTGCGCCACCAGGGAGGGAAGCCCTCTTTTATCTTTTGTCAGTAACTTAGAATATAATGTGTGAGTCACAACTGTTTTTTACTTTTTTTTTTTGGTTGCACTGGGTTTTCGTTGTGGCAAGTGGGCTCTTCATTGCGGCCTGTGAGGTTAGTAGCCCTGCGGCATGTGGGATTTCAGTTCCCCAACCAGGGATCGATTCCCTGTCCCCTACATTGGAAGGCAGATTCTTAACCACTGGACCACCAAGGAAGTCCCACAACTGTTTTACTTTTGAAGAAACTAACATATTGTGATCTAAAATGATTGTACCTTTTGCATCTTACCAGCAATGTATGAGAATTCCATTTCTTCCATATTCTACTGAATACTTGGTTTATCATTCATGTTAGTTTTAGCCTTTTAACTGAGTTTTTAGAGTTACATCACTTTTGAGTTTCCGTAAGGATTCATGATGAGCGTTTTTTCAGATATTCATTTGCTGTGTATCTTTGTTAAAATATTTGCTCAAATCTTTTTCTTTATTGACCTTTGGCTATCTTCCTTTAACAAATAGGACAATGAAACAACAAAGATGTATGTTGGAATTTCACTCATTTAAAAATACTTTTAGTATTTTTAAAAAGTGATTTTGCTTTATGGAGTAACTTTACTGGCAGAATTTTCTCACTTGAAAAAATCTGCAGTATTCATAATGCAGTGGATACTTAGACATACCATTTTAAATTTAATCTGCATTTTTAACATATTCTCTATATTCTTAAGTTCAGTCACCGAAGAATACAATAAAGCCTTGCTTTATAGTGCTTACACATTTTCCTGGTTTATATCACCATGGAAGTTGGTGGGTTGGAGCAGATGGGGACAAGATTTACTTTTCTATCTATCTATCTATGTATCTATCTATGTATCTATCTATCTACCTATTGCTGTGTTGGGTCTTTGTTGCTGCTCATGGGCTTTCTCTAGTTGCAAGAGTGGGGACTACTCTTCATTGTGGTGCACGGGCTTCTCATTGTGGTGGTTTCTCTTTGTTGCAGAGCACAGGCTCTAGGCTCATGGGATTCAGTAGTTGTGGCTCGCAGGCTCAGTAGTTGTGGCTTGTGGGCTCTAGAGTGCAGGCTCAGTGGTTGCGGCACACAGGCTTTGTTGCTCCGTGGCATGTGGGATCTTCCCAGACAAGGGCTCAAAACTGTGTCCCCTGCATTGGCAGGTGGATTCTTAATCACTGCACCACCAGGGAAGTTCCAGGGACAAGATTTCATCAGGATGGGCTGGTCTTTCCTTTGAGTCCCAAAGCCTGGCTGGGGGGCGGGGGATGAAGAGATCAGTGGTCAGACTCCACAAGTCCTCATCCAGGCTGCTGGGTTTAATTCTGTATCCCTGACCAGTGCAAGGACCCACAGGCAGACACTCCTCCCCAGGCCTGTTTCCTCCTATGTAAGGTGGGGATTAGGAGCTGACCTGCCTCTGGTCCACTGAAAGATGTGAAGAGGGGAGCTGTCCATTCCTATGCAGCTCCCTTTGCAGGTGACATTCTGGTGCCAGCCACCTTTAGCTCCCCCGATGTCCTCAGATTCCTCTAGCCCCAGACCCCTCTATCCGCAGGGACATGTCAGAAATAAATGAGGCATCTCACAACCCACGATCTGGGTCAGCCCCCACGGACTTACATGCATCGAGGAGGGGTCTGCTGGGTACTGAGGTCTCCGTGTGGATACCCCAGTGGGAAATAATCTGGGCAACTTGCTAAAGCTCCTTGAGCCTCAGTTTGCTGACTTGGACATAAAGGTGTTAACTTTGGCCCCTGAGAGGATCAATGAATGTAACAAAACACTGAGCACTTAACACCTGAATTCCAGGGTTTGTATTTTGAGCTTGTATGTGGCGTATTTATTTAAAATTTTAATAGAAAATATTTTCATAAGTTTCCTTTTCACAATTCTCTTATTGTACTTAACTCTAATTTATTGGTATTTTTATTGTATTAGTAGCATTCTCATTTTGTTCCATTTTATAGAGTGCCATGTAAGTTAATATAAATGCCATGTAAATATACTGTGAAATTTTACTCAATCCATATGTGTATCATTGTTATAGCGTATTTCTCCTGAATCCGTTTACTCTGTGAGATTGAGAGCACACTCATCAATTGATGGATTATCACAGAAATAGTTTGATTCTTTTGCAAGTGTACTGAGAGATCTCTTACTTCTGTTTGCCCTAACTGATAAATTAATTCTCTTCAGATCCTCTTTAAACATATTTAATTTATTATGCTGAAATGCAAAATGACCAATTCTATTAGAGTATGCTATTTCACATACCAGATAGTCTTTTCACGTAAGTTTTTTTGTTCATTAGTTTTTTGTCCTTCCCCTGAAACTCAATGCAAGTTTTGTTTATTTAAAAATAGCTTATTTAATATGATATAAACAACAGATAACTACTTAGAAAACATTCTTATTTCAATGAATATTCATTTGAATGTACTGGAAAGGTTGCAAGTTACTTTTTAAAAAATCCAGTTCAGTGAAATGTGGCTGATAAAAGTATGTGATAAAGTAATAAATATATAATTCTATAAGTATTCTACAGTCAGAATGTTTTGGAAACATTTAAAATTATCAGCCCACTTTAATTCTGGCTGGTTATGGGTAGATTTTGAAATCAAAACGAAATTTTCACAAATTAGATTATTGTATAGTAATTGGATAGTTTTCACAAAAATTGCCTGTTGCAAAATGTTGCCCAATGTTTTTATGGTTTTATGGATACTGAAAATATTATAGACAATTTTTTTTACATTATACACGTTATTTTTGTCATTTAAGTTTTTAGTTGTTACTGTATTTTGCCGCAGCAGTGAAAGCCCAGAATCCTAACCACTAGGCCACCAGGGAACTCCCCACTTGAATTTTTTTTTTTTTTTGTGGTCCGCGGGCCTCTCACTGTTGTGGCCCCTCCTGCCGCAGAGCACAGGTTCCAGACGCGCAGGCTCAGCGGCCATGGCTCACGGGCCCAGCCACTCTGCAGCACGTGGGATCTTCCCGGACCAGGGCACGAACCCGTGTCCCCCGCATCGGCAGGCGGACTCGCAGCCACTGTGCCACCAGGGAAGCCCCCCACTTGAATTTTTATTTACAAAAATCAAAAGTATATTTTGTGGCCTTAAATTGGGGCTTAGCTTGTAATGACTTGCATACCTCAGTTTATTAAAAAAGAAAAATCTTTTTTTTACATTTTTAATTTTAATTGAAGTATAGTTGCTGTACAGTATTATATAAGTTACAGGTGTACAATATAGTGATTCATAATTTTTTTGTGTGTGTATGGTACGTGGCCTCTCACTGCCACGGCCTCTCCCGTTGCAGAGCACAGGCTCTGGACGTGCAGGCCCAGCAGCCATGGCTCACGGGCCCAGCCACTCCGTGGCATGTGAGATCTTCCCGGACCAGGGCACAAACCCATGTCCCCTGCATTGGCAGGCAGACTCTCAACCACTGCACCAAAAGGGAAGCCCCTGATTCATAATTTTTAAAGGTTATACTCCATTTATAGTTATAAAATATTGGCTATATTCCCCGTGTTTTTCAATATATCCTCATAGTTTATTTTATACCTAATAGTTTGTACCTCTTACTCCTCTACTCCTCTATTGCCCATTCCGCCTTCTGTCTCCCCTCTGGTAACCATTAGTTCTCTATATTTGTGAGCCTGTTTCTTTTTTGTTATATTCACTAGTTTGTTGTATTTTTTATATTCCACATATAAGTGATATCATACAGTATTTGTCTTTCTCTGACTTACTTCACTTTGTATGATAATCTCTAGGTCCATCCATGTTGCTGCAAATGTCAAATTTCCTTCTTTATGGCTAAGTAGTATCCCATCATACATTGCGTTGGCCAAAAAGTTCGTTCGGGTTTTTCTGTAAGGTGCTACGGTAAAACGCGAATGAACTTTTTGGCCAACACAATATATACCACATCTTTTTAAACCATTCATCTATTGATGGGCATTTAGGTTGCTTCCATATCTTGGCCATTGTAAATTATGCTGCTGTGAACATTGGGGTGCATGTATCTTTTTGAATTAGTGTTTTTGGTATTTTTGGATATATACCCCAGAGTGCAATTGCTGCGTCATGTGGTAATTCTGTTTTTAGTTTTTTAAACCTCCATACTGTTTTCCACAATGGCTGCACGGATTTACGTTGCCACCAGCAGTATGAGGGTTCCCCTTTGTCCACACCTTCTCCAGCATTTATTATTTAAAGGCTTTTTGGGTTTTTCTTTTGCCTTGCTGTGCGGCTTATGGGATCTCAGTTTCCCGACCAGGGATTGAACCCGGGCCACAGCAGTGAAGCCCAGAATCCTAACCACTAGACCACCAGGGAACTCCCTATTTGTAGACTTTTTGATGATAGCCATTCTGACCTGTCAGCCTTTCTCTGTACACTTAACCCTCATTTGAAGCCCAGCCAGCCCCAGTGGCCCTTCACTTCAGGTCCAGTTGCTCTATCAGAGAGCCACTGTGCCCATGAACTAATCTGCCAGCCTGGCTGAAGCACCCCAGGCACCACCAAGGCTCACAACAAAATCCTAGTGATTCTGTAGAGCAGTGAATAAACAGGAGGCTTCAATGTCATCTTGCCTCAGTTACAAGTGTCTCCACACCCATCTCATGTCCACACATTCCTCAGCAGCCTTGACCACCTGACAAATTGTCCTCTCTCCCACACCAGTGCTTATGATGCCCCCCCACCTTCACCCAGGTACCCAAGCTCTCTATGCACTTGTGGCACCCACCCTCCTCTTTCTGATTTGCTACTGGCATGACCATCATGTTCAGGATTCCTCCTACTAATATTAACAAAAGCTCCGCCTGGTCCACAAACCGTCCACCACGTTTTGTAGATGTGTCCATCCAGAAGCCCTTCCCATAGTTCCAGACCTGTGTGTCCAGCTGCCTGCTAAATAACTCCACTCTTTTGTTCTATGAAATATCTCATACCGTCAACTTGGCCAAAAAGGAAACTGCTGATATCCCTAATGAGAATTATGGAACACCCAACACAGCTGATGGAGCTTCCATCCTTCCACCTCCCAACACGAAAAATCTTGGTGTCATACCTGACTCCTACCTTACTTTCTCTCAATATCACAATCCG
This sequence comes from Delphinapterus leucas, assembly GCF_059928025.1. Classification (NCBI taxonomy): domain Eukaryota; kingdom Metazoa; phylum Chordata; class Mammalia; order Artiodactyla; family Monodontidae; genus Delphinapterus; species Delphinapterus leucas. The sequence continues at coordinate 1,420,067 of NC_143148.1, forward strand.
AAAAACCATGCTGTCCCGTTTTAGAAATTTATTTGTTTATTTTTGGCTGCATTTGGATTTTTGTTGCTGCACGCAGTCTTTCTCTAGTTGCGGAGGGCAGCTACTCTTTGTTGCGGTGCTCAGGCTTCTCATTGCGGTGGCTTCTCTTGTTGTGGAGCACGGGCTCTAGGTGCGTGGGCTTCAGTAGTTGTGGCACTTGGGTTCAGTAGTTGTAGCTCGCGGGCTCTAGATCACAGGCTCAGTAGTTGTGGTGCATGGGCTTAGTTGCTCCACGGCATGTGGGATCTTCCCGGACCAGGGCTCGAACCCGTGTCCCCTGCATTGGTAGATGGATTCTTAACCACCACACCACGAGGGAAGTCTGGCTGTCCTGTTTTAAAAAACTGATTCAAAAATTCATTAACTTCTCCCACCTTCACAACCACGACAATGACCCACACCGACAGCACTCACCCCAATGTCTTGGAGGTGAAACTAACTGGAACCCTGGATGTGGGATTTCCACCAGGCAGATTTCTGGGGGCAGTACCCATCCAGCACAGTTGCAGGGATAGGACCACTACTCCAGTCGGTCTGGAAGGCAGAGCATTGAGCCAAAAATTATTTATGAGCCATAAGATCTCATGATGTTTGCTTTGCTAGGTTTTGGGCTTGTTTAGGACCCCTCACACCTTTATTTCCCATTCCCCCCATTTGTAATGGAAATTTCTATCCTATGCCTGTCCCACTATTACATTTTGGAAGCATGGAACTTTTGGTTTCATGCTGGAGAGCAGTTTTGCCTCAGGGTTGATTGTACCTTGAGTCTCATTCATATCTGACTTAGATGATATGTAGATGAGTCTTTGAAATTTCTAATATCACACTAAAACTTACTATAAAGTTACACACTTTTTCTTTCATGTTTCCTTTCTGTGTTCATTGAAGAGTTTAAGCTGCATGAAAATAGAGGTTTTCGTCTGTCATGGTTCTCATGCACCTGAAACAGTGCCTGACACTGAGTATTTTGTTCAATGAAAATTTATGAGAACCGTGAATAAACACGACACCCAATATTCTTGTTCACTTTTACTAGTCTAACTACTCTTAACGTCCACTCCAATTCTTTCTCCAAGCCGGTATTAATGTTTTCAAGAATAAAAGCCCTACCAAAAGTTCTCTGAAGTATTAACTGTCTTCAACATCATCTGCTATTTCCCCAGAGCGATATCTGCCCCTGTCTTTGAATAACTACATTAATATTAATAACTTTCCGACACCTGCATTTCAAAACTGTTTTTCTGATATTATCTCATTTCCCCATGAAGAACTCTACCTGCAATCACTGGAAAATGATAATCACTTACCAGCAAGGACACGAGATCATAAGCTTAAGATACCCTCCTTTATATGAGTGTTCAGATACTCCCTTCCACACGTGCTGCGCCTCTGAAAGTTGCAGCTATTGGCACATACCAAAATGACAGTAGTTAAGTTGCTCTCCGTTTGAGATAGATGTCTGTACACTAAAAGGAATTGAGTTTATGTTAGGAAATGGAATAAGATATTATATGGATGAAAGTGTTTCTTAATGGGTAGGATACAATCACCGACTCTATAGGCAAGAGAGAAGCTTTGTGTGGAACCAGAGGTAAAACTTCTGCTTGTCCACCTAATTTAGAATATTCATCTTCTTTCTTCACAGTCATGGCCCTGTACGGACTGATTTCTCTTGCTCATAGCCTATCATAATACAACTCATAAAACTGACTATGGCTTCAGATACATGCATTTGAAGAACAGTTATATAATGTGTCCAGCTACGCGCTGAGTCATGTCTGAATGACTCTGTAATAATATGGCCATTTAGATCTGTACATTTGAGAGCATCTCAAATAATATTTTTACTTTCTAAGGGCTGACTGAGCATCACGAAGTCTGAAATGTTGTCACTTTGCTGCACTTAACAACGAACAGAGCCCCTCCCTTCCTCGAGGTAGGATGACTGCTTTCCAGCATCCCTCCCGGTGCCGCGTGGAAAAAGTTCTGGCTGGTCAGAAAGGAGAACCCCTTTGCGGCGACTTCTAAAGCCCCGCGAACTACATTACCCGGAAGATCCTGCGCCGAGGTGAGCCAAGGACCACCAGGATAAACGCATTTCCGGGAGAATTCTTCACGTCAGGGCAGGACTTCCGGCCTCCTCCTTGTGGCGGCCATTTTAACTGCCCTGGGTCTGTTCTGGCTACGGGGCACCGGGGTGACGGGACTGAAAAAGCGCGAGAGGAGGCGCTCTCTGCGCGCCATAGAGGCGGGTCTGAGGTTCGGCGACACCGCCCGGACTGCCCCGCCTCAGGCCCGGGAGACGGACCGCCGTCCCCGCGTCCCACCTCCTCTCTCGCCGCTCCCGGCCCCGCTCCGCCCACGGACTGCTATGGCGTCTGCGGCGGCGGCGCTGAGGGACCCGCCTCAGGTAGATGCTCGGCCTCCGGGCCCTCACCGCCCTCACTCCACCAGACACTAAAGCCCCGAGTGCGGGGCGCCTACTCATGTCCCCGCAGCCCAGGCTGTGTCCAGGACTGTGAGGCTGTCCTGGGTGGGGCCATGTTTCTAACAGTGTGATGGCGCGTGGGAGAGTGTGGCAGGCGGAGGGACCGCCAGGTGCAAAGTCTTGGAGGTCGGGCTGAGGCAGGAGGATTCGGGAAACCTGGGGTCCATCTGATGTCTGCAGGAAACAGAGTGAGCCGGAGTGGCACGTGGACCGTCAGAGAGGTTGTTCCTTATTCTGAGGGACCTGGAGGCCGTGGAGGTTAGTGGACAGAAGAGGGACCCATTATGTGTTAGGGTTTTAAAAGTTATCAAAATGCTGCTCAGAGAGGGAACAGACTGGAATGTGGGTGACGAAGACATTGAGACAGAGAGAAGTAGAGCCTTTGTCCAAGGTCAGAGATCTGGTAAGAGGCAGCTCTAAGATTGAAACACAGACGTTAGTAAGTTACCCGAGGTCCAGGTTCCAGGGTCGGGTGGGAATACAGGGGAGTCCTGCGCACATGGAGCCCAGCCATGGTTGCCTTTCACTTCCCACGTATTCTGAACGTTGAAAAAGCACTTAGGGATCCTACACAAGGCAAGAGAGGGTGTCCCAGTCCCTCACTCGTAATGACAGCACTCATAGAGTGGCTGGGTATTGTGTCTTGAGAGTCTTCTCTTGATATATTCTCAGCTCTTAGCTGTGTGGGCCCTGAGGATATTCTCAAGCTGTGGGTCCTGTGTGCAGGACAAGGGTAAATACAGGTGTTCACTTTCCTGACAACCTGTATAAACCGTTGGAACCTGTATGGAACGTTATCCCAGGAACAGATACTAGCATGTGCAAGTGCTTGGAGGTGTGACTGAGTTGGGAACAGGGTACAGCAGGTCTTCATTCTTTCAGTTAGGAACAAAGAGCAGGGAACCTGGTAATCAGGCCTATGATGTGGCTGTCTGAGAAGTTGGGCATCATTTATGGAAGTAATGAGAGATTTGAATAAGAGGAAGTGTTGGTACTAACCAGGGTTCAGTAGGCTGCATTTGGCTGGAGAGAAGAGAAAAGACTATGGAGTTAAGGAAGGAGGCAGCGAGCCCAGGAACAGGTTACTCTTGTAATCCAGTTGAGTGTTGAAGGAACAGAATTGTGGCCATGAAGGTGGGAGACAAGTTTGGATTCTAAGTACATTTTTTAAAAAGAGCCAAGTAGATTTTTGGATGTTGTAGGTAAGGGAGAGGTTAGGGATGACTCCAGGGTTTTTGGCCCTAGGAGCTGAAGGAATGGATCCTTCATCAACTTGGATGTGACAGATGCAGTATGCTTATTTCCTTGTGCGTATCAGAAATTTTGTTTTGGTCTCTTTATGGGTCTGGGGTGTTTCAGAGTACAGTGAGTGGAGCCATCAAATGGGCAGCTGAACATGTATGTCTCAAATTTAGAGAAGGGCTCAGGATGGAGACTCTCAAGAGTGGTGGCTATTATAAGGACCAGAGCAGAGATGTGGTTGACATTTCAAAAGTAGAATGCAGGTTAGAGTCGTAATGCTATTAGCGGGTCAGAAAGACTCGGGTGCATGCCCAGGAGTGGTTCTCTTGCTTAGCACCTGGTTGAGGTTCCTGAGTATAACAAACAGGTGAGAGAGAGAATGGCTCTGGATGGTCTGGGAGAGAAGATGATCTGGCAGGTGGCCAAGGCTTCCATGGGATGAATGGGTGCAAAATACGTGGTTTGGGAGGCAGAGAAATAATTGAGACAATTTGACACTGAGGCCAGGGCTCCTGCTAGTTCACTACTGTCCATATTCTCCAGAATCGTGTAGTGAGCCTTGTTGGGGTTTAGAGTGTTTTAGTCTTGCTGGTGGATAAGATCCAGGGTAAATGGTCATTTGTGAAAGTCTTTATGCCTGGCAGGGAGATTGTAAGGGCTGGGGTTGTGAGGAAGTTTGAGTAGAGAGAGGAGAGTTGTGACTGTTGAGGGGACAGGCAATCAGACAGTGCATCACAGAAGTAGAAGAATGTCATGGGTGTCTGTAATTCACATGTGGTTCTGAGTGGCTAATATTGAAGCAAGGATCAGAAGCAGGTGGAGAGCCCTTCAAAGCACCATGAGGGGCTTTCCCTGGTATTGGGATTCATCAGAGGTCTCGGATGGTACTGAGTTGTGTTTGAGTGTCAAGGACTCTCTGGAAGCTATGGGCCACGTTAATGAGTGAGTAGAGGGAAATGCCTGTGTTGTAGAGCAGGGAGGTGGAGGAACCTGGAGTGTAGCCCTGGGGAGTGATGATGTTAGAGAGTGAGAGTCTACAGAATGATGTGCTGATAGCCCCATGGCCCTGGTATTGGGGACTTATCGGTGAACCATGAGCCCAGGTTTGACTGTCTATGTACAGTCTGAGAGACTTCAGGGGAATTGCTTGGCAGGAAGGATGGGGCTCTGCTAGCCAGGCCCAGAGCTTACATACCATCTATATGTCTCCCTGACTGTTATTGCTGAGGGCTGAATGCAGTGGTTCATGGGACCTGAGGAAAGAGTGAGCATAAGTAGCACCAGGTCCTGGTATCTCCTTTGAGGTGGGAAGCTTGGGAGGAGGATGATAGTGGGGTAGATGTATGAGGTGATGGACTGTGGGTTCTCAGAGTGTTCATTCTTTCATCTGTCCCCATGTTGACAGGGTAGTATGACCTTTGAAGATATTGCCGTGTACTTCTCGTGGGAGGAATGGAGGCTCCTTGATGAGGTTCAGAGACACTTGTACCACGATGTGATGCTGGAAAACTTTACATTCATATCCTCACTGGGTAAGACTCTCGCAGCCTTCCCAGTGACCAGGAGGGAGCTCTGTATTCTGGCTCACCCCCCTTTTCTCTGGGGGTGCTCTGTCCTTGTGACATGTGGACTTCAGGCACTGCTTGTTTCTCCAGCTTTCTGGGTAGTTGCTGTGGTCAGTATGGCTGGGTTGTTCACAGTTCCTTCTTCTCTCCCCTGCAACCCCAATATTTGCTGTACTGGATCCTCATGGGGAAGAATTTGAGGTCTGTAGTCCTGCAGTATATTTAATGATCTGTATCATCTTGTAACTGAAGATTTGTGCTTTTTGAGCAACACCTTGCCATTTGTCCCATTCCACAGCCCCGGCCTTCTACTCTCTGTTTCTCTGAGTTCAACGTTTTTGTTTGTTTTAAATTCTACATATAAGTGATATCATACATTATTTGGCATAATGTCCATCTGGTTCATCCATGTTGTCCCATATGGCAGGACTTCCTTTGTTTTTAAGGCTTAATAATATTCAAGGCATGCATGTGTGTGTGTGAGTATATCACACCTTGTTTATCCATCCCTACGTAGATGGACACTCAGGTTGTTTCCATATCTTGTGTATTATCCATAATGCTGCTGTGAACGTGACAGTGCAGGTTATCTTTTCCCCTTTGGATTTCATTTCTTTGGGCTATATTCCAAGCAGTGGGACTGCTGGATCGTATGATAGTTCTGTTTTGAATTTTTGAGGAACTTCCATACTGTTTATCCATAATGCCTGTACCAGTTTATCTTGCTACCAAGTGTACAAGGGTTCCCTTATCTGTATACTTTTGCCAACCCTTAACTCTTGTCTGTCTTTCTTCCTCCCTCCCTCCCTTCCATTTCATTTTCTTTCTTCCTTCCTTCCTTCCTTTCTTTCTTTCTCTCTCTCTCTCTCTCTTTCTTTCTTTCTTTCTTTCTTTCTTCCCTTCCTTCCTCTCTCTCTCTCTGTCTCTCTTTCTCTCTATTTTTCTTTCTTTCTTTCCTGGAGTATCGTTGCTTTACAGTATTTTGTTAGTTTGTACTGTACAGCAAAGTGCATCAACTATACATATACATGTATTCCCTATTTTTTGGATTTCCTTCTCATTTAGGTCACCATAGAGCATTGAGTAGCGTTACCTGTGCTATACAGTATGTTCTCATTAGTTACCTACTTTATACACAGTATCAATAGTGTATATATGTCAATCCCAATCTCCCAGTTCATCCCACCCTCTTGACTTTTTGATGATAGCCATCCTAACAGTTATATAGTAATATCTCATTGTGGTTTGGATTTACATTTCCCTGATTATTAGTGAGGAAGATCAATTTTTCATATACTTGTTAGCCATTTGTATATCATCTTTGGAATAATGCCTAATCAGATCCTCTGCCCATATATATTTTTTTTTGTAAAAACAGGTACAAAGTTTATTGCTAGAGACATAACACAACAGCAAGTGGGAGAGCACACCAAGAGACAGTTTGCTTAGTTAAGACCCTCTGCCCATATTTTAATCAGATTATTCTGTTTCTGCTGATTTGTATGAGTACATTACATGTTTAAAATATTATCCCTTTATTACGTACATGGCTTGCAAATATTTTCTCCCATTCTGTAGGCGGCATTATTATTTATTTATTTATTTATTTATTTATTTATTTGCGGTACGCAGGCCTCTCACTGTTGTGGCCTCTCCCGTTGCAGAGCACAGGCTCCGGACGCACAGGCTCAGTGACCATGGCTCACGGGCCCAGCCGCTCCGCAGCATGTGGGATCTTCCCGGACCGGGGCACGAACCTGTGTCCCCTGCATCGGCAGGCGGACTCTCAACCACTGCGCCACCAGGGAAGCCCTATTTTTTTTTTATTCTTTTGCTATGCAGAAAAGCTTTTTTGGTTGATGCAGTTTCACTTGTTATTTTTTTTCCCTGTACTTTTCATGTTGTATTAAAAAAAAAAAAAGTCATTACCAAGACAACTGTCACATAGCGTATTCTCTGTTTTTTTCCCCCAAGGAGTTTGACATTTTCATGTCTTCTGTTTAACTCTTCAATCTACTCTGAGTTAATTATTAGTAGTAGTAGGGGTCCAGTTTTATTGTTTTGCATGTGAATATCCAGTTTTCCCAACACCTTTTATTGAAGAGACTGTCCTTTCCCCATCCTGTGTTCTTTGCACCCTTGTCAAAGATTAGTTTACCATATATGTTTGGGACTTTTTCCTGGGTACTTTATCCTGTTCCATTCCTCTATGTGTCTGTTTTTATGACAGTACCATACTGTTTTGATTACTACAGCTTCACAATGTATTTCAAAATTGGGACGTTTGATATCTTCAGCTCTGATCTTCTTGCTCAAGATTTCTTTGGCTCTTTGAGGTCATTTGTGGCTCCATATGAACTTTAGGATTCATGTTCTATTTCTGTGAAAAATTGCATTGTGATTTTGAAAGGAATTGCATTGAATCTGTGTATCGTGTTGGGTAGTGTGGACATTGTAACATTATTAATTCTTCCTATACAAGGACATTGGATATCTTTTCATTTATTTGTGTCACTTGCTTTTATCAGTGTCTTATAATTTTCAGAGTCCAGATCTTTTACTTCCTTTGTTATATTTATTCATATGTATTTTATTGGTTTTGATATTGTAAATGTGATTGCTTTCCTAGTTTCTTATTCCAATATTTCATTCTTAGTTTATAAAAATGCAACTGATTTTTGCATATTGATTTTGTATCCTGCAGTTTTACTGAATTTGTTTAATATTTGTAACAGTTTTAGGGGGGAGTCTTTAGGGTACTCTATATATAAGCTCATGCCTTCTGCAGACACAGTTTTACTTCTTTTATGATTTTATTTTTATTACCATTTTCTCTTGACCAAGTCTCCTGGGTAGGCCTTCCAGAACAGTACTGAATAGAAATGAGGACAGTGGGCATCTTTTTTTTTTTTTTTAATTTATTTATTTATTTTTGGCTGCATGGGGTCTTCATTGCTGTGTGCAGTCTTTCTCTAGTTGTGGCTAGCAGGGGCTACTCTTCATTGTGGTCAGCAGGCTTCTCATTGCAGTGGCTTCTCTTGTTGTGGAGCATGGGCTCTAGGTGCATGGGCTTCTTTGTTGCAGTGTGTAGGTGCAGTTGTTAAGAATCCACCTGCCAGTGCAGGGGATATGGGTTTGAGCCCAGGTCTGGGAAGATCCCACATGCTGCAGAGCAACTAAACCCGTGTGCCACAACTACTGAGCCCACATACCACAGCTACTGAAGCCTGTGTACCTAGAGCCCGTGCTCTGCCACAAGAGAAGCCACCGCAATGAGAAGCCTGCACGCTGCACCAAAGAGTAGCCTCCACTCACCGGAACTAGAGAAAGCCCGCATGCAGCAATGAAGACCCAAGGAAGGGAGGGAGGGAGGGAGGGAGGAAGGAAGGATGGTAAACAATGGCTGTATTTCTCTGTGCTGTAAAATATATCCTTGTTGCTTAGCTTGTTGGGAGATTTTTGATTAATGATTCAGTTTCCTTACTTGTTACTGGCCTATTTAGATTTTTTTTCTTCATGATTTAGTGCTGCTAGGTTGTTTGTTTCAAAGAATTTCTTCTACTTTATCCAGTTTGTTGGCACTTAATTGTTCATTATAGTTTTTTATGATCTTTGTATATCTATAATATCAGTTGTAATATCTCCTCCATTTCTGATTTCATTTATTTGAGTCTCCTCTTTTCTAATTTAATGTAGCTGAAGGTTTGTAAATTTTGATTCTTTTCAAAAACCAGCTCTCAGCTTTGTTAACATTCCTATTGTTTCTTCAGTCTGTATTTTATTTCTGCTCTGACCTTTGTTATTTCCTTCCTTCTACATTTGAGCTTAGTTGTTTGTTTTCCTAGTTCCTTGTGGTGTAAAGTGAGTTTGTGTATTTTAGATTTTTCTTTTTCCTTAATATAGGCATTTATTGCTATCAGATTTGCTTTTAGAAATTCTTTTGCTGCATCGCATAAGTTTTGGCATGTTTTGATCCATTTTACTTTGTCTCAAGATAATTTTACTTTTCCTTCTGATTTTTTTCTTCAACACATTAATGGTTCAGGAATGTGGTGTGTTTCTTTAAAAATATTCATTTATTTATTTATTTGGTTGCATGGGGTCTTAGTTGCAGCATGTATGCTCCTTAGTTGAGGCTTGCCAGCTCCTTAGTTGTGGCACATGGGCTCCTTAGTTGTGGCATATGAACTCTTAGTTGTGGCATGCATGTTGGATCTAGTTTCCTGACCAGGGATTGAACCCGGGCCCCATGCACTGGGGGCATGAAGTCTTATCCACTGCGTCACCAGGGAAGTCCCAGGAATGTGTTGTTTAATGTTCATATATGTTTGAACTTTCCCACATTCACAAATATATTATGTTACTGATCTGTAGTTTCCAACCCTCATGGCTGCATAAGATTCTTGATATGATTTCAGTCTTCTTAAATGTGTTAAGACTTGATTTGTGACCTAACATATGATCTTTCGTAGAGAGTGTTCTGTGTCCACTTGAAAAGAATGTATTCTGCTGTAGTTGAATTGCATGTTCTGTGTGTGTTTGTTAGGTTGAGGTGGTCTAAAGTTCCATTCAGTATTTGGTCAATGTTTGAGCTAAAATGTCATTAAATATTTCCTTATTGATTTTCTATTTGATTAATCTACCCTTTCTCAAAAGATGGGTATTGGAGTCTGCTAATACTATTTCATTGCTTTCTTTTCTACTTTCCACTTTTTTAGTGTTTGCCTTATACATTTAAGTTCTCTGGTGTTAGATGCATATTACTTATAATATGTTCTGTTCTCTTGATGAGTCAACACCTTTATAATTATTTAATGACTTTTTCTGTCTCTTGTGGTAGGTTTTGAGTTGAAGTTTATTTTTCTTGTCTAAATGTAGACTATTTATAAGTATAAGCTACTGTTTTTTGGTTTCCATTTGTATGGAGTTTTTTTTCCGATTCCTTCTCTTTTAGCCTATTTGTGTCCTTAAAGCTGATGTGAGTCTCTTGAAGGCTTTATCCTCAGTCACTGTGTGTCTTCTGAATGGAGAGAATTTTGTAAGGACTTTCTAATTGCCATATTGTTAATTTTTGTAGTTCCTTAGTTCCTTTTTTTCTTTCTCACTTTCTTCCTTTGTGATTTGATGGTTTTTGGTAGCAGTGTTCTTTGATTCCTTTCTCTTTCTCTTTTGCGTATCTACTGTAGGTTTTTGCTTTTGTGTTTACCATCAGGTTTTCATGAAACATAACAGTATTTTAAGCTGATAACAACTTAATGTCAGTTTTATACAGAAAGTCCCATTCTAGAACCCTCCTACACTCTTGTTGGGAATGTAAGTTGGTGTAGCCACTGTGGAAAACAGTATGCAAGTTCCTCAGAAAACTAAAAGGATTACCATATGATCCAGCAATCCCTCTCCTGGGCATATATCCAGATAAAACTATAATTCAAAAAGATATATGCACCCAAATGTTCATAGCAGCACTATTCACAATAGCCAAGACATGGAAACAACCTAAATGCCCATCAATAGATGAATGGTTTAAAAAGATGTGATATATATTGGGTTGGACAGAAAGTTCATTCAGGTTTTTCCATAACATCTTATAGAAAAACCCAAACGAACTTTTTGGCCAACGCAGCATATACGATGGGATACTACTCAGCCATAAAGAAGGAAGTTTGACATTTGTAGCAACATAGATGGACCTAGAGATTATCATATTAAGTGAAGTAAATCAGAAAGAGAAATACAAATACCATATGATGTCACTTATATATGGAGTCTAATATATGACACAAATGAACCTATCTATGAAACAGCAACAGAATCACAGAGATAGAGAACAGACTGGTGGTTGCTAAGAGGGAGGGGGTTGGGGAAGGGATGGAGTGGGAGGTTGGGGTTAGCAGGTGTAAGCTGTTTTTTCCTTAAAATTTATTTATTTATTTGTTTATTTTGGCTCCGTTGGGTCTTAATGGCGACACATGGGATCTTTGTTGTGGCACACAGGCTTCTCTCTATTTGTGATTATGGGCTCCAGAGCATGCGGGCTGTACAGTTGTGGCATGCAGACTACAGAGTGCATGGGCTCTATAATTTGTGGCACGCAGGGTCTCTAGTTGAGCCACGCGGTCTTAGTTGCCCTGTGGCATGTGGGATCTTAGTTCCCCAACCAGGGATAAAACCCATGTCCCCTGCATTGGAGGGTGGATTTTTAACCACTGGACCACCAGGGAATTCCCAGATGTAAGCTTTTAAATATAGAATGAATAAACAGCAAAGTCTTACCATATAGTACAGAGAAGTATATTCAGTATCCTCTGATAAGCCATAAACGAAAATAATATTTTAAAAAAGAACGTATATATATATATATATATATATATAAAACTGAACCACTTTGCTGTATAGCAATAATTAATACAACATTGTAAATCAACTATGCTTCAATAAAAATAAATAAATAAAAGGGGAAAAATCCCCTTTTAGTATCTCACCCCTTTTGCATTTACATTTGCTTTTTTGTGTGTGTGGTACATGGGTCTCTCACTGTTGTAGCCTCTCCCGTTGTGGAGCACAGGCTCCGGACACGCAGGCCCAGTGGCCATGGCTCATAGGCCCAGCTGCTCTGTGGCATGTGGGATCCTCCTGGACCAGGGCGCGAACCCGTGTCCCCTGCATCGGCAGGTGGACTCTCAACCACTGCGCCATGAGGGAAGCCCTACATTTTAAAAAAAAATTTTTATTTTTGGCTGTGTTGGGTCTTCGTTTCTGCCCGTGAGCTTTTTTCTCCAGTTGCAGTGAGTGGGGGCTACTCTTTGTTGCAGTGTGCAGACTTCTCATTGCAGTGGCTTCTCTTGTTGCAGAACATGGGCTCTAGGCATGTGGGCTTCAGTAGTTGTGGCACGCGGGCTTAGTTGCTCCACAGCATGTGGGTTCTTCCCAGTCCAGGGCTCGAACCCATGTCCCCTGCATTGGCAGGCGGATTCTTAACCACTGCGCCACCAGGGAAGTCCCTGCATTTATGTTTTTGGTGTGACAGCATATATCTTTTTATACTTGTAGTTATTAAGAAATAATTGTGGCTGTAGTAATTTTTAATATTTTTGTCTTTTGTCATTTATACTAGTATTAAATGATTACCACACCACCATGTTACAGTGTTAGCATATTCTGAATTTGAGTATATACTTAACCTTTACCACTGTGCTTTATATTTTTGTGTATCTACCTGTTACTTATTAGTGTTCTCTTTTCAGCTTGAAAAGCTCTGTTTAGCATTTCTGGTAAGGCAGGTTGAATGGTGATGAACTGTCTCAGCTTTTGTTTGTGCAGGAGAGTTTTTATCACTCCTTCATTTCTGAAGGACAGCTTTGCCAGATAAAGTATTTCTTAGTTGCCAGGTTTTTTTTCTCCTGCATTCTGAATTTAATGTCCCACTCTCTCCTAGGTTGCATGGGTTCTGCTGAGAAATGTGCTTATAGCCTTACAGGGCTTCTCTTATATGTTATGGGATTTTTTTTTTACTGCTTTCAAAATTCTCTGTCTTTGACTTTTCAAGCTTTCATTTCACTGTATCTCAGTGAAGATCTTGTTGGATTGAATCTGGATGGGGACCTATGCACATAATGTACCTGCATGTCCACACCTCTCTCTTGATTTGGTTGATTGTTTCCACCATTTTTTATTTAAATAAGCTTTCTGCTCCTTTCTCTGTCACTTCTTGTGGCACTTCCACAATACGAATATTATTTCTCTTAATGGTATCCCATAATTTACATAGGCTTTCTTCAGTCTTTTTTCCCTCTGGCTGGATAATTTCAAATCACCTGATTCAAGGTCACAGACTTTTCTCCTGCTTGATCAAGTTTGCTGTTCTCTGTTGTATTTTTCATTTCATTCATTGTGTTCTTCAGCTGCAAAATTTAATTCCTTTTCCTTTTTTTTTTCTATCTCGGAACTTCTTGGGTTTTTTTGTTTGTTTGTTTGTTATTTTTGGATGCACTGTGTGGCATGCGGGATCTTAGTTCCTTGACCAGGGATGGAACCTGTACCCCGTGCAGTGGGAGTGTGAAGCCCTAACCATTGGACTGCCAAGGAACTCCCATTCTTGGAACGTGTTGATTTGTTTGTGTATTTTTTTTCCTGCTTTCATTGAGTTTCTGTTTGTGTTCTCCTGGAGCTTCCTTAAAACATTTATTTTGAAATCTTTGTCCAGTTGTTTATAGATATGCATTTCTTTGGGTTCACTTGTTGGAAACTTACGCTCCTTTGGTGATGTCTTGTTTCCTTGATATTTCATGTTTCTTGGAGCCTTTTTTTCATGTTTCTGCATTTGATGGATCAGTCACATCATCCGGATTTTCAGACTTGTTTTGATAGGGAAAGACCTTAACTTGGGTTGGTTACAAGATCACTGGCTAGGTGGGGTGTGGCAGTTTGGGCTGTCAGAAGGGACCAGCCATGTAGTGGCTCTGCAGCTGTCAGCTGAGGTCAGGGACACCAAAGATTGTAGGGATTCTCAATAGCCAAGGCTGCAAGGTGAACTCACAAGTACCTTGCCCTGGTGAACCTGGAGGGTGTGACATCAGTACTGTGTTCAGATCATACCAGGAATGTTTCTCATTTAGCCAGTATGTTTTTGGTTGTTGCCCACACCACAGCCCATGTGTACTTCCCTTTCCCACTGTTAAGCCTGTGCTGACTAGTCAGTTTTACTTCACTGTGATATCTACTCTGACTTCCAGCCCAGGGACAAGACCCATGTCTCTGGACTTCAAATCTCAGCCATTACTCTCATATCTCCTCCTCTCCTGCTCTGCAGCTTTGGTCCGCATGTGCTATGAGGTGTCCACACATCCTTAAATTGGCCTTGAACAGCAGCTATTCTACTGTAGTTGGTTTCTGCTGGGTTTGGACATATGCTTCTACACAGTGTCACGTCACTAGCAGAATAGGTCCTGCAGGAATCCTCTGGCATATGAACAAGTTCTAGAATATGCCTCTCTACTTGGTGCTGCACCCTATGCTAATGTCCATCCCCTGGTGTAGTGTATCATTCTTTTGCCTTAGAGGCACATTCATGCCTAGTAGCCACTTCCCCAGTGGAATTACAAATCTCCTTTCTGGAAAAGCATCCTGTAGACTCCTTCCTAGATGTGACACATTACCTTTATGATGATGTTGCCCCCTTCCTATAAAGTCAACATGTTTATTTGCGTGTGTTTCTCCATCATTTATTTGCATTCATGTTGTTGCTGTGGAGCAAAGGATGCAGAAGCACCCTTTCAACAAAGCATTTCTATAAGCATATCACAGGCCTGGACTCCTAAGGCACCTTTGTTTTCCCAGAAGAACTACTCCAGTGAGACGTGTAGTCTGGTCTTGAGAAGCATTTTTCACTTGGCTGAGCATGAAGAAACACAACACAGCCAGAAAGTGTTCGGGTGTAGAATATGTATGAAACGATTTCATTTTAGTGCAAACCTCCTAAAACACCAGAAGCAGCACATGGCAGAGAAATCCTTCAGTAATGCTGTAGTCAGGGTCTTGTTTGTGAAGAGCTTCAAATGCCATGTGTCAAGGAAGCCCTTTACCTGTGAGGAAGTAGGGAAAGACTTTCTGGCCACCTTGGGACATCTCCAGCAACAGATCACTCACACCAGGGAGAAGCCAAACAAGATTGCCCAGCGTGAGGCAACTTTACAAAGCAGAGAAAGTCATTACAGCTGGGGAGAATTCAAGAAAGCCTTCAGCCCGAAACATGCACTTGTTCAGAACCAGGGTGTCCACCCTGGAAGACATTGTTTTGTGTGCAGTGAATGTGGGAAGACATTCAGGTACAAATCCTCATTTGTTGTGCACCAGAGAGTGCATACTGGAGAAAGGCTTCTTGTGTGTCGTGAATGTGGAAAATCTTTCAGGCGAACCTCAACCCTCAATCTGCATCGAAGAATTCATACTGCGGCAAGGCAGTACAAGTGCAGCAAATGTGGGAAATCCTTTAACCAAAACTTTGTCCTTATTTATCCCTGGAGGAGACACATTGGAGAAAATTGTTACTTGTGCAGTGAATGTGCGCAGTTTCCTAGCTGTAGATCCATCCTAATTCGACAACGGACAATTCACACTGGAGAAAGGCGTTATGAGTGTACTCAATGTGGGATATCTTTTAGACGAAAATTTTACCTCATCGTACACTGGAGGGTTCACACAGGAGAAAGGCCTTACGATTGCAGTGAGTGTGGGAACTCTTTTACCAATAGCTCGGTGCTCGTCCTACACCAGCGGGTACATAAAGGGGAAAGGCCTTTTGCTTGCAGTGAATGTGGGAAATCTTTTACCAATAGCTCGATACTCATTCTCCACCGGAGAGTTCACACAGGAAAAAGGCCTTATGAGTGCAGTGAGTGTTGGAAATCCTTTAGTCATCAATCTTACCTCACTCAACACTGGAAGGTTCATAGTGGAAAAAGGCCTTATGAATGCATTGAATGTGGGAAATCTTTTATGTCTCGCCGTGGCCTCCATTATCATCAGAGAGTTCACACTGGATCAAGGCATTATGAATGTAGTGAATGTGGGAAGTCTTTTACCTCTCACTCTGGCCTTCGTTATCATCAGAGAGTTCACACAGGAGAAAGGCCTTATGTGTGCAGTGTATGTGGGAAATCCTTTATCCAAAGATGTTACCTTCTTATACACCAGAGAGTTCACACAGGAGAAAGGCCTTATGAGTGTAATGAATGTGGGAAATCTTTTACTACTCGGAGGAACCTTCATTATCATCAGGGAGTTCACACTGGAGAAAGCCCTTATGAGTGCAGTGAATGTGGGAAAACCTTTAGGAGAGAGTCTTCTCTCATTGAATACTGTAGAGTTCACACTGGAGAAAAGCCTTATAAATGCAGTGAATGTGGGAAAGCTTTTTCATCTAGGTATGTTTTCCGTTATCATCAGAGAGTTCACACAGGATTGAGGCCATATGAGTGTAGTGAATGTGGGAAATCTTTTATTTGTAGTTCCATTCTCCGTGAACATCAGAGAATTCACAGTAACCAAAGTCCTTATGAATGCACTGAATGTGGGAAGTCCTTTAGAGCAAATTATTATCTCACTGAACACTGTATAATTCATACTGGAGAAAAGCCTTATAAATGCAGTGAATGTGGGAGATCTTTTTCGTCTAGGTCTGGCCTCCGTTATCATCAGAGAGTTCACACAGGATCGAGGCCATATGAGGGTAGTGAATGTGAGAAATCTTCTCCCCAGAGCTTTGCACTCCTTCCACGTCCATGTTGACAGAGGTGGAAGGTCTTAATGTGTGTTGTGAATGTGGGAAATTGTTTACTTCTAGTTCCACCTTTTGTTCTTATTAGAGTTCACAGGAAGAGCCTTATTCATGCCAGGAATTTGGGAAATTGTTTACTAAAGAATTCATCTCATGGGACTTCCCTGTTGGTCCTTTGGTTCAGAATCCATCTTCCAGTGCAGGCAATGTGGGTTCTATCCTTGGTCGGGGAACTAAGATCCCCCATGCCATGGGGCAACTAAGCCTGTGAGCCTCAACTACTGAGCCCACACATTCTAGAGCCTGTGCACTGCAACGAAGATCCCATGTGCTGCACCTAAGACCCGACACTGCCAAATAAATATTTAAAAAACAAAATAATTCACCCCAGTATACGTGGTAGAGTTTACACTGGAGAAGGGCCTTGAATGTGCAAGGAAAAGTGCAATTTTCTTGTTCAGGGTAACGACGTTGGAAGAAACTGAGGAGTGGCCCATCTGAATTCAATCTCATACATTCAGTTGTCCACAGGGGGAGATACCCCTGAAATTTCAGTTATGTGGGTAGCACGTGTGGCTGTACTGCTCTTTGTAACCTGTCCAGGTCTCTTCCCAGATTTATGTCACTGCCCGTTTCTGTGGTCGTTTTACCTCTATCGCCTGGCAGGTCCACACAGTGTGCATCAGTCACCAGCTCAGTGTGCTCAGGGAAACTGACCTCTGTTCTACCAAGTGTTGGAGCAAACCAGGAGTGGTAGCCCAGTCTGTTAGGGGTTGGTGTTCCCCCCTCTCTATGTGTACAAAAGCCTGAAGGAATGTTGGCCCCGAGAACGTCATATGAATTCAGCTGACAATGTGCAGAGAAGGACAACATTTTCCAGGGACATATTCTCTCATGCTCAGTTTTTCCATCTAGCAAGTCACCAACCCAAACTGTGTGCCACACATTGTTTTGGTTTGTATAATATGGATGCCTTACTGTTTAAGGCCTACTTTGTTTTTGGAGTTCTTTGTACTGCTAGAGGTTTTTTATAAGGAGATTTGGGCTCCACAGGCATGGGCCTCAGGGAGGATAGTACGATTGCAAAACGTGGCTTGTCATTTTTGGTCAAATTTGCATTGGTGCTGGTGAAGTTGTGGAGAGAGGGCAGGGCTTTTTGGTCCCCATTTGAAGCCTGGATGCTATGAGCTTTAGGAGACTCAGGCATCACCCTCAAGAGGAGTAAGGTGTGACAATCTCAAGTTCTTGGAACAGCATGAATTTTTTCCCCTGTTCATGGGGGGTATCACAAGAGATGTCAGCACTGTTGAGAGGCATCTCCCATGGTCTTGCAAAGAGCATGTGCTCTGATGTCCACAATTCCATGGGTGACAGTCACTGGTTGTAAGACTATAGGGGTCAGGGGAAACTGAAACTGATACAGAAACTGTGTCAGTAGGGAGCAGAGGAGACAGCAGCCAGCTCATTGGAATGTGCTTCTTCTAAAAGTGCATCCACAGATGTGTTTGTGACGATGACTGATGTGCAGGATCAGTGTGTACACAAATCTCAGGACCTCCAGGCATGTTTAACTTGTGTAGTTGAGGTCATTGTCAGAGAAGATAATTGGAAAGTTTTGTGGATTTTTGTAACCTCCCTGCAATGTTCGCCTCAAGGCCGTTGCTGCACAGGCAGAAAAAAGAAAGGTAGAGAAAAGTAGTCTAAGGATGTGGCTCTTGTGAGCCAGCCAACATTCCTGTTGACTGAAGTGGAAATGTCCTTTATTACTTGCCAGTGTTTGCTGCCACTGAGGCAGGATTGACCCCCAGAGGGCATGACAGAAAGATGGTGGAGTCACTATAGGGCTGTCAAATCTATTTTCCAAAAAAGTGGGGCATACAGATTTTGTTTATCTTGAAGTGTTTTTTTAAAGTTTTATTTAGGTGTAATTTACATGTAGTAAAGTACACACGTTTAAAGTGAAGTATTTGATAAGTTTTGACATACACATGATACTTGTGAAAACATCATCACAGTCATGGTAGTGACCATGTCTATCACTGTGTATTTGCTCCATGTTCTTTTATAATCTCTGTGTCCCTGCCCTTCACAGCCATCCAAGCAACCATTGATTTATTTCTCCTTGTAATAGATACCTTTGCGATTTCTATAATTTACCTGATGGAATTGTAAAATGTTTACTTTTGTTTTCTCCTGGTTTTGTGTTTTATAATTATTTTGAGATTCATCAATGATGTTAAATGAGGAGCTCTTTTTTATTTTTTTGAGTAATATTCTTACCATTCGATATAACAGTATCCATTCACCTGTTTATGGCAATTTGGGTTAATTCCATGTTTTGACGGTTGATAATAAACTTGTGCAAGCATTTGTGTACAGTTCTTAATCTGGATATTTGTTTCTTTTATCTTTTGGCCAAAAAATTAGATTGCAGTGTTTGAATCACAAAGTTAGGTGAACGTTTAGCTTTTGAAGAAACTAACAAATTGCTATTTAAACATGGTATTTTTTCTTTTTCTTTTTTTAAAAAAATTTATATTGGAATCTAGTTGATTTACAGTGTTGTGTATTTTTTTGTATTCATACCAGCAGTTGTATGAAGGTTCCATTTCCTCCACATCTTAGTGAATAATTAGTTGGTCAGTCGTTTTTTTTTTTAACTCTTTTTATGAGTTTGCTGTGCTCTCTCACTGTTTTAATTGAATTTCCCTAAGGATTCATGGTTAGCATCTTTTCAGATTTATATTTGCTATCTTTGGTTAAATGTCTCATTTTGTTTTCTGCTTTTTTTTTTTTTTTGGCTACACTGCACAGCTTTTAGGATCTTAGTTCATCAAACAGGGATTGAATCTGGGCCCTTGCAGTGAAAGTCCTAACCATTGGACCGCCAGGGAATTTCCTCTTCTGCTTATTCTTTGATTCATTGACGATTTTCCTTTTCTTTAACGAGTAGGACAGTGAAACAACAAAGATACCCATTTTACTGCTTTATGGAATAATTGCTTTCAGTACTCGAAGAACATATCTTGAGTTTTTTCAATGCTTTTGTTTCACACAACGTAATGGAGACATGTACTTTACAGTTTCAGATTAATCTGCCAGGAGAATTTACTTAGTTCTAAGTAAATTTGATGAATGGCACCCCTCCACCAGCCTCTTTTTTTCAGCATTTACTAAGAAGAGTTTATAATTATATGTATGTTTCTCAAAGACCTGAGAGCTAATCCATTGAAATGTAGTCATCAGGATTAATTAGGCCTCTTTCTCTCAGTCTTTTTGGTGTCTGTCAGTCTCTTTGGATAGGATAGAATCCTAGTTTTCATAATTACTGCCTATCAAATACAGCTGCACTAATCTTGTTTACATTTCCCAACACTTTATAATGTTTCAGTTCTGTGACTACTGAACTCCCATCTTCCGTTTTCTCATTCTCCCTTTATTTAAAAATTCTCCCTTTATTTAAAAATTTATATATATATATATATCTCTCACAGGGTTTTTTGGTTGTTTTTTTGGTTGTTTTTTCTGTTTTTTATTTTCTTTTGGCTGTGCCACACTGCATGCTGGATCTTAGTTCCCCAACCAGGGATTGAATCTGTGCCCCCTGCAGTGGAAGTGTGGATTCCTGACTACTGGGCCGCCAGGGAAGTCCCTCTCAATCTCCGTTTAAAACACCTGATCACCTCTGCAGATATTACCATGGAGTTCAACTCTTTCCTGCTGTCAGTACTTACTGAATAAAATGTTTTTTTCCATTGTTGTTTTTATCATTTCAACTAACATCTGGTTGTGTTTATCTTTGACACCATCAGTCTCAGAAGAGAACAAAGAAACATGCTATTTTAATATAGTACAGTGGCTGCGTTGTTCAAAGTTGAAGCATGTATGTGAACGGTCTCCTGAGTCTTGAACTATTGGGAATAGCATAAATGCAGAATTTTATCTCATTGTATTACCAAACTCAGGTTTGGTTGCTCACGGCTGAAAAGCCAATAATGGAGAAGGAAGTGTCAGGAGGGAAAGATGTTTTAATCAGAAAACTGGCAGTCCGGAGAGAAGGTGGACTCATGACCCGAGACCAACTCTGAACATTCTGGTCAGCCATGACAGTTTTGTTTTGTTTTTTGGCCACACGTTGCAGCATGTGGGATTTTAGTTCATGAGCTGGGTTTGAACCCATGCCCACTGCAGTGAAAGCATGAAGTCTTGATCACTGGACTGCCAGGGAATTCCCAGCCATGATAGTTTTTAAAAGGAAAAAGGGGAAAGAATCTCAGTGAATCGTCAAAGCAGGAGGTTAGTTTCTGCAACTTTTCCATTGCATTCAGTCTGGTTGACTTCGGATGTTACCCCTGTGGGGTCTGCCTGTAGGATTGCTTAGGGATCTGTCGAGGGTAGAGAGCTAGTCATTCTTTACTTAATTCTTTTTAATCTAGGAAAACAATGAACAGGTCAGGCAAGGTATGGTGTGCATTCAGGAGAGCATAAGTCAGGAGTTAGTTTAAATTGTTTACTGATCTCATTCCTTTAATTAGGTTCTTTCAAGGTGAGGGGGGACAGAAATGGGCAAACAGGAACGGGGCCAAAGAGCAGCTTTCAATTGACGTGATTATGATTTCCTTTGTGATTGCAAGGACTTTTCTACAGTTGGGAATTTGTATTGTCTGTGTTAGCATTCTCCGTAAAAACAGAAGCAGTAGGATATATAGATACAGTTCCATATCTGCAAGTTCTGCATCCCAGGATTCAGCCAACCCCAGATGCAGAACCCCTACATCCAGAGGGCCAACTGTGCTGAGCCATCTTATGTAAGGTAATTGAACATCTGAGGATTCTGATACCCAAGTGGTGGAGGCTGGAACCAGGTCCCTGTGGATACATCCCCTGAGAGATGACTATGTTAAGAGGGCATTTATTATAGGAATCGGTTATGGAGGCTGAGAAGTCCCACAACCTGCTGTCTGCAAACTGGAGAACCAGGAAAACTGCTGGTATCATTTAGTGCAATACCGAAGGCCTGAGAACCAAGGGCCTGCTGGTGTAAATCCCAGTGTGCAAAGGGCCAAGATCCATGAGCTGTCGTGTCTGAGGGCAGGGGAAGATGAGCTAGTTCTGCACAGACACTAACGGAGAGTCCAACACATTCACCACGACAGCCTTACCGTAGACTTTCCCATGAGACCAGAGTGCTGCTCTCATCCAGGTGAGACAAGCCTTATAAGCACTGGCTCATTCTGATGACTATGTGTGTCTCCTTTTCCTTGCTGTCTTCTATTTTGTTCTTTTGGATAACTTTGATGATAAACCCACACCATGGTCTGATGAACACCTGTGCACTGGTGTCTTCAGGCTTCTGGCAATTCATCTGCTTCCTGCTCTTTGACAGTGACACACAAGTTTCTGTTCTGTTTTGTCTGTTGGGCAAGGAGAACAGAGGTTCCAAGTGTAGTCTCTGGGTTATAAGTTCATTCTAGAAGATCTCAATATTTACATAATCAACTTTATACATTTGTAGGCTCACATTTTATGCTGTTTACCCAACTGGGACATTTTGATTCAAAATTGAATAACGATGATGATAACTGCTTCATACTGCATATAGTGTATAGAAACATGAATGGTATTAATAACTATTTTAACATAATTATATAAATTGTATAGTGTTATTCACTAGAGGTTCAAAGAATTTTATAATATATATAGGAATGTTCAGGGTAGAAAACCACTGCTGATTTGAAATTTATGTTGACATCTAGAAGATTTAATTTACAAAGCATTGTAGGAAAAAATATGTTTCAATGGAGAGAAAAAGACTTGGGAATACTCTGAGTTGGAAAGGTACATGTGGAGTTCAAAGAACAGAAGGAAGATCTTCTGTTTAGGGTATTGTGTGATGGGGACAGTGGGTAGCAAAGAAGCAGAGAAAGTAGGTATCTGAGGTTATCTCGAGGATTAGAATGAACACAGTTTTTTGTCGGGGAGACGATGGCTTTGTGAGGGATTAGTCAAGTAGGACAAATAATCATAATTGTTTAAGATAAAAGGTGCTAAGTATTGAAATGAATTTATTTTATTAAACTATATTTTAACACCTTTTAATGTTTGTTTCAGTTGGGAGCTTTCTATTTGTTTTAAAAAGCTAGTAGTGATTATGCATTTATGGAATTTAGAGTATTCAGTGGGCAGCTTCTGGAAGTTATGTTTTCTTTCTTTTTTTTTTTTTTTTTTTTTTTGCGTTACGCTGGCCTCTCACTGCTGTGGCCTCTCCCGTTGCGGAGCACAGGCTCCGTACGCACAGGCTCAGTGGCCATGGCTCACAGGCCCAGCCACTCCGCGGCACGTGGGATCTTCCTGGACCGGGGCATGAACCCGCGTCCCCTGTATCGGCAGGCGGACTCTCAACCACTGCACCACCAGGGAAGCCCTGGAAGTTATGTTTTTACAAATTCACTTCTAGAAATTACTGTGAGCCATTAGCACCTGCAGGATACTTTCAAATAGTTGAATTCTCTTTGCCTGTTTATCTCACAGCTTTAGTAACTCTATTGCCTTTTATTACCACTAACAGTTATATTAACTTAGTAATATACATATGTTAAAGTCCTAACGCCTAAGTGACTGTATTTGGAGACAGGGCCTTTAGGGAGGTAATTAAGGTTAAATGAGGTCATAAGGGTGGGGCCCTAATCATTAGTACTGGTTTCCTCATAGGAGGAGTAGACACTGGGTGTATGCCCACAGGGACAAATAAGGCTATTTGAGGACCCAGT
The DNA here is from genome assembly GCF_059928025.1 of Delphinapterus leucas. Classification (NCBI taxonomy): domain Eukaryota; kingdom Metazoa; phylum Chordata; class Mammalia; order Artiodactyla; family Monodontidae; genus Delphinapterus; species Delphinapterus leucas. The sequence goes on from NC_143148.1 coordinate 1,443,446, forward strand.
GAGAAGATGGCCTTCCCAAGCCAAGGAGAGAGGCCTCAGGAGATACCAAACCTGTTGACACTTTCCTCTCGGACTCCCAGCCTCCAGAAGTGTGAGAAAATAAATTTCTATTGTTTAAGCCAATCCTTGTATGGTACTTTGTTATGGCAGTTCTAACAGATTAACACAAACATCATTAATGTGTTCTCTTTTCCAAATAAATAGTGAGGCACAACATGCAAAGGACAGCAGAGACAATTGGTATAATTCTAAAAATGGTACAAAACTATAAATTAGCTTTGGGAGGGAAGGGAATTTAATATGGAGTTTCCTATTTTGCTTCCACTTGTGCTGCAAACCAAAACTTAGCTCCAATTTGCAAAGTCCCCAAAGAAGCCCAGTAGTGAGAGTCAGACTTTAAAACTCAGAATCACTCTTATTTCCTACAGTGTGTTGTGGCTTACAGCTGTAATGGAGTAACAGAGTCTGACTTATCCTCTTGTTGTCATCAACTGTAAAACTACAAAATACAAGAGAATCCAGCACATTCACAGCAACAGCGTTTTCCCTAGACTTTCCCATGAGACCAAAGCACCATTCTCTGGGAAAAAAGCCGTGTTCACCATTCTCATCCTGGTGAATATGCTGTCTCCTTTTACCCTGTTCTCTTCTATTTTATCTTTTTGGATAAGTCTGATTATGAACCCACAACATGGTCTAATGAACACCTCTGCAAAGGTATTTTCAGGCTTACCAAGATTCATCCTTTTGTTATCTTTGGTAGTGACACTCAGCTTTCTATTTTGCTTTGCCTTCTGGGCAAGGAGAACAAATATTCTAAGTGTAGCTCCTGGGCTATAAATTCTCTCTAGAACACCCTACCATTTATTTAATCAACTTTATATATTTGTAGGCTCACATTTTATATCATTTCATCTTTCAGAATATTTTGATTCAAAATCGAATAACAGTGATAATAACTCTGCTTCATATTACATGTAGAGTATAAAAACAGCAAAGATACTCATAATTATTCAAAACCAATTTTCTAAAATGATATACTGTTATTCACTACAGGTCCAGGGAATTTTATGGTAATACAGAGAATATTCAAGATTTAAGAGTGTAGGTTATAACAGCACTTTAAACGTTAAACTATGTTGACACTTAAAAGATTTATTTGAATTTACAAAGCATAGTGGGGAAAATAGATGTTTCATTTGGAGAGAAAAATCCTGGGAATACTCTGAGTTGTAAAGTCTCATATGGAATTTATGACTGAAGGAAGATCAATGTGTTTTTGGTATAGTGTGTGATGGGAAGAGTGATGAGAAAAGTAGCAGAGGAAACAGGTGAAGGCTTCTTTTGCCAGGTATCAGGATATCTCAGTGATCAGAATGATCTGAACTTTTTGTAGGGAAGATGATGAGTTTGTGAGGGATTAGTCAGGTGGGATAATAATCAGTGTTATATATGATAACAAGTGTAAGTATTCAAGTGAATTTATTAAACTATATTTTTGCATCATTGAATATTTGCTTTAATTGAAAGTTTGTGTTTGTTTGAAATAGTTCTTAGAAGTGATACATTTACGAGCGTCCCTCGTGGTGCAGTGGTTAAGAATCCACCTGCCAATGCAGGGGACACAGGTTCGATCCTTGGCCCAGGAAGATCCCACATGCCTCAGAGCAACTAAACCCATTTGCCACAACTACTTAGCCTTCGCTCTAGAGCTTGCAAACCACAACTACTGAAGCCCACGTGCCACAACTACTGAAGCCTGTGTGCCTAGAGCCCATGCTGCACAACAAGAGAAGCTAGTGCAATGAGAAGACTGAGCACTGCAATGAAGAGTAGCTGCTGCTCGCCACAACCAGAGAAAAGCCTGCGCACAGCAACGAAGAACCAACGCAGCCAAAAATAAAATAAATAAAATAAAATAAGTAAATTTTAAAAAAGAAGTGATGCATTTACGGTATTTAATAGGCATATTTTGGAAATTATGCTTTTATAAAGGCAATTTCAGAAATTACTGTGATCTATTAGCAATTGGAGGATACTTTTAAAAGTTGAATATTCTTTTCCTCTTTATTACCCAGCTTTAGTAAACCACTTGCCTTTTATTACCACTAACATATTAACAGAATACTTTTCATAGGTTGAAGCCCTAACCTACAATGGGATTGTAGTTGGACATAGGTCATTTATAGAGGTAATTAAGGATAAGTGAGATCATAAGAGTGTGGCTGTATCCCATTAAGACTGGTTTCCTTCTGTTGACAAAAACTCAATTAACAATCAAGTTAAGAAGAAAAAAGTGAATTTTATTCAAGTCAAACTGAGGATTATCACCCAGGAGACAGACTCTCAGAATCTCTGAGGTCTGTTCTGCCTTTTAGAAGTTGAAGGCACAATTATTTACATTTTTCAGACAAAGGATTGTACAAAAGAATGACATACTGACATTTTACATAAAGTTCATAGGCCAAGTAAGTATGTACAAAGCGAGCAGTGAGTCAGCATGACCCCCAACAGAGTTTGGAAAGAATGCTTATCTTTTAAGAAGTTCCATTGCTAGCATCAGAAGAAAGGGGAAAAAAATTGATCTTTACATTCAAGATAGCATTCCCATCTTTGAGGAGGACTAGTTAGTGTGTGTAATGGAATAACTGAGGACGTGGAAAGGAGACGTGACCCATGACCCCCTCCCCCCAGCAAACTGGGGACTGGCGAATAAGCCAGAACTGCAAGCGGTCCTGATTGCTTTGAGCACCACCACCGCCTCCCTGGCAAACCGGGGGCATGCGAATAAGCCAGAACTGTAAACAGTCCTGAATGCCTTGAGCCCCCCCCCGGCAAATCGGGGGCCTTCGAATAAGCATTGAGTGCTTCGGGCACTGATCCATGCGATGTCCTCAGTATAATCAGAATGGTGGGCACACAAGGAAATGTCCTTGTGCTACTTCAGTATAATCAGAATGGTGGGAACACAAGGCAATGTCCTTGTGCTGATTTTACGCTCAAGGACGAAGCATGGCATGTTTTCAAGAAAGCCCATTATTGCCTGTATAATCAATGTTAAGAAAACAAGTCTTAAAATGTAAACATAGGTAATGCTTAAATAAAAGCTACCACAGCAGGACAGACGGCAGTGTTTTGCCTGAGCGAGCGGCAGCCCTCTACTGCTGTGCTTCGGCACAATTCATCTCGTGTGATGAGTTTACTTTCGGCCCTGTCATAAGAAAAACTACAACAGTGTGTAATGCAGATGCACACTGCACATTAAGGAGGTAGGGAGGCCAAAACAGAAAATTTTATGTTTAAATTTTCTTGTCCTTCCTTAAAATGTAAATTTTATTTCATCACTTATAAGAAGAGGGATAGACACCAGGAGTATGATCACAGGGAGAAAAGGCCATGTGAGGACACAGCACGAAGTGGACTACCCAAAGGCCAAAACAGAGGCCTCAGGAAAAATTAAAACTGTTGACACCTTCCTCTTAGACTTCCAGCATCCAGAGCTGCGAGAAAATAAATTTCTGTTATTTAAGCCACCCAGTCCAAACTGTTACTGAACCAGTTTCATGTGACCTACGCACAACAAGCCAAAAGCTGAGACACTGGTTTGCAGCAGAGAAACTGTTTATTCACAAGGCAGCCAAGCAAGGAGAAGGAGGGGCAAATCTCAAATTCATCTCCCCAAAGGCAAGGGGCTAGGAATATTTATGGGATAAAGCTTGGCAGGGGTGAGGGCGGGGATTGAAGATACGGAAAAGGTGCAGTAATTGTCATTCTGCACAGGTAAAAGTAAGCTACAGACTTCTTCATGAGATACATGTTCAGAAAATGGCAGGCTTAGCATGTTCTGAGGGTGGGCTTTTGGCCCTCTGACATCAAAAACCATCTAGCTGGGGACTTCCCTTGTGGCACAGTGGTTAAGAATCCGCCTGCCAAAGCGGGGGCACTGGTTTGAGCCCTGGTGTGGGGAGATCCCACATGCCGTGGAGCAACTAAGCCTGTGTGCCACAACTACTGCCTGCACTCTAGAGCCTGTGAGCCACAACTACTGAGTCCATATGCCACAAGTACTGAAGCCCATACACCTAGAGCCCAAGCTCTGCAACAAGAGAAGCCATGGCAATGAGGAGCTCCCGCACCGCATCGAAGAGTAGCCCCTGCTCCGCTCGCAGCAACTAGAGAAAGCACGTATGCAGCAACGAAGACCCAACACAGCCAAAAATAAATAAATTAATTAACTAAAAAGAAAGTCACCTAGCCAACACTTGCATATGCCCAGTTGGAGAGTCAGTGGTCTTAACAGTTTTAACCAACTTGAGCTCAAACTGGACACAGGTGACCCCAATTTCCTAAAAAGCAACTTGGCAAAGATCTTATTGTTTAGGCTATTTGATGCTTGGGAGTACGTGCACGTTTTTGTAAAAGCAAAGTGAGGTTGATCAGTGAAGGCAGGTTACAATTTATTTTTTATTAATAGCTTATGACTACCCTCGGTTTCAATAGTATTCAAATGTTATGGCAAGCCTAGCAGACTAACACAATTCTCATTCAATATTTTCTTGTCACCAAATAAATAAATGAGCTCAACACCCAAAAAAATATAGTTAGGCCTAACTATATTTACAACACCACTCCTGCCATCACAGTAAAATCGGCCATGAGAAGATTGAAGGAATTGAAGGACCAGTAGAAAGAGCACCATTTGAAAAGCTGCTACCCTTTAATAAATGGGTTAATTTTTGTAACAAAATTTAAATATGTGTGTGTGTGTGTGTGTGTGTGTGTATATAGTTAGGGGACACAATAGTTAACAATTCTAAAAAGGCCACAAAACTAAAAATTAGCTTTTATACAATTTAGGACATTTAGGTTGGCAGTTCCTATTTTACTTCCACTTCTGTTGATCCTGTTGATTTTTGTTTCCACTTCTGAAAATGACTGATAATACAAGCAAGGGAGCCGTTTTTTATGGGAACAAGCAGAGGCTCAGCTCCTGCTGGTCCACCTGCTTCAGGGGGCTGCAAAACTAACGCTCGGGTTGAACAGTATCAACTCGCTTCGCCGCGGCTCCCAGAAGGCCCCTGGCCGAGAGGCCGCAGTTACAAACCCACGACCAATCAGGGTGAGGAGTTCCCGCGCGTGCGCATCGTGTCGGGGCGGGACTTCCGGCGTCCTCCTTTCGGCGGTCATTTTCGCTTCCTTCTGGTCGGTTCGGCCTCGGAGTGTTGTGTCAGGTTCTAGGTGACGGGACCGAGAAAGTCCGAGAGGAGGGTCTGTCCCTGCTACTCAGGGGTGCGTCTGAGGCTCGGCGACGCAGCACGGGCTGCCCTGCGCCAGGCCCGGGAGAGTGACCGCCGTGCCTGCGTCTCGCCTCCTCTGTCGCAGCTCCCGGCCCCGCTCCGCCCAGGGAGTCCGATGGCTGTGGCTGCCCTGAGGGACCCGCCTGAGGTAAACACTCGTCCTCTGGCCCCTCACCGCCCTCACTGCACTAGACACTAAAGCCCCGAGTGCGGGACGCCTGCTCACGTGCCCGCAGCCCAGGTCGCGATGTTCAGGACGGTGAGGCGGCCTTGGGTGGGGCATGGGCAAGAGTGACAGGCGGAGGGACCGGCAGGTGCAAAGGCTTGGAGGTCGGACTGAGCCAGGAGGATTCGGGAAACCTGGGGTGCATCTTATGACTGCAGTAAAGAGAGTGTGAGGTGGAATCACGCCTGGACCGGCAGAGAGAGAGGTTGTTACTTTATTCTGAGGGACCTGGGAGTCACAGAGGGCTGTGAACGGACGAGGAACAGTGTATGTGAGGGCTTTAAAAGTTTTCAAAAAGCTGCTCAGAGAAGAGAACGAACGGATTGGAATGGGGGTGACAAAGAGAGTCCTCTTCCAAGGTCACAGGATCTGATGAGAGGCAGCAGAGGTTAGTCAGTCAGCCTGAGGTCACTAGGTTCCAGAGCTGGGTGGGGATACAACGGAGTCCTGCACACATGGAGCCCAGCCATGGTTGCCTTCCTTTTACGCCCAGGTTCTGAAGGTTGAAGAGGCACTTATGGAACCTATGTAAGGCAGGAGAGGGTGTCCCAGTCCCTCACTGGTTCTGGGTGGCTAATACTGAAACAGAGATCAGAAGCAAGGCAGGCAGGGCTTTTCCTGGCTATGGGCTCCCTCAGAGAACTGGGATTGTTCCAGATCATGTTTGATTTTGTTAAGCACTCTGTGGATGCCATGTTCCAAGTACCTGCGTGAGTCCAGAGAGATGCCTGTGATGTGCGGCAGGGAGGTGGTAGAGCTGTGGGAGTGCAACTGTGAGGTCTGAAGATGTGAAAGAGGTTTGATCAACTGAATGACGTGCACATCAAGGGGAAGTGTGAGCTGAGGGCCCACAGGACCTGGTGTTGGGGATTAAGGGTAAAGATGAGCCCATGTTTGGCTGTGTCTTGGAGGCACAATGTGGGAGACCTCAGGGGAATTACTTCGGGGGAGGGATGGGGCCCTGTAGGCCAGGCCCAGAGTTTAGATGGCGTTTATCCCCCCGGCCACCGCCTTTTATGGCTGAGGGCTGAACACAGTGAGGAGAGATCAGGCATCATTGGCACCAGGCCTGACGTGGGGAGCTCTGATGGAGGATGACCATGGAATACATGTGTGAGGAGATGAATTGTGGGTCCTCAGAGAGAGAATGTTTATGTTTCATCTATCTCATTCATGACAGGATGGTGTGGCCTTTGAGGACATTGCCCTGTACTTCTCCTGGGAGGAATGGAAGCTCCTTGATGAGGCTCAGAGACGCCTGTACCATGATGTGATGCTGGAGAACTTTGCACTTATATCTTCACTGGGTAAGAGACTCACCCTCCCCAGTGACCTGGGCTAGGCTCTGTATCCTGCCTCACCCTCTCTTCTCCAAGGTGTGCTGTGTCCTTCTCACATATGGACCTTGGGCACTGTTTGTTTCCCCAGCTTTCTGGGTAGTTGCTGTGATAGGTAGGGCTGGGTTGTTTGCACTGCCCCCTTCTCTCCCCATAGCCCCAATACAGTTTGTACTCAACCCTTGTAGGGATGGATTTGAGGTCAGCAGTCTTGCAGTGAGGCTAATACTTGCCCTTTCCCTGGTCAGGTGGTGTATCCACGTCCATGGCACTTCTTTGTCCCAGGTTTTGTTCCTTTTTATCATCTGACATTTCGTTCTGCCTCCATATGCCAGGAATTGAAGGTATTGTCATGACCATTACTTACTTGGACCATGGACTATTTTCCAAGGCTGTCCTTCATGGTTTTACTTGTAGTGTTTAGATCTCTTTTCTTTTTTCTTTTCTCCAGCTTATTGGGGTATAATTGACAAATAATACTGTATATATTTAAAGTGTACAGGGAGTTCCCTGGTGGTCTAGTGGTTAGGATTCAGCACTTTCACTGCCGTGGCCTGGGTTCAGTTCCTGGTAGGAGAACTGAGATCCCACAAGCCGCGCATTGTGGCCAAAGAATAAAAAAAAGGTAAAACGTTAAAGTAAGTATGCAGTGTCATGATTATATATATACACACACACACATTGTGAAATGATTACTACAATCAAGTTAATTAACACATCCAGTACCTCACATATTATATTTACATTTCCTGTGTGTGTGAGAACCCTTAAGATCTACTTTCTTAGCACATTTGAAGTATACCATACAGCATTATTAAGTATAGGCTCCATTCTGTATTAGATCTTCAGAGCTTTTTCATCTTATAACTGACCAACATCTCCCCATTTCCCCTAGATCTGAGCCCCATAGCAACTCTTTGTTGCTATGGGTTCAACAATTTTTTTTTCTCAAAATTCCATATATAAGTTTTAGCATACAGTATTTATCTTTCTCTGGCTTATTTCACTTTGCATTATGCCCTCCAGGTTCATCAGTGTTGTCACAAATGCATGATTTCCCTTTTTATGACTGAATAATACCCCACTGCATATAAATACCAGACTTTATTTACCCACTCATCTGTAGACAGATACAGGCATATTGCAGCCTTTGTTCCAGACCACCACAGTAAAGTATCACAATAAAGCAAGTCACACAGACTTTTGGTTTCCCAGTGCATATGAATGTTATGTTTACATTGTACAGTAGCCTGTTAGTGTGCAGTAGCCTTATGTCTAAATAAACAACGTGTATAACTTAGTTAAAAAATACGTTATTGCTAAAATAATGTTAACCATCATCTGAGTTGTATCTTTTTGTTGATGGAGGTTCCTGCCTTGCTTTTGACTAATCAGGGTGCTGACTGATCAAGTTACTGAAGGTTTCGGTGGCTTTGGTAATTTCTTTAAATAATATAATAATGAAGGTTGCCACATTGATGGACTCTGCTTTCATGAATGACTTCTCTGTAGCTTGCGATGTTGTTTGATAGCATTTTAAAACACAGTAGAACTTCTTTCAAAATTGGAGTCAATCTTCTCAAACCCTACTGTTGTTGCTTTATGAACTAAGTTTATGTAATATTTTAAAGCATTTGTCATCATTTCAACAACCTGCACAACATCTTCACCAGGAGTACATTCCATCTCAAGAAACCACTTTCTTTTCTCATCCATAAGAAACAACTCTTCATCTGTTAAATTTTTCTCCTGAGATTACAGCAATTCAGCGATCTTCCAGCTCTACTTCTAATTCTCTTTCTTTTTCCACAACATCTGCAGTTACTTCCTCCACTGAAGCCCTGAACCCCTCAAAGTCATCCAGAGAGTTGGAATCAAGTTTTTCCCAACTCCTGTTAATGTAGATATTTTGACCTTTTCCCATGATTCACAGCTGTTCTTAATGGCATCTAGATTGGTGAATCCTTTCCAGGTTTTCAATTTACTTTGCCCCGATCCATTAGAGGAATTACTATCTATGGCAGCTGTAGCCTTATGAAATGTATTTCTTAAGACTTGACAGTGTAAACTACTTGATCCATGGGCTACAGAATGGATGTTGTAGTAGTGGACATGAAAACAACATTAATTTTATATATCTCCATCAGAGCTCTTGGGTGACCAGCTGCATTGTCAGTGAGCAGTAATATTTTGAAAACAATCTTTTTTTCAGAGCAGTAGGCCTCAACAGTAGTCTTAAAATATTCAGTAAACCATGTTATGAGGAGACGTGCTGACATCCAGGCTTTGTTTTTCCATTTATAAAATATATGCAGAGTAGATTTAGCAGAATTGTTAAGGGCCTAAGATTTTCAGAATGATAAATGAGCACTGGCTTCAACTTCTAGTCACCAGCCTCATTACCCCTAATAAGAGAGTCAGCCTGTCCTTTGAAGCTTTGAAGCCAGGCATTGACTTCTCTCTAACTGTGAAAGTCCTAGATGTCATCTTCTTCCAACATAAGACTGTTTCATCTACATTAAAAATGTTTAGTGTAGCCACGTTCATTAATTATGTTAGCTAGATCATCTGGATAACTTTGGTATAGCTTCTACATCAGCACTTGCTGCTTCACCGTGTGCTTTTTTTTCACCTTGGACTTTTATTTTCTGGAGACGGCTTCTTTCCTTAAATCTCATGAACCAACCTACGGTAGCTTCAGACTTTTTTTTTTTTTTTTTGCAGCTTCTCACCTCTCTCAGCCATCACAGAATTGGAGAGAGTTAGGGCCTGACTCTGGATTAGGCTTTGGCTTAAGGGAATGTGTGGCTGGTTTGATGTTGAATACAGATCACTAAAACTTCCTTCATATCAACAATAAGGCTCTTTTGCTTTCTTATTTGTGTGTTCACTAGAGTAGCACTTTTAATTTACTTCAAGAACTTTTCCTTTGTATTTATTGATACAACTTGGTTAATACTGTTTGGTCCAAGAAGCCTGGCTTTCAGCCTATCTTGGCTTTTGACTTGCCTTCCTCACTAAGCTTAATCATTTCCAGCTTTTGATTTAAAGTGAAAGAAGTGTGATCCTTCCTTGTACTTGAGCACTTAGAGGCTATTGTAGGGTTATTAATTAGCTTAACTTCAGTATTGTTACATCTCAGGTAAGAGGGAGGCTTGGGGACAGGGAGAGAGATGGATTGGACAGTTGGTAGAGCAGCCAGAACACGTATAATGTTTATCTATTAAGTTTCCTGTCTTATATGGGTACAGTTTGTGGCACCCCAAAACAAAGATCACTGATCACAGATCACCATAACAAATGTAATAATAATGAAAAAGTTTCAAATATCGCAAAAAATACCAAAATGTGATGCACAGACACAAAGTGAGCAAATGCTGTTAGAAAACTGGTGCAAATAGGCTTGCTTGACACAGGGTTACTGGAAACCTTCAATTTGTAAAAAAATGTGTTATCTTTGAAGCAGAATAAAACAAGGTATGGCTGTACTTAGGTTGTTTCTAAACCTGGGCTATTGTGAATAATGCTGAAATGAACATGGGGGTGCAAATACCTCTTTGAGGTATGGATTTTGTTTCCTCTGGATATACACATAGAATTGGGAGTTTTGGACCATATAGTAGTTCTTTTTTCAATTTTTAAGAAATTCCATACAGTTTTCCCTAATGGCTGTACCAATTTACAGTCCTACCAACAATGTAGAAGGCTTTCCTTTTCTTCACATCCTCGTGAACACCTATCTCTTGTCTTTTTTTTTTGTGTGTGGTACGCGGGCCTCTCACTGTTGTGCCCTCTCCCGTTGTGGAGCACAGGCTCTGGACGCGCAGGCTCAGTGGCCGTGGCTCACGGGCCCAGCCACTCCGTGGCACGTGGGATCCTCCCGGACCGGGGCACGAAACCTGTGTCCCCTGCATCAGCAGGTGGACTCTGAACCACTGTGCCACCAGGGAAGCCCATCTCTTGTCTTTTTGATAGTAGTATTCCAAACAGGTGTGAGGTGATACCTCATTGTGGTTTGGATTTGCATTTACCTGATGTTAGTGACGTTGAGCACCTTTTCATGTACCTGATGACCATTTGTATGTCTTTGGATAAATATCTATTCAGGTCCTTTGCCCATTTTTAATTGGATTCTTTCATTTTTTATTGTTGAATTGTATGAGTTCTTATATTTTCTAGATATTAACCCCTTATCAGATAAACCCTTCACAAGTATTTTCTCCTTTTCCTTAGGTTGTGTTTTCATTTTGTTTCCCTTGTTGTTCAGGTTTTTGGCTTGATATACTCCCACTTGTTTATTTTTACTTTCATTGCTTGTGCTATTGGTGTCATCCAAAAAAATCATTGCCAACACCAGTGTAAAGGAGATTTTTCTCTGCATTTTCTCCTAAATGTTTTACAATTTTAGTCTTACATTAAAATTTTTTAATCCAATTCAAGTTAATTTTTGTGAATGGTGTAAGATAAGGGTGTAGTTTTCTTTTTTTTTCATGTGGATATCCAGTGTTCCCATCACCAATTATGGAGGAGACTGTCCTTTATCCATTGTGTGTTCTTGAGGTGCCTATCAAAGATGAGTTATATAAGTGTGCCTTTATTTCTGGGCTCTCTATTCTGTTCCATTGGTCTATGTGTTTTTATACCAGTGTCATCATGTGCTAATTACCATAGCTTTGTAATATTTTGAAATCAGGAAGTGTGATGCCTCTAGCTTTGTCCTTCTTTCTCAAGATTGCTTTGACTATTTGGGATTTTTTGTGCTGCCATACAAATTTTAGGATTGTTTACTCTATTTCTTTGGAAAATGTCATTGGACTTTCGATATGGATTGTTTTCAGTCTGTAAGTTGCTCTTGGTAAAATTAATAGTATTCTTCCAATTTAAGAACACTGGATGTCTTTCCATTTATTTGTGTTTTCTTCGGTTTTTTCCATCGTTGTCTTATAGTTTTCAGAACACAGATATTTCATTGTTAGTTTATAGAAATGCAACTGCTTTTTGCATATTGATTTTGTATCCTGCAGCTTTACTGATATTGTTTAATAGTTCTAACAGATTTGGGTGGGAGGAGTCCCTGGGGTTTTCTATATAAGAGCATATCTCCTGCAAACACAGACAGTTTTACTTATTTTGTGATTTTGATGCCTTTTTTTTTTTTTTTTTCTTATAACTATGTGTTCTGGCTAGCCCTTGCAGAACTGTGTTGAATAGAAATGTGGAAATGTGGACAGTGGGCATCTTTGGCTTGTTCTGGATTTCAGAGGAAAGGCTTTTAGTTTTTAAACTTTGAGTATAATATTATTGTGGGCTTATTGGGTATGGGTTTATTGTATTGAGATACATTCCTTCTATACCTAATTTGTTGAGAGTTTTTAACATGAAACTATCCTCAATTTGTTTAGTGCTTTTTCTGCATTTTTTGAGACATTCATATGATTTTTATCCTTCATTCTGTTAATATGGTAAGTCATGTTTTTTGACTTGTATATGAGGAACTACCCTTGCATCCCAGGGATAAATCATACTTGATAATGATAATAATGTAAGATTCTTCTTCTGCAGTAAAAACACCAAGTCTTAACCACTGGATGACTGCCAGGGAGTTACCTAAATTTTTTTTTTATTATTCAATAGTGTAAGATTCTTGAACGTGCTGTTGAGTATTTATTAGGAATTTCTCATTCTATGGTCACCAAGGAGTTTGGCCCGTAATTTTCCTTTCTTGTAGTTTGCATATCTTGCTTTTGTATCAGGGTAATGCTAGCCTCAGAAATTGAGTTTTGAAATGTTTCTTCTTAAGTGTTTTGGAAGAGTTGAGGAAGGATTGACATTAATTCTTCTTAAAATCTTTGGTAGAATTCACCAGTGAATCTGTCTCATCCTGGACTTTTCTTTGTTGGGAGATTTTTTTAAATTAATGATTCAGGTTCCTTACTTGTTATTGGTCCATTCATATTTTTTATTTCTTCATGACTCATTGTTGGTAGGTTGTCTGTTTCAAAGAATTTATCCGTTTCTTCTAGTTTATCCAGTTTGTTGGTATTTAATTGTTCATAGTAGTTTCTTATGACCTTTTTATAAGTAGCCACTTCCGCAATGGAATTTCAAATCTCTTGTGTGGAAGAGCATCCCACTGACTCATTCTTAGATGTGACACATCCATTTATGATGATGTTGCCTCCTTCCTATAAATTTAACGTGTACTTCACCAGCATTTATTTGCATTCAGGTTGCTGCTGTGGAGCAGAGGATGCCGAAGCACCCTTTCAACGAAGCATTTCTATAAGCATGTCACAGGCCAGGACTCACAGGGAAGGCTCATTTTCCCAGAAGAGCCACCCCTGTAAGAAGTGTAGTCTGATCTTGAGAGGTGTTTTTCACTTGGCTGAGCATGAAGAAACACAACACAGCCAGAAAGTGTTCGGGTGTAGAATATGTATGAAACGATATCATTTTAGTGCAAACCTCCAGAAACACCAGAAACAGGAGATAGAAGAGAAATCCTTCAGAAACGCTGTAGTCAGGGCCTTGTTTGTGAAGAGCTTCAAATGCCATGTGTCAAGGAAGCCCTTTACCTGTGAGGAAGTAGGGAAAGACTTTCTGGCCACCTTGGGACATCTCCAGCAACAGATCACTCACACCAGGGAGAAGCCAAACAAGATTGCCCAGCGTGAGGCAACTTTACAAAGCAGAGAAAGTCATTACAGCTGGGGAGAATTCAAGAAAGCCTTCAGCCCGAAACATGCACTTGTTCAGAACCAGGGTGTCCACCCTGGAAGACATTGTTTTGTGTGCAGTGAATGTGGGAAGACATTCAGGTACAAATCCTCATTTGTTGTGCACCAGAGAGTGCATACTGGAGAAAGGCTTCTTGTGTGTCGTGAATGTGGAAAATCTTTCAGGCGAACCTCAACCCTCAATCTGCATCGAAGAATTCATACTGCGGCAAGGCAGTACAAGTGCAGCAAATGTGGGAAATCCTTTAACCAAAACTTTGTCCTTATTTATCCCTGGAGGAGACACATTGGAGAAAATTGTTACTTGTGCAGTGAATGTGCGCAGTTTCCTAGCTGTAGATCCATCCTAATTCGACAACGGACAATTCACACTGGAGAAAGGCGTTATGAGTGTACTCAATGTGGGATATCTTTTAGACGAAAATTTTACCTCATCGTACACTGGAGGGTTCACACAGGAGAAAGGCCTTACGATTGCAGTGAGTGTGGGAACTCTTTTACCAATAGCTCGGTGCTCGTCCTACACCAGCGGGTGCATAAAGGGGAAAGGCCTTTTGCTTGCAGTGAATGTGGGAAATCTTTTACCAATAGCTCGATACTCATTCTCCACCGGAGAGTTCACACAGGAAAAAGGCCTTATGAGTGCAGTGAGTGTTGGAAATCCTTTAGTCATCAATCTTACCTCACTCAACACTGGAAGGTTCATAGTGGAAAAAGGCCTTATGAATGCATTGAATGTGGGAAATCTTTTATGTCTCGCCGTGGCCTCCATTATCATCAGAGAGTTCACACTGGATCAAGGCCTTATGAATGTAGTGAATGTGGGAAGTCTTTTACCTCTCACTCTGGCCTTCGTTATCATCAGAGAGTTCACACAGGAGAAAGGCCTTATGAGTGCAGTGAGTGTGGAAAATGTTTTACCTCCAGCTCTGCCCTGTGTTATCATCAGAAGACTCATGCTGGAGATAGGCCTTATGAGTGCACTGTATGTGGGAAATGTTTTTCCTCTGGTTCCACCCTCAGTAATCATCAGAGAGTTCACACTGGAGAAAGGCCTTATGTATGCAGTCAATGTGGGAAATCTTTTTTCTCTAGTTCCAACCTCAGTAATCATCAGAGAATTCACACAGGAGAAAGGCCTTATGTGTGCAGTGAATGTGGGAAATCCTTTATCCAAAGGTGCTCCCTTCTTAAACACCAGAGAGTTCACACAGGAGAAAGGCCTTATGTGTGCAGTGAATGTGGGAAATCCTTCACCCAAAGATGTCACTTTCTTATACACCAGAGAGTTCACACTGGAGAAAGGCCTTACAAGTGCAGTGAATGTGGGAAATCTTTTTCCACTAGTTACAACCTCAGTAATCATCAGAGAATTCACACAGGAGAAAGGCCTTATTTGTGCAGTGAATGTGGGAAATCGTTTATCCAAAGATCTTACCTTCTTATACACCAGAGAGTTCACACAGGAGAAAGGCCTTATAAGTGTAATGAATGTGGGAAATCTTTTACCACTAGGAGGAACCTTCGTTATCATCAGGGAGTTCACACTGGATAAAGGCCTTATGAGTGCAGTGAATGTGGGAAATCGTTTATCCAAAGATCTTACCTTCTTATACACCAGAGAGTTCACACAGGAGAAAGGCCTTATAAGTGTAATGAATGTGGGAAATCTTTTACCACTAGGAGGAACCTTCGTTATCATCAGGGAGTTCACACTGGATAAAGGCCTTATGAGTGCAGTGAATGTGGGAAGTCTTATATCTATAGTTCCATCCTCCAGGATCATCAGAGAATTCATGTAATCAAAAGGTCTTATGGGGGCTTCCCTGGTGGCTCAGTGGTTAAGAATCCGCTTGCCAATGCAGGGGACATGGATTCAAACCCTGGTCTGGGAAGATCCCACATGCCGTGAAGCAACTAAGCCTGTGCATCACAACTCTTGAGCCTGCGTCTAGAGCCCATGAGCCACAACTACTGAAGCCCGGATGCGTAGAGCCCGTGCTCCACAACGAAGAGTAGCCCCCACTTGCCACAACTAGAGAAAGCCCACACCCAGCAACAAAGTCCCAACTCAGCCATAAATTAAAAAAAAAGAATAAATAAATATTTTTTAAAAGGTCTTATGAATGCACTGTATAAGGAAAATCGTTTAGGGCAAATTCTTATCTCACTGAAAACTGTAGAGTTCACAATGCAGTAAAGCCTTTATGCATGCAGTGAATGTGATAAATCTTTTTCATCTAGGTCCAGACTTTGTTATCATCAGAGTGTTATGATCAGAACAGGGTCAAGGCTTTATGAGTGCAGTGAATGTGAGAAATCTTTTATCCAAAGATGTCACCTAATACACCAGAGAGTTCACACAGGAGAAAGACTTTATCAGTGCAGTGACTGTGAGAAATCTTTTTCATCTAGGTCTGGTTTCCATTAACATCAGAGTTCACACAGGATCGAGGCCAAATGAGTGTAGTGAATGTGGGAAATCTTTTATTTGTAGTTCCATTCTCCATGAACATCAGAGAATTCACACTAACAAAAGGCCTTATGAATGCACTGAAAGTGGGGAGTCCTTTAGGGCAAATTCTTATCTCATTGAACACTGTAGAGGTCATACTGGAGAAAAGACTTATAAATGCAGTGAATGTGGGAAGTCTTTTTCGTCTAGGTCCGGCCTCCATTATCATCAGAGAGTTCACACAGGATTGAGGCCATATGAGGGTAGTGAACGTGGGAAATCTTTTCCCCAGAGCTCTGCAGTCCTTCACCATCAGTGTTCACAGAGGTGAAAGGCCTCAAGTGTCTGGTGAATGTGGGTAAATCCTTTACCTCTAGTTCCACCCTTTATTCATATCAGAGAGTTCACAGGAAAAGCCCTATTCGTGCCAAGAATTTGGGAAATCCTTTCCTAAAGAACTTTCCTGGGGCTTCCCTGGTGGTGCAGTGGTTGAGAGTCCGCCTGCCATGCAGGGGACACGGGTTCGTACCCTGGTCAGGGAAGATCCCACATGCCATGGAGATGCTAGGCCCGTGAGCCATGGCCACTGAGCCAATGCGTCCGGAGCCTGTGCTCCGCAACGGGAGAGGCCACAACAGTGAGAGGCCCGTGTACCGCAAAAAAAAAAAAAAAAATTCCTCATTATACATGGTAGAATTTACACTGGATAAAGGCCTTGAACATGCAAAGAAATGTGCAATTTTCTAGTTCAGGGTAATGACGTTGGAAGAAACTGAGGAGCCACCCATCTGAATTCAATCTCATATATCCAGTTTTCCACAGGGGGAGATACCCCTTAAGTTTCAGTTACGTGGGAAGCATGTGTGGCTATATTGCCCTTTGTAATCTGTCCAGGGCTTTTCCCAGATTTATGTCACTGCCCATTTCTGTGGCCATTTTACCTCTATCACCTGGCAGGTCCACACCATGGGCATCAGTCACCAGCCCAGTGTGCTCAGGGAAACTGACCTCTGTTCTTCCAAGTGTTGGAGCAAACCAGGAGTAGTAGCCCAGTCCCTTCGGGGTTGGTGTTCCCCTCTCTCTGACTACGTGTACAAAAGCCTGAAGGAATGTTGGCCCTGAGAACGTCATATGAATTCAGCTGACAATGTGCAGAGAAGGACAACATTTTCCAGGGACATGTTCTCAAATGCTCAGTTTTTCCGTCTAGCAAGTCACCAGCCCAAACTGTGTGCCACACATTGTTTTGGTTTGTATAATACGGATGCCTTACTGTTTAAGGCCTACTTTGTTTTTGGAGTTCTTTGTACTGCTAGAGGTTTTTTATAAGGAGATTTGGGCTCCACAGGCATGGGCCTCAGGGAGGATAATATGATGGCAAAAATTGGCTTGCCATTTTTGGTCAAATTTGCATTGGTGCCGATGAAGTTGTAGGAGAGAGGGCAGGGCTTTTTGGTCCTCATTTGAAGCCTGGATGCTGTGAGTTTTAGGAGACTCAGACATCACCCTCAAGAGGAGTAAGATGTGACCATCTCAAGTTCTTGGAGCAGCATGAATTTTTTCCCCTGTTCACAGGGGATATCACAAGAGATGTCAGCACTGTTGAAAGGAATCTCCTCCCTTGGTTTTGCAAAGAGCATGTGCCCTGATGTCCACAATTCCATGGGTGACAGTCACTGGTTGTAAGACTATAGGGGTCAGGGGAAACTGAAACTGATACAGAAACTGGGTTAGTAGGGAGCAGAGGAGACAGCAGCCAGCTCATTGGAATGTGCCCCTTCTAAAAGTGCATCCACCGATGCCTTTGTGACGATGACCTATGTGCAGGATCAGCGTGTACACAAATCTCAGGACCTTCAGGCATGTTTATCTTGTGTAGCTGAGGTCATTGTCAGAGAAGACAATTGGAAAGTTTTGTGGATTTTTGTAACTTCCCTGCAATGTTCGCCTCAAGGCCGTTGCTGCACAGGCAGAAAAAAGAAAAGTAGAGGAAAGTAGTCCAGGGATGTGGCTCTTGTGAGCCAGCCAACATTCCTGTTGACTGAAGTGGAAATGTCCTTTATTACTCGCCAGTGTTTGCTGCCACTGAGGCAAGACTGACACCCAGAGGGCATGACAAAAAGATGGTGGAGTCACTATAGGGCTGTCAAATCTATTTTCCAAAAAAGTGGGGCATACAGATTTTGTTTATCTTAAAGTGTTTTTTTAAAGTTTTATTTAGGTGTAATTTACATGTAGTAAAGTACACATATTTAGAGTGAAGTATTTGGTAAATATTGACATACACATGATACCTGTGAAAACATTATCACAGTCATGGTAATGACCATATCTGTCACCATGTATTTGCCTGATGTCCTTTTGCAGTCTCTGTGTCCCTGCCCTTTACAGCCCTCCAAGTCCCCATTGATTTATTTTCCATTATAATAGATACCTTTATGTTTTCTATAATTTATATGATGGAATCCTTAAATGTTTACTCTCTTTTTTCTGGTTTCTTTTATATTTTACAATTATTTTATATGATGTTGTATTTGTTATACAGATGTTATGTGAGTAGTTCATCCCTCTCTTTTATGTTCTTTTTTGGTTCAGTACTCTTATCTTTAGATATACTGCTATTTATCCATTCACTTGTTTATGTACATTTTGGGTATTTCCAGATTTTGACTGTAGAAAATAAACTGGTGCAAACATTTGTGTACAGTTCTTAATATGGATATTTGTTTCATTTATCTTTTGTTCAAAAAATTAGATTGCAGTGTCTGAATCATGAGGTAGGTGACTATTTAGCTTTTGAAGAAACTAACAAATTCTGACTAAATAATTGTGTTTTTTACATTTTTACCAGCACTGTATGAGGGTTCCATTTTCTCCATATCCTAGCGAATACTTATTTGGCCAGTCGTTTTTAATTTTAACCCTTTTAATAAGTTTGTTACTCTGTCTCACTGTTGTTTTCATTGTATTTCCATAAGAATTCATGATTAGCATTTTTTCGGATGTTTGATCCCTTTTGTCATTTGCTCTCTTTTGTAAAATATCCATTTTTATCTTCTATTTTATGAACTTTGGCTATATTCTTTCTCTTTTTTTTGACAAGTAGGACATTGAAACAACAAAGATGTGTATTGGAGTGTCATCCATTTTCACTTGTTGAATAATGTGACTGTTTTATGGAAGAAAAGCTTTCAGTACTGGAAGGGCATGCCCTGAGTTTTTTCAGTTTTTTTGTTATGCACGGTGTAATGGACACATGTTACCATACACTTTTAAGATTAATTTGCCCTGGGAATTCCCTGATGGTCTAGTGGTTAGGGCTCTGTTAGGGCCTGGGTTCAATCCCTGGTCTGGGAACTAAGATCCCACAAGCCACTCAGTGCAGCCAAGGGGAAAAGAAGAAAAATATTAATCTACCCTAATATGTTGTCTATCACTTTCTGAAGTCCAGACAGTGAATAATGACGTTGCTTTGTAGTGTTTGTCCGTTTTCCTGCTCCTTTATGGGGGTTGGTAGGTTGGAGCAGGACTCTTAGACTAAATGACATCAGGAAGAACAGTACATTCTTTGAGTCTCCAAAGCCCGATATGGAGGGAGCTAGAAGGGCAGGGATCAGACTCTCCAAGCCTGGGTCAGGCAACCTGGGTTTGTAGCCCAGATGTTGGATTCACATCCTGGATCCTCTTGCCTTGACTCACAGATAAATGAGTCACCTACCTTCTCTCCTCCCCCAACCCTCTGTAAACAGGGATAAGGAGCGTCTTGTCCCCTGGCCTTTAGATGAGCTGCAGAGCCAAGGCTCCCATTCCCCATGAGGTGGGTACGCCTGTGGTGACACACCGAGCCCAGCCACCCTGCGCTCCTCCTGACTAGCGGCCCGAGCTGATGCCGTGGAGCCACCCTCAGGAGGACAGTGCTGCAGGGCACTGAGGTCTCACGTGGGTTTCCCACCAGAGAATCTTTAGGTGACTTGTTGGAACTCCTTCAGGTTCAGTTCCTGACGGATGTACAGGCAATGATGGCATTTAACTTGTTCTTTGTGAGGAGCAATAAAAGGAAGAGACTGGCACTTCCCTGGATGTCCAGTGGTTAAGACTCCGTGCTTCCACTGTAGGGCGCACGGGTTTGATCCCTGGTCAGGGAACTAAGATCCCACCTGCAGTGCGATGTGGCCAAAAAAAAAAGAGACCAAAGAGCCAGACCACTCAATATAAGTAGGTGGCAGTTTTAATGGGCAAGGGAACTTATGAGGCTTGTCTTGGGTCTTGTCTTGGCTACAAGATGTGTGGTTTTCCCCATACACCCACAAAATCTTTCTTTTTATTCTTCCTTTCCTTCCTTCCTTCCTTCCTTTTCTTTCATGCATGCTGTGCCAGGTCTTAGTTGTGGCATGCAGGATCTAGTTCCCTGACCAGGGATCGAACCTGACACTGTGCATTGGGAACGCAGAGTCTTAGCCACTGGACCACCAGGGAAGTCCCCACCCACCAAATCTTAAAAGTTAGTATGGACGCCCTAACTGGATTCAGCCACATACACTGTCTAGATAGTCTCAACACCACATTTCTGTCTGAAGGCTGTATCCTTGGAGCAGCTTCTGGAAGTGGAGAAGGCAAGTAAATGCACATTACAAGGACAGCAGAGTGACTGAGGGGCCTCCTGTTGCCCAGGTCCAGCCTGGGGATCACCCAGCAGTCACGTCTTCTCAATGACCTCCTCCGACACTACCCACCACCCCGTGACCGGCTCTGCAATCTCCCGAGCTCCCCTCTTCCGCAGCTTGCCCACATCCGTCGGCCATGGCTTTCTGTTGCATGGAGGTGGCTCATTTGGCAGATACCTGGCTGTGCTGAAGGCAGATACCTAAGCAGCAGTAGAGGCACAGGCAAGAAGAAACAGACTGACAGTGTTTCCAAACTCAGTGTCATGTTTTTCCACCAAGAACTCGTGAAAGTTGGCCTCTGTCATCGTGTGACTTCAATATGACGTTAGCCGACTCCTGGGGTATGAACATGCCACATTCTGTAGTTAATGGTGCACGTGCCTCCTTGAGTGGTAGTAGTAATGTCCATGGCCTTCCTACTTTGGAGGACAGCTTTTCTGTTTAGAGATATTTGAGTTTTCAATAGAGACAGGCTTTTTTGGCTGTCATTTGAGGCTGTCTGGGTGGATTTTCTAAGAGCTGCTATGTGTGCTTTAACACCTTCCAGGCCGATGGAGGCGGATCACACCAGTGGGAAACAGAATGTACCCACCTAGAATTGTGGAGAGGGAGGTTGGCAACTGTTCCTGTGGGGTGGATTCTCCCCTGTGCCCAGGGAAAACCCAGGGTACAGCAACCTGCCACCCAGGTGGAAGCCATGGCCAAAGATTAGTGCCACACAACCATCAGGTCCCATTTAGGGCCACCCAGTGAATACTTGGCCAGTGCAACAAGTCAGTGACAAACTAGTTGCTGTACTTCAATATGATGGAGTGACTGCACAGTTCCAGTGATATCCATCCCCTATCCCTGGCCTCATTAGGTTGGTTCTGTTTAGATTTTTCTGTTCCAGCATAGGGCTGTCTGGGTGCTCAGATGTCCATAACCTGGGGTAAGTCACATAAACCCCTCCCATTCTGCACACAGCCACCCATGGCTCTAATAATGTGTTGTTGTTGTTTTAAATGATACTTGCAGTCGGTTTGACAGGCTGCCTGTGTAGTTTGACAGAAAAAGAATACTCTTACCCATTGTTATGGGTCGTGTATGCCAAAGTCCAGGTCTCTGGATCAGTATTGATAATGTCAGATTGTTGACCTGAAACAAATAGACTGTCAGATATTTCTTCAATAAAGATGGGATTAGGGACTTCCCTGGTGGTCCAGTGGTTAAGAATCCGCCTGCCAATGCAGGGGACACAGGTTCGATTCTGGTCGGGGAACTAATATCCCACATGCCACGGGGCAACTAAGCCCGCGCACTCTGGAGCCCCCCACACCACAATTAGAGAAGCCCTCATGCTGCAGTGAAGATCCTGCATGCCACAACTGAGACCTGACGCAGCCAAATAACTAAATTAAAAAAAATAAAGATGGGCTTATTTGGGATCAGCAGAGAGTTACAAATCAGGGTCCATAACTATGGCAAGGCACATGCTATTTCCTGCATGGCAAGGGCAGGGGAACACTTTTTTTAAAAAATTATTTTATTTATTTTTGGCTGCATTGTGTCTTTGTTGTTTTGTTGCACATTGTGTGTGGGTTTTCTCTAGTTGCGGCGAGCGGGGGCTACTCTTTATTGCAGTGCGTGGGCTTCTCATTGCAGTGGCTTCTCTTGTTGTGGAGCACGGGCTCTAGGCACACAGGCTTCAGTGGTTGTGGCACCTGGGCTCAGTAGTTGTGGCTTGCGGGCTCTAGAGTGCAGGCTCAGTAGTTGTGGCGCACGGGCTTAGTAGCTCCACAGCATGTGGGATCTTCTTGGACCAGGGCTCAAACCCGTGTCCCCTGCATTGGCAGGCGGATTCTTAGCCACTGAGCCACGAGGGTAGCCCCGGAACACTTTTATAGACAGGAAAAGGGTGTTGGGAGGGCTGTAGTAAACAAAGAGTCCATGGCTTTTCATTGGCTGAGTCTTTGCGAGGAGAGGAGTCTTTCTTCTTCCTGTTGGACATTGCAGGGCATGACAGCTCCCCTTTCTGGTCTCCAAACTGTATTTAATTAAGGCTTCCGTTTATTGTTTTACATTTACCTGTTTTTTTATAAGTTAAGTTTTTTATTGGAGTATAGCTTCTTTACAATGTTGTGTTCATTTCTGCTGTACAGCAAAGTGAATCAGCCATACATATACATATAACCACTCTGTTCTAGACTCCATTCCCATATAGGTCATTATAGAGCACCAAATAGAGTTCCCTGTGCTATACAGTAGGTTCTTATTAGTTAACTTTTATATATAGTAGTGTGTACACATCAATCCAAATTTCCCCGTTTATCCTCCCCCACCAGCCCTTTCCCCTTTTGTAACCATAAGTTTGTTTTCTACATCTGTGACTCAATTTCTGTTTTGTAAATAGGTTCATTTGTACCATTTTCTTAGATCCCACATATAAGTGATATCATATGATATTTGTCTTTCTCTGTCTGACTTACTGCACTCAGTATGACAATCTCTAGTTCCATCCATGTTGCTTCAAATGGCATTTTTTTCATTCTTTTTTATGGCTGAGTAATATTCCATGGTATATATGTACCACATCTTCTTTATCCATCACCTCTTAGTGATTTAATCTGCTGCTTTAATACTCCATTTTTCCTTTCTACCAACCCTGCTGCTTGCGGGTTACAGGGGAGATAGAATCTCCACTCAATGCCAAGTTCTTTTGCTCAGTCTTGCACATCACGACCTTTGAGATGTGACCCCTGATCACCATCTGTTGGATTAGAGTATGCATGCATATGACTCAGCCCCTCCAATTCCCTGCTAGTGGGCAACTGGTTTCCCTGGCACCAGGAGGCAGCTTGGGTTAAACCCGACACAGTGTCCACACAAACCAAGGTGTATTTAGAACCTTCACTCGCACGGAGGAGGCCAGTGTTATCATTTGCCAGCCACTCCCTTGTCGGCAACTCCATAGACGGCCCCAGACTCCTTTGACAGTTGCCTTGGACGTTGTTTAGAACACTCTGAGAAAGCCCTTCCTTTTTCCTTTCTGTTTCCTCCTGGTTGTCAAGAGAAAGCCTCTGTGTGATGCTGAGTCTCTTATGCACCCCCCCCGTTACTAATTTCCCTTTTCAGCAGAGGCAGCAGGCCTAACAAGACCCGTGAGCTCCCTGAGATGGTGGAGCATTATTTTGATTTCATGAGTATTTTCACGGTGAACTTCATTTGTGAGAAGTCAGGCTTGTTTCCCTAATTAACAGAGAAGCAAATATGCTTCCTAGAATACAATCTAAAAAAAAAAAAGAATACAATCTATTTAAGACGGTGTACATCAGTTTAAAGAGAATAAAATTAGTAACGATTATCACAGTTAAGGTCTCCTTTTCCTTTCAGCTGTCATACTGTAAACAATGACCTTTCTGTGATCTATTTAGTACCACATTAATGCTTTTTGGTGGTGATTTCACTGTTGAAAATGGTGCTTAAGGGTAGTGTTTATGTGCTGTGTGGTGTTCCTAACCTAAGCACAAGGCTCTGATGTGCCTTAGAAAGAAAATAGGTGTTAGATCAGCTTTGTTGAGTCATGAGTTACAGAACTGTTGGCTGTGAGTTCAGTGTTCATATGACAACAATACATAGCAAGGTGTCTTTGGATAGGAACACGCATGAAACAATATTATATATTGATCAGTTGGCAAACAAGCTGTGACCCAAGGTTCTTGGGAACCCAAATTTGTATTTCCTCTAAAAGCAATGGTTTTCGATGCAGAAATCAGTAGTGCAAGCTCTTAATTAGTGCAACAAAAAGACTGCTTTTGAGAACATAACTTCCGTGAATAATGGTGGTTTTATAAAACATAGCTACCATGATAATGAGAAGTAACTGTGCTTTTTCTTTGGCCTCACCACGTGGCGTGCGGGATCTTAGTTTCCCCGACCAGCAATCGAACCTGCGCCCCCCGCAGTGAAAGCATGGAGTCCTAACCACTGGACCACCAGGCAAGTCCCTGACTGCACTTTAATACTGTTTTTTTTTTTCTTGGCCACACTGCTCAGGTGGTAGGAACCTTAGTTCCCTGACCAGGGATTGAACCTGGGGCCACAGCAGTGAAAGCGTGGAGTCCTAACCACTGGACTGCCAAGGGATTCCTGCTAATACACTTATTTTTAAAGCACAGGTGGTTCTCACCATTTCTTATTCCTAATCGTTATATTGTGTTTTACCATTATGTATGTTCCTGAGGTTTTGACTCCCGAATCAGGGAACAAAATACCAAATTGTGTTTCTGCACATCTCTTTCCAATTCCATGTTGTGTGATGTTGTGACAGCTTGAGATGGGCCCTGGAGGGAGTATTTACATGAGGGATATTGACAAACACTACCAACCCGGTCTTGTTCTATTGATGTTTAGACTTTAGAAAGTGATGAACAATATGTTAATAGAGCAGATTACACTAAAGTGTACGATGTCTATGGCTGTTACGTGTTTGTTCTATGAATAGAACAAAACATTGAGGATATAGTCTTCAGTTCTCAAAAACAATTGTTATTAAAAAAAATTGTTATAGACTTGTGCCCCATGGCCCAATATATAGTTGAAGCTTTAACCCTAATCCAACTGTATCTGGAGTTAGGGCATTCAAAGAAGTAATTAAGGTTAAATGAGATCATTAGGGTGGGGCTCTAACACAACATAATTACCGTTTTTATAATGAAAGGGAAAGACACTAGGGAGGTAGTCACACAGAGAAAAGCCACGTAAGGACACAGCAAGATGGTGGTCATCTGCAAGCCAAGGAGAGAGGCCTCAGGAGAAACCATCCTCTGTGGCGCCTTGAACTCCGTCTTCTAGCTTCCAGACCCAGAGCCAGTTTCCTCTGTGCGTAGATGCACAGAGAGAGCGCTCTCTGCTGTCTCTTCCTCTTCTTATAAGGACACTAGTCCTGTCAGATCAGGGCTTATTTACCCTGAACTACCTCCTTAAAAGCCCTATCGCCAAATATAGTCAAATTGGGCATTAGGCCTTCAAATAAGAATGGTGGCAGGGGAGAGGAGAGAGATAATTCAGTCTATAACACAGTACATACTAAGGTAAAGGCCTTTACCCCATGTGAACATTCTGATGTCTTAGGGGGAATTCCCTGGCCGTCGGTTGTTAGGACTCTGGGCTTCCATTTTAGGGGTCACGGGTTCAATCCCTGGTCAGGGAACTAAGATCCCGCATGCCGTGTGGCACGGTTAAAAGAAAAAAAATTGACGTCTTAGGAAACTGGAGTTGGAAGCAAAGGATTTGCTACAATCCCTGCACTCATAGGGTCTTTCTCCAGTGTGAACCCTAGTGTTTAAAACAGATTTAGGCTCTGTTGGGACTTCCCTGGTGGTCTAGTGGGTAAGACTCCGTGCTGCCCATGCAGGGGGCCCGGGTTCAATCCCTGGTCGGGAAACTAGATCCCACATGCATGCCACAACTATTTGGCGCAGCCAAATAAGTAAATATTTTATTTTAATTTTTTAAAATAAATTTATTTATTGATATATGGCCGCGTTGGATCTTTGTTGTTGCGCGTGGGCTTTCTCTAGTTGCAGTGAGCGGAGGCTGCTTTTCGTTGTGGTGTGCAGGCTTCTCATTGTGGTGGCTTCTCTTGTTGCAGAGCATGGGCTCTAGGCACACGGGCTTCAGTAGTTGTGGCATGCGGGCTCAGCAGTTTTGGCTTGCCGGCTCTAGAGCACAGGCTCAGTAGTTGTGGCTCACAGGCTTAGTTGCTCCATGGCATGTGGGATCTTCCCAGACCAGGGCTCGAACCTGTGTCTCCCGCATTGGCAGGCGGATTCCTAACCACTCTGACACCAGGGAAGTCCCTAAATAAATATTTTTTTAAATAATAAAATAAAACAGATTTAGGCTGTATACGCAAGAAGGGCGAATGCCTTTCATATGAATTTCAAACTTTCTGTGCCTCAGAGGGGACAGTTTGATGGTGGAAAATAGGTTCCCAGTTTTGGACAAGAATAGGTTGCTGTTCATGGGCCTCTTGGGAAAGAGGGCTGGGCTTTGTGGTCCTCTTTTGGGGCCTGGATGCCATGAGTTTTAGAAGACTCAGAGGAGGGGTCAGTGTGACAATCTCAAGTGCTTCTGGGAGCAGCATGAATTTCCCCGCTTGTTCACAGGGCCTAACAGCACTGATGAGGGGAATGTCTTCTTCAGGTCTTGCCAAGAGCCGTGTCCCCTGACGTCCAGAGTTTAGCAGGTGATGTTCACTGGTTCTACGATCACAGGGTCATGGGCAACCATAACTGGTACAGCAACAGGGGAATAATAGGGAGTGAAGGAAACTGCAGCCGGTTAGATATAATGAGGAAGATGTGGGTGAAAGTTTTCAAAAGATACAAATGTCCAGTTAGAAAATAAATAATTCCTGGGCTTGTAATATACAGCCTTGTGGCTAGAGTTAGTAACACTATATGACCCAAATGTAAGACTGGAAACCAGAAAACTCCTAGAAGGGAACATAGGTGGAATACTTTGACATAAATCATAGCAATATTTTTTTTTGGATTTGCTTCTAAAGCAAAGGAAATTTAAAATAAATAAATAAATAAACAAGTGGGGCCTAACTAAACTTAAAAACTTTTGCACGGCAAGGGAAACCATTGACAAAACAAAAAGAAAACCTACTGAATGGAAGAACATATTTGCAAATGATATGACCATTAAGGGGTTAATATCTGAAATATATAAACAGCTCATACATCCATTTCAACATCAAAAAAAGCAAACAGACCGATTAAAAAATGGGCAGAGGACCTGAATATGCATTTTTCCAAAGAAGACATACAGATGGCCAGGAGGCACATGAGAAGATGCTCAACATCACTAATTATTAGACAAATACAAATCAAAACCACAATGAGGTATCACCTCACACAGGTCAGAATGGCCATCATCAAAAAGTCTATAAATAATAAAGGCTAGAGAGGGTGTAGAGAAAAGGGAACCCTCCTATACTGTTGGTGGGAATGCAAATTGGTGCAGTGTGGAGGTTCTTTAAAAAACTAAAAATAGCACTACAAGATGACCCAGTAATTCTACCCGTGGGTATTTATCCAAAAAAAGAAGACACTCATTCAAAAAGATACATGCATCCCTTTGTTCATTGCAGCACTATTTACAATAGCCAAGATATGGAAGCAGCCTAAGTGCCCATCAACAGATGAATGGATAAAGAAGGTGTGGTGCATATATACAATGGAATACTACTCAGCCACAAAAAAGAGTGAAATAATGCCATTTGCAACAATATGGATGGACTTAGAGGGTATTATGCCAAGACAAAGAAAGACAATATGTATGATACCACTTATATGTGGAATCTAAAATATAAAACTCAGGAATTCCATGGCAGTCCGATGGTTGGGACTTGGTGCTTCCAATGCCAGGGGACCCTTCTTCAATCCCTGGTTGGGGACTAAGACCCCACAAGCCATGTTGTGGAGCCAATAAATAAATAAATAAAATATAAAACTCACCCTCCTCTTGTTTTCCAGAGATAATCTCTAGTCCCCATGCAGACAACATCATTGTTCTTACAGGTGAAATGATAATCGCTACTCATCAAGGCAGTGATTGTGGAATCCAAAACCTTAACCTCAGTATTCAGACATCCACTTTCCATATCTGCACATATGTTATCACTGCAGCTACCATCCTGGCAGCAAATGTAAATTTGGGAAGTGACCACTTTTCCCAGGTAAGTGTCACATTCTTGGAAGGATAGATCCTATCTCAGAAAATTAAATAATAAATGCTGTATCGAAAAACAATTCAGATTTTTGGATTTGGAACATAAATACTGACAAAGAGAGGCAGAAGGGATGTATTCTGAGGGTCCCGGAGGCATGGCCCCACTTCATCCATTTGCTTTAGGGCTGCCTAGTATCTCTCCTCCATGTTTCCTCTCATAACCTGTCTGTACTTTTCTGCCTCTTTTCACTGACTAAACACTGAACCTCATAACATCTATTTATAATAGCTTAATCCCACATGAAGTGAAGAGCAAGACTGTTTTACTTGTAATTTTTTGTGGACATGCAGTGTCTTTTTAGTAATAGTTAGCTGTGCATATTTTAGTCTTTTGGGTGGATGATTTTCAAATGGATCCTTAGGAGAATTTTAGTAACATGTCTGAAGAATGCAAGAGCAAAAACTTCCTGCCCCATTTTGTGAAAGGAAGAATACACCTAAACATGTGAACAAAAGAATGTAAGTTAAAATAGTAAGGTAAGCAGGGATGGAAAGAATCTCTAAATGTTACCATGTATGAAAACATATTTTATATGTGCATAGTATCTTCATTACTATTAATATTATGCTCCCTTCTCTCTAAAAAGATTTCTGGTGACCCTGAATCAATATAGATTTTTAATGTGTCATCTAGAAATCATGAGATGACTTATTCTAACAAACTTTATTATGATCACTCTCACTCCCTAATGGGTATCTTCCTAATCCTTCTTGTGGAAATCGAAATTTTCTCGAGTCCCTTAGAAAATAAAGCACAAATGTCCTAAGGAATCTGTTGTAGCCAATGAATTAATTTATGTTTTATGCATCTCGACTGCAATTTTTTTTATCTCCTAGGGATAATAAGGACAATATTCACTCAGATTAGACCAAATACACAAAGCAACTAATTTCAGGCCTTGAACGGTGGATAGCATAGGGCTGTAACCTTGAGGGCTGTAATGAGAGGTCAGGTGCAGAGAGCCAGTGAATCCTAGCTTTCTCCTCCAGCAGAGGCATCCTCATCACTGGCCTCAGAGGCTGAGTCTCCACTCCTTCCTCCAGAGTTTAATACCCTCTGTGGCACCTGAACTCCAATGTCAGGACAACCTCAGAGACCAGTCCAGGACAGAACACAGCCAGGATGATAGGGCTTTTGTTGCTGCCTCCTGGACTTCATGGTGGGCTAGAAGGCCAAATGCAGCCCCGACTTGCATGACCAGATGGATCTGGATCCCAGGTCTTGGGACAGCTTCCTTATGCCCTGGACTTAATACCAGCAATACCTTGTACTGGGATTTGGCCTGGGGGACCTGGAATGCTGAAGAACTGGCCTAGGATGGTGCCAGGTGTCTCAACAGAGCTTCCCATAGCCTAGAAGAGGGACATTGCAGGGAGCAAGTGGAGATCAGTTCTGGCCTGGTTCCTGCCCTCCTGTAGCAGCCATGGAACATGCGGACAATGAAATGCAAAATAGGGAATTTGAGGTCTACTAAGTGTGGCAACAAGGAGGCATCAAGTGTGAAATGAGGAAGTGGGCTTAGGATGTCTGAGATATATTGCTAAGTGAGAAAAGGAAAGTACAGATCTGTATACAAAATACGTATGACTTTATTTTTCCTGAGCCAACAACTTTTATAGGAAAATATCTGAACACAGACCCACACAGAATGACACACATAAATGCAGACACAATTCTAAAATGATAATACTATAGTGCAAACCTCAGCTATTCCATTTATTTTTGCAATCCTCTTTACTCTGAATGTCCTCTTTAACTCTTCCTCCAACTGGGATTTGGTCAATTTGGTTTTCAAGAATGAAGAAGGATCACAGTTTGGAGACAGACTCTTCAGAGTGACCATTCTTGTCGGGTACTGAGCTTAATTCCATGTCTTCTCAGACATCACTGCTAAAACACCTCGGAGATCTTAACTTTTTTCACCATTCATGGATGTTTCACCAGAACTATTTCTGCTACCATCTTTTAATCACTACTTAATTGTTATTAATTGCTTTCTATAATTTGCATTTTACAGCTGCTTTTCTGAGATAATTTCAATTCCACGTGGAGGTCAGTCCCAGTAATGACTAGAAAAATCATCATTATTTTCCAGCAAAAAGATGAAATCATCTGTTTAAGATACTCCCAATATTTCAGTTAAACAAAAGTCAGCTGAGTAAATTTGAAGATCTAATTGGCTTTATTAGGTGATTCATGTATTGGGTAGCATTCTATCTAGCAACTAGAAGGATGCTCTAAGGGGCTGCACAAAATGGAAGGTTTTTATAGGCAGAAGTGGAGTGGGGCAAGGATGTTGCCAAAAAGAAAAGGATTATTTTAAGGCTGAAATATCTTTGGTGGGGAAAGGAATGGCACAGGTTTTGTCATGCTCATTGCCTCTTCTTCCTCAGGGGGAAGATAGAGAGGGCCCACAGATTACCTCATTGGTTCTGGCCAAGAAATTCCAAACTGGTTGATTATGATTACATTTTTCAGAAAGGTTGAAATTGCAATTAGGTTAGGTATTAAGTCTAGTTTTGGAATTATGGTCTTTAGCACAAGTGATGTCATTTTGGGCCTGTGGTTTTTCTCTTTAACAAGGTGTTGAGAGCATGTTTTGCTATATGTTCCACATTTGTTTCCTTATTCTCTGTTTGAGATTGATTTCATATTCCTGAAGGAATTGAATATGTGTCAGGATATGGATTAAGAGGTATTCAGTAGATAAGTGTTTCATAATTGGATACAATTATTAATTATAATGGAGGAGAAATGTTTTATGCAGGAATCATTGATGGAGATCCATCTTTCCACTCCTGCTTCAGGCTGGTGAACATCCCTCTTCTATCCTCCATGTTCTGGCCCTATCTGGAGTTGTTTTTCTCTTGTCCCTGACCAAATGTACATGGACTGTCAAAAAATGAATCTAAAGCTTGAGAGTGCATACCTTTGAACTACAAAACAATAATGTTTATTAGCTTCAGCTTCCAGTGGAGTCATTTCGTTTCTTAATTACTGTATGGAATGATACATGCCTTTAGATTTGTGACCACTGAGAGCATCTCAAATGATATTTTTAGATTCTGGGAACATGCTGGGCTGCTTCACTGAGTCTGAAATAATGTCTCCAAATGAAACTGAGTCCCCCTCAAACGGAGTTCCCTTACAAAGTTTATGATTAATCTCTCTATCCAAAACCTTATTCCCTTTCTTATCCCCTATAACCTCAATCCTGGGCTAACTGAACACTAATCAACCAGAATCAGATGACTAAAATTGCTGTTGTCAATAACATCACCGTAGGCACTAAAAATGCTCTTATAGATATCATTAACATACAAACTCAGGTTGTTTATCTAGAGCAAGATTAGCTAACAGACCCCGGAGCCATGGACGACGTGGCCAGAGAATTATAAACCAGAGACATCCTGATTCCCATATCCACGATTAAGAAGTGTCACAGCGCTTCCCTTGTGGCGCAGTGGTTGAGAGTCCGCCTGCCAATGCAAGGGACATGGGTTCATGCCCTGGTCCAGGAGGATCCCACATGCCGCGGAGCGGCTGGGCCCGTGAGCCATGGCCGCTGGGCCTGCGCGCCCGGAGCCTGTGCTCCGCAACGGGAGAGGCCACACAGTGAGAGGCCCGCGTACCGCAAAAAAAAAAAAAAAAGAAGTGTCACAAGATAATTAATCCTGGCCTCTTCTTCTTCCCCTTTAAAAAATACCCCTAACTCAGGGGCCTCCCTGGTGGTCCAGTGGTAAAGACTGTGCGCTTCCAATGCAGGTGCGCTAACAATGCAGGGGGTGCAAGTTCGGTCCCTGGTGGGGGAAGTAAAATCCCACATGCCGGGTGGCATGGCCAAAAAAAAAAACCAAACAAACAAAAACACCACCCCTAACTCAAAGACCGCATGGGAGTGGATCTGAGACCTGTCTTCCACTCCATTCCTTGGTGCCCTGCAGTAAATGCTGTTCTTTCCTTAACCACAACCAGGTGGCAGTAGATTGGCTTTGTGAAGCCAGCGGACTAAGTTCCGTTTGGTAACACAAACAGCAGCACTCCCACAGATTTTAGTATGGTCCTTTTATGAAGAACAAAATCTGTCCTTAGAACTGGAGCCACTGTCTTCCTGTTTTCCAGCACCGCTCATTGTGGAGTTTAGCCTTTTCTCCTGAAAAGCCTGGTAGGTTCGTTCATCTGTGTGAACTACATTACCCAGAATGCTCAACGGAAAAGGGCAGTATGAGTAACCAATGAGTTCTCAGGAAATAGGCAGTTTCCGTTTGAGGCGCAACTTGTAGGGGCGGGACCTCCGGCCTCCTCCTCAAGGTGACCATTTTACTGCCCATTTTACTGCCCATTTTAACTGCTATGGGTCAGTTCCGGAGATCCGTGTTAGAAACGGGGTGACGGAACCGGGAAGGTCCGAGTAGAGGCATAGTCCCCATTGCACAGAGGCGGGTCTGAGGCTCGGCGACGCCGCCCGTGGGCCCCGCGCCAGGCCCGGGAGAGGGTCCGCCGTGCCCTGGTCCCACTTCTCCCGCGGCTCCCGGCGCCGCTCCGCTCACAGAGTCCGATGGCGGCGGCGGCGGCTCTTAGGCACCAGTCTCAGGTAAACGGTAGTCCTTCGGGCCCTCACCCCATCAGGCACTAAAGCCCCGAATGCTGGGCACCTGCCCATGTGCCCGCAGGCCAGGCCGCGGTGTCCAGGACTGTGAGGCGGTCGTGAGTGGGGCTTTGTTTCCAACAGTGTGATGGCGCGTGGGAGAGAGTGACAGGTGGAGGGACCCGCAGGTGCAAAGACTTGGAGGTCGGATTGAGACGGGAGGATTCGGGAAACCTGGGGTCCATCTGATGTCTGCAGGACACAAAGAAGGTGAAGCGGAGTCATACCCGAACTGTCAGGCTGAGGGTTGTATCTTCATTGTGAGGACCTAAGAAGGCATGGAGAATTTTGAACAAAAGGGGAACAGGATTTACATTAACGTTTTAAATGTTTCCCAGGGCCCTTCAAAGGAAAAACAGATTTGAGGGGAGTGATGAGGACATGGAAGCACTAGGAGGTTGAATCTTTGTTCAAGTCCATACTGCTCGTAAAGGGTGATACAGAGCACCGAGTAACAGGGGTCAGACGACCAACCTGAAGCCGTCTGGCTCCAAGGCCAGGCAAGGAAGGATACAGGGTGGCATGAGCTTCAACGTTTCTAACCCACAGTTACATTCTTATAAGGCCTGTCTCTTCCCACAGAGTCCGAAGGCTGCAGAAGTACTTATGGAAACAAAACAGGTATGGTAGTGGGTGTCTTAGTACCTTACTGGCTCCAACCCTCACTCGGATGCTTTCTGGTTTGTGGTGTCCTGGGACTCTTATGTGCCATTTTCCCAGTCCTTGGGTCTGGGGACCCTAGAGAAACCCCAAGCCCAGGGTTCTAAGTCTATATCAGGGGTGATATGGAGGTGTTCCCATTTCTGGCGACTAGTGTAAACTAGTGTGGAAGGTTAACCCAGGAGCTGCTACCAGGTTATGCAAATACTTAGTGTTAAAACTGAGCTGGGAGTGTTAAGGAACCACAGGTCTCCCTTTCTGGTATGAACAAAGGAAAGGAATATAGGATGACTGCCTGAGAAATGGGGCATCTATTTTGGAGGTATTGGGAGGTTTGGATCAGAGGAGGGAGGTGATATTACCAAGGTCTAAAAAGGCTCCATCTGACTGTAAAGTGGAGAACAGACTGTGGGAGTGAGGGAGGAGCAAGGTGGAGGCTACTGACATAGTCTAGGTGAGGTTTACTGGGCCAGGGCTGTGGTTTAGGAGATGTGATTGGAGTCTGGATGCATGTTCTAAAAAGGGGCAACTAGGTTTTATAGTATGGATGATGAGAGAGTGAAACAGAGAACTCAGGGATAACCCCAGGGTGTTTGGTCTTGGCAGCTGTAGGGATGGAAGCTCCAACTGAGATGAGGAAGTTGGTAGTAGGAGTAATAATCACTGGGGGTATCAGGAGCTTTGTTTTAACCATGTTAAGAGTCTGAGGTATTTCAGAGACCAGTAAGTGGAGGCATCAGATTGTCAGCTGGACTCACAAGTTGGGAAATCAAAAGAGGGGTTCAAGTTGGAGACATTCAAAAAGTGGTAGGTACTATGTGGACCCAAGTAAGTGACCTGTGGTCACAGGAGGTATAATCTTCATGTTACGGTCCTAAAGCTGTTCAGGAAGCAGGAAGTGGAGGATAGAGACTGACTACTTATTCTCTTGCTTGAGTACCTGAGTGATGGTTTTGGGTTTCTTAAGTGCAATTGAGGGAGGTATGTGGCCATAAAGGTAGGGTGTATCAGACATGAGAGCCTGGCAAGTGGCCAAGGCTTCCAAGAGAAGAGTAGATATGAGATGGATGTCAAGGCATAGGAGTGTTTGAGGCAAGATGACATGCAGACCAGAGCTATTTCTTATTCACCACACTATGGACTCACCAAGATTCTGTGAGGACTTTGCTGGGGCCTGGAATGTTTCAATTAGCCTGGTGGATATGGTCAGGGCAAGTATGGTCATTTGTGATAATTAATAGGACTGGGGTGGTTGGTAAGTGGAACTGGGCTTTGAATGAGGGTTAGATGGACAGAGAAGGCTGTCATAGCCGAGGGACAGCAAGAGCAGCACAGAAATGCAAGAGGGCCATGGGCATCCAACGTCGACAGGTGGTTCTGTGTGGCTTAGTCTTAGGCAAGGAATAGCCATACAGGGAGGGAGGCCTTCATAGAAGGATTAGATGTTTCCACCCCCAGTGGGAGCCATGGGAGGTCTAAGCTAATATTGAATCTTGTTTGAATTTGCCAGGCAACTCTGGGTGCTTTCTGCAAAGTTGTATTTTTAAGGCCTAAAATAAAGGCCCATTATCATATGCTGCCTTGACATCTAATAAAACCTAGAGTGGCTCAAATGGCCTGAGTGTAAGTTCCCCTCTCGAATTGGTGATCTTGGATAGGGTCTCCCATTTTATCAAGGGGACCAGAGCAGTTCCTTCTCTTAAGAAAAACTCAACTCACATTGGCGGAAATTCCCTGATGGTACAGTGGTTAGGACTCAGCACTCTCACTGCCAGGGCATGGGTTCAATCCTTGGCCGGGGACCTAAGATCCTGCAAGCTGTGTGGCAGGACCCCCAAAAAAGAAAGATCAAATTAGCTTTATTCAACAATTCATGCTTTGGGTAGCATCCCATCTGGCAAATAGAAAGGAGCTCCACTGAGCTGTAGAAAAGGAAAGGTTTTTAAATGTGGAAAGGGTGTGGAAAAGGGAAATTATTAGCAAAGAATGCATTGTCTCAGGCAAGGTTGCCCTCCAGTGGGGAACGAAAGGGGTCTATTGGGCGGATTACCTCACTAGTTCTGACCAGGAAATTCCAGGCTGATTACTTAAAGGTTACTTTCCTGGAGGTTGAAACCGCAGTTAGGTTAGGTATTGAATATTAAGTCTTGGTTTGCTTATGTGGGGTTTAGCACAGTGACTCTGTTTTCACCTTCCATCTCCTTTTTAACATTGCTAATCTTTTTTGAAGTGGGTTTCAGTTCTCTACTGGCCTGCAGAGTTATTCAGACAAGCCATTTGCATCATCCTCTAGGAACCAGGTTGTACCCCGACCTCTTGATCCTAAAAAACTTCCACCACACAACCCCTGGTGGGGTTTTTTCTTTTTTCCAGCGTACAACATTCATGTGGCCCTGTATGGTATGTGATGTCCTCCTCTCCCAGGCTATATCTGTAATTAATAAACTGTTGTTGATCTCATCTGTCCAGTGTCAGGTGTCGTGTCTTCTGCATCGCCATAACCCTAGGACAGGAATTCCAGTGGGGTAAAGAGGAAGTGATTAAAACAAAAATAACATATAGAGAGGCCAGGGAGATGCCTGTGCTCTGGGGCAGTGAGGCGTGGTGGCCATGGGCATGTGGCTGTGGTGTTGAGGGATGTGCAAGTCATGTGAACTTGGAGAGGGAGTGTGTCTGATGGCCCCAGGGCTCTGGTGTTGAGACTTCTGTGTCTTTGGTTGTATTGGGAATAGCTTGACAGGAGTGGGTGGATGCATCTTCCCCAGGCCCACAGCTTAGACATCTGTTTCTCCATCTGCCACTTGTTGCTGATTGTTGGACTTCATGACCAGTGAGCCCATAAGGAGACAACAGCACAAGTTGCACCAGGGCCTGGTTTGTCCCCTGAGTTGGGGGGCTTGGGAGAAGGATGGGCATGGGGTAGATGTGTATGGGATGCATTGTGGGTACTCAGAGAAAAGTTGTTTATGGTTTTATCTGTTCACCACCATGAAAAGGCACTGTGACCTTTTAAGATGTGGTTGTGTACTTCTCCTGAGAGAAGTGGAGTCTCCTTTATGAGGTTCAGAGACACCTGTACTGTGATGTGATGCTGGAGAACCTTAAACTTAAAACCTCCCTGGGTAAGGTCCTCACACCCACCTCTGTACTGTGAGGTATTCCCTGCTCTCTCTTTTTTTCCTAGAGACTGATCTGCCCTTCCTACATCAGAACCACAGAAATTGCTTCCTTCCACAAGTCCTTAAGTAGGTGCTGTGGTTGGTTGGGATAAGGTGTGTGCACTGCCCTCTTCTCTCCTTGAAAAGCCGCAACACCTTCCCTGCAGCCTCACAAAGAATGATTCAGGGTCAGGCATCTACTGGTCACTATAATTGATCCTTTTTTTTTTTTTTTTTTTGCGGTATGCGGGTCTCTCACTATCGTGGCCTCTCCCGTTGAGAAGCACAGGCTCTGGACGCGCAGGCCCAGCGGCCATGGCTCACGGGCCCAGCTGCTCTGCGGCATGTGGGGTCCTCCCGGACCGGGGCACCAACCACTGTCCCCTGCATAGGCAGGCGGACTCTCAACCACTGCACCACCAGGGAAGCCCAATAGATCCTATTTTGCTTGCCTTCTCCCTGGCCTGGTAACTGTCCAGATCTAAGGCACCCCTGTACCCCAGATCCTATTTCTTTCCTCTAGCTGACATTTCCTCATGCCTGCTTATGCCAGGAATTGCCATCACTGACGTGGTTACTAATTACGTGGACCATGATCTTTTCTTGCAAGACTCTCCAAAGTTTTCTGTAATAGTTTTCTTTCCTGTGGCCTGTTGTGTGCTGACTTGTTCTGGCCTAGTACTGGCTGCACTTTTGTAATGTTTTTAAATACTTGCATCACGTGGTTGCCATGTATATTTGCTCATCTTGGGAGTAGGTTAGAGAGCCTTCAGTGGTTCACAAATGGCTATGAATCCAGCCACAACAAGATGGGTCAGGAGGTTGCTGGTTTTGAGTGGCACCTTGGGGAGGGCATGACGTCAGGGCTGTGTTCAAATTATAGGAGAAACTCAACTGTGTTTGATTAGTATTTTGTGCCAGTTCTAGTGGCCACACCTCATTTCTGGAGTTCCTTCCCCATTCTTGACACTTCGCTGACTTGTCAACTCTACTTGTCACTTCTACTTTTACCTCCCATGCAGGTGTAATCCTCATCTCTCTGGACTGTTACCTGCTTTTCTTACTGCTCCGTCTGCAGTGTTCTCCAACATTGACCTTTACATATTGTGTCATGGGTGAGGTGTGCATATATCTTTAAATAGTCCTTGAACACAGGCTACTCTATTGCAGTTGGATATTCTTGGTCCTGGACTTACCCTTCTATTTAGTGGTCATGTGTCACCAGCAAATAAGAGTGGTCATGTGTCACCAGCAAATAAGAGCCTGCTGGAAGTTATTTGCAGAGAAACCAGTTGTAGGCCCTGCTGTCCTCCAGATATCCCATCCCACAGTTGTATCCTTCACCTTGTGAGACCTTCCCCATTCTGTGCTCTTTATTCCCTAGTACAGCAAAGTAGCCTGATCCTCAACATGCATCACCTCCCTTGTCCTGCAAACAATCCCATGGACTTGTCCTGAGTTTGTTAAACACACTCTTGTGTTCTGGTGGCCCCCTCCAGCCACATACTGTGTTATCTACCATCATCTACAAGAATGCATTATAAAAATATACATGGCTCTGCAGTGTGAAGAGGCAACATGAGGTTTGCAGAAGGCAGCTGGAAGAGCAGAAGACAGAAATACAACTGCCCTATAAATTTTAGGTTTCATAACTACAAAACACATATCCCTTCTTCTGGGTTCCACTAAATAATATGAAGTACAAAGAGATAGAGAGAGAAAATGACATCTAAGACCTGTCTTGACTTCAGCTCAGTAACATTTCCTCTTCATTTTGCCAGGAGTAAATCCATATGGAGAAGATTCCAAGTCTGGGAAGCCACTCTAGAT
Source organism: Delphinapterus leucas (assembly GCF_059928025.1). Lineage (NCBI taxonomy): Eukaryota > Metazoa > Chordata > Mammalia > Artiodactyla > Monodontidae > Delphinapterus > Delphinapterus leucas. The sequence continues at coordinate 1,482,241 of NC_143148.1, forward strand.
GGCTTATCATTCTCCTGTGTTCCCTTTTCATGGAAGTTTAGTACAAGGTCACTGCATACATTTAGTAAATTATCTGTGGCCAGGTATGTTCTTGGATCAGAAAGATAGAGAACAAACACATGGGGTAAAGCCAAAGAGAGTAATATAACAAACAAAGGAGAGAGAAGTGGGAGAGAGAGGAAATGAGCTATGATTTATGGTAGAAATTACACATAAATGTCAGGAAGTGGCACAATTCTGAAAATGAGAGACTGTTAGAGTTATATATATGGTTTTTGAACATGAAAAGCATTAATGTATAATATTTTAAGTCAATTACTTCCTCAAGGTGTAGAGAATTAGAAGCAGTTCATTAGCAAGAATAGGGAGGAAGCTATATAGAGCGAAACTACAATCTATATTCATGAAAATCCAGATTCTTAGACAGATGGGACAGTATAATGTCTTCAACAACGAAAATTAAGAACTGACATAACTGCAAGTCAGGAACTGAAGGAAAGTACATTTTCTAACACAATTGAAGTGAGATGGACTTCAAAGGAGGATAATCAAAATAGAATTCTAATAGAGGTTTATTTTGCTAAGCCAACAAACTCTTCCTGGGCCATGATATTAGGAGAATTGATAGGAGCAGTGTTTGGAAGCAGTGTGAATTCACAAAGAGAAGAAAGTTCATTCAAAAACAGCAGTAATAGGAACAACCTGACACTGCTGTGTTCCATGATGGGGTGTTACTCTCTGAATCCCAGTCCATGTGGGCTGTAAACCTGGCACTCCCCCTTCCATCAGGACAACTGAGGTTCTTTTACTGTACAGAAGACATGGCAGGGCTATGCTCTGGGGATCTCAATGTATGTGACTAGAATCCTCTTGCACCTTCTTTCTAGAATCATGAGCTTGTATTCTAAATCTCTTCTTAGATTCAGCATACACTTGGATGACAATATTGCACCTTCCTGTCCATGAACATGGAATGTCTCTCCATTTATTTAGTTTTTCTTTGATATCTTTCATCAGAATTTTATAGTTTTTCCCAAATAGCTCTTGTATATGTTTTGTTAGGTTTATACCTGAGTATTTCATTTTGGAGAGGTGCCAATGTAAATGGTAATGTATTTTTAACTTCAAATTCCATTCATTCATTGCTGGTGTATAGGAAAAACCTTGCTATAATTGCTTACTGGATTGAGGATTTGTGTTGTTTTTGATTCAGATTTTATACATAGACATTTGTATCATTTGTTTACAGAGACAGTTTTATTTCTTTCTTCTCAATCTGTATAGGTTTCTATTTTATTTTCTTGTCTTACTGAATTAGCTAGGACTTCCAGGACAATGCTGAAAAGCAGCGGGTAGCAGGACATACTTGCCTTGTTCCTGATCTTAGTGGGGAAGTTTTGAGCTTCTCACAAGTAATTATTATGTTAGCTGTTACACTTTTGTAGATTTTCTTCATCAAATTGAGAAAGTTCCCCTCTATTCCTAGTTTGCTGAGAGTTTTTATCATAAATCATTGTTGGATTTTCTCAAATGTTTTTTCTGCATCTATTGATATGATACTGTGATTTTTCTTCTTTTAGCCTATTGATGTGATGGATTACATTAATTTGTATTTGACTGTTAAACTAGCCTTGCATACCTAGGATAATCCCACTTGGTTGTGGTGTATAATTCTTTTTGCACATTGTTGGATTTGCTTCTGTGCTCATGAGAGATATTGGTCTGTAGTTTTCTTGTAATGTTATTGTCTGGTTTTGGTATTAGAGTAATGCTAGCCTCATAGAATGAGTTAGGAAGTATTTCCTCGGCACATTTCATCTGGAAGAGATTGTAGATAATTGGTATAATATCTTCCTTAAATATTTGGTAGAATTCACCAGTGAACCCATCTGGGCCTGGTGCTTTCTGCTTTTGAAGTTTATTAATTATTGATTCAAAGTCTTCAGTAGAAAGTAAGAATAGACAATCTGAATAGGCCTTTTTATTTTATTTTTTAATTTATTTATTTTTCTCTTTTGGCTGCATCACACAGCATGTAGGATCTTAGTTCCCCAACCAGGGATTGAACCTGTGCCCCTGCATTGGGAACACAGAGTCTTAACCACTGGACCACCAGGGAAGTCCCCAGCCTATATCTTTTAAATAAGTTAATAAATGCCAAAAAATGTATTTGAGAAAATCCAACACCCATGCTCTCCTGTTTTCAATTTCATTAGTTTCTACTCTAATTTTTATTATTTCTTTTTCTGCTTTGGATTTAATTTGGATTTCTTTTTAGAGTTTTCTAGGATGGAAGTTTAGACTAATGATTTTGTATTTTCCTTTTATGCTGTAAATTTTCCTCTAGGCACTGCTTTCACTGCAACCTACAAGTTTTGACAAGTTGTGTTTTCATTTAGTTCCAAATAGTTTGAAATTTCTCCTTGACACATGTGTTATTTAAAAGTATTTTTTTAAATCTCCATGTATTTTGGGATTTTCCAGCTATCTTTTTCTTTTTGATTTCTACTTGAATTCCATTGTGGTCTGAGAGCAGACATTGTATGATTTCTATTCCTTCACTCCTGACTGCTGGAGTTGTCCATTTCTGGTAGACGGGTGTTGAAGTCTCCCAAATATAATAGTGGATTCATTTATTTCTTTTCATCTGGAACTCTAGGTCCGCTTTCACACTCACAAAGCAGAATTTATCTCCTTCTCATAGTTTCCATCTGACTTCCTCTATATTCAAGCCGCAACAGGAGATTGTCAGTTGTAGTCTTTCCTCTTACACTTCAGATCTGCCTGACTTCCACTTCTGTCTTAGCCAGAACAAGTTCTCTACTTTTAAGAGTGCATGTGATTACATTAGGCCAACCTGAGTAATCTCTATTTTAAAGTCAAACGATTAGCAACTTTAATTACATCTGTAAAGTTCTTTTACCATGTAACATAACATATTCATGGGAGTAACCCCAGGAGTCAAAGTTCACAGCCATCAAAACTCTGCCAACCACAGTCTCTTTTCCTAATTCACCTTTGGGTTTTATAGCAGATTTCATACTTTATCTTCTCAATAGTAAGTCTGACATTATTTTATTTATATAAATCTACTCATAATTTATCCACACAACTCAGCCATGAGATAAATATCCACATATAACTGCAACCACCATTGTATGGCACAACTTGACTTAAACTCCAGGTTTTCCATGTTCAACACAATGTGATTAAGCAGCAGTTTGCTTGTAAGTACATCTGATGATCTCTGCTTTTGTTGTTTTGAAATTAAATGTATCATTTTGAGTAAGGTCTTTATTTTGCTTATTTATTTTCATTTTATAGACTAATCTTTTGCTCTTCTCATGATATTAACCTGGGGGCTCACTCTCTGGGTCTGTGAAGAATTGATACTGATGCTGCCTGTGTGTTTAGGTCTTACTCTTGCCCCTCATGACAAGGACCTCATTAGGAAGAGACCTAGCACATAAGCCTAATATCTACCAATGTTCTAAACGACGAATACTTAGGCAATGATCATGATGACACAAAAATGTCTCCTACAGTTCTTGCTGTACAGTTATTAGATTTTCACACAGACACACATACATACACAACAGCTAGGTTTATTAACTGTACAGCATGATAGTTATTTACTATTCATTAAGTGGAAGTGGATTATCATAAAGGTCTTCATTCCTGATGTCTTCATGTTGAGTAGGGTGAGGAGGCGGAGGAAGAGGAGGGATCAGTCTTGCTGTCTTGGAGTGGCAGAGGTGATAGAGGGGGAGGAGGTGGAAGGGGAGGCTGGAGAAGCAGGCACACTCAGTGGAACTTCACAGAAATACATCATTTCTGTCTGACAAATATTGTATGATTTATCATTTCACTTTACATGAGGTCCTGGGAGTCATCAGAAAGTAGAATTGTTGCCAACATCTAGGGATATGAGGAAATAGGAAGTTATTGTTTCATGGGTACAGAGTTTCAGTTTGGAATGATGTAAGAATTCTGGAGATGGATAGTTTGATGGTCGCGAAGCAATGTTAATGTACTTTCTGTCACCAAATTGTATATTCAAAATCGTTAAAATGGTGCATTTTTTATTATGTATATTTTACCATAATAAAAAATGTAAAAATAATAATTACTCAAAGATGACTTTCTAAAATGTGTGTGTTATTTACTAATGAAGTTCAGGGATTTCCTGATAATACCATTTAGGAAATTTTCAGTGTTTTGGAGTTCTGAGTTTGGAAGTGTTGTGGAAACATAATTATAAATAAAATGTCCTGTTAACCCAGAAAACCTCTGCACATAAATAGAAGAGAAAGAAAACATTTTTTTCTGTTGAATAAGCATTAAAGCAGAATGTGATGTGCATTACAGGCAATCTAGTAAGGAGACTGTGAAGTAAGTAAGAAATCTCACCCTTTTATATAGCCAGGCAATACAATCCGTTACATAGGTGTTTTTGAGATAAATGAGAACTAGTTCTCAAGTTAGAGGACTTTTGACAGTACCAGTTTTCATATAGTTCATGATAAATTTACCATGTAATTGGGGTGGCCATTGGCATCTGCTAAGTGTTTTTATCTAAAAGAAATATAAATTTCTTTTACCTTTATGACAGGAGGTAGTTTTATAAATTAGACCCAGGCACCTGCTGAAGTTAGGCTCCTACTCTTCCACAAAAACTGAAACATAAGCGTACTGTCTTCCGTGATGGTTGAATTTCAAAGAGCTGTCTCTCTCTCAGGTCCTGGAGAAAAAGATTCCCAGATTGTAAAACTGACAAAAGGCATATATAGCCTTTAAAAATATTTTCTTATATAATAATGGGCAAAGGAAAAAAAACAAGTTTTTTCAAGTAAATGCCCTAAGAGAAAGTGGATGCGGTGATGAATTCTCCTTTTTAGCCTCAGCGGATTTATTTTTCTTTTATAAATTTGTATTTACTGTTACAAAACTCACTGCTAATTTGAACTTTAAGCTGATCCCCAAAAGACTTATTTGCATTTTGTTTTTATTAAAATTTATTTTTTAAAATTTGGGTGTGCATTGGGTCTTTGTTGCTGCACGTGGGCTTTCTCTAGTTGCAGCGAGCAGGGGCTCTAGGGAGCGGCCTTCAGTAGTTGTGGCTTGCGGGCTCTAGAGCGCAGGCTCAGTAGTTGTGACACACAGGCTTAGTGGCTCCGCGGCATGTGGGATCTTCCAGGACCAGGGCTCGAACCTGTGTCCCCTGCATTGACAGGTGGATTCTTAACCACTGTGACACAGCCACCGGGGAAACACCTATTTGAATTTTCTAAGCATATTGGTTGGATGAAGTTCCTTTCAAATGCAGAGGGAAAAGTCCTAGGGATATGCGGGCTTCTGGAGGCTTTTTTTTTTTTTTTTTTTTTTTTTTTTTTTTTTTTGCGGTATGCGGACCTCTCACTGTTGTGGCCTCTCTCGTTGCGGAGCACAGGCTCCGGACGCGCAGGCTCAGCGGCCATGGCTCACGGGCCCAGCCGCTCCGCGGCATGTGGGATCTTCCCAGGCTGGGGCACGAACCCGTGTCCCCTGCATCGGCAGTAGAGGCTTTTGAAGACTGGAAGAACTGAAGCAAATTCAAGAATTGTGTGTGTCCCCATGTAACCCATTTTCTTTATTCTTGAAACTGCTACCTGGCCAAATGCTCAGTACTGAGAACTACAGTAGTAGTTGTAGTAGGTGAAAGGTGAGAAATTTTTCAGAGGAGACCTAATGGGTCACTTGAGTGTTTATTTATGTAGGAGAAATGATAAGATTCGTTAAAAAATTCAATTAAAATAAATTATTTTTTAAAGATTGTATTTTTTAACCACTTAACTTTAGTTTTAAGTACTAAATGAATATTTTTAATGAAATATAAGTAATTTTTAGCAAAATTTGACAGCCATTAGCACCTAAGAGCAACTTTCAAAGACCTACATTTTCATGTATTCTTTATTGTCCATATTTAATAATCATT